>NC_081545.1:7308518-7326157 GCF_901000735.1 Corylus avellana | reverse complement strand
CAATGTAGTTTCTGCAGTAAGTTCCATAATCTTTGTTTTACTTTTGTTTTAAATTAAAGGGTAGTTTTTTTTGTTAAATTTTTTTTTTTCTGAATGATTTCTGCAGTGTTTGTTTTTGTTTGTAAAGGGTAGTTGTTCTTGAGCAGAGGATGGTTAGAGACTTAGAGTAGTGGGGCAGCTGGTTGTAGCCTGAATGGTTGGAGTGTGTGTTGAGCTACTGTTTTGCGGCTGAGATCCAGGTTTTCTGGAGTTTGATTTTACTCTGCTTTGTTGATTAGTAAAATGAAGCTTATTCATAGAAATTAAACCAAAAAATAAAAGCATCCCCAGAATGCTTGAAATGATGCTTTATTCGTGATGGTAAGCCAAAGAAGTAAAATCAACAGTATATTGTCTGCAAGTTGGTTGCTGTCTTCCTTCTTGTTCTTGTACATACTCTTGTTGTGTTCCTGTCGTGTGGATTGCTATGCCAGAGATACTCTGAAGAATGGCGAGTGGATTACTGACAATGGAGAAAGTCTCATCTCCTGTGGAGGAACGTTTGAACTGGGATTCTTTAACGCTACGGGAAGCTCTAGCCCCGAAAGTTTTGTTGGGATTTAGTACAAACAGGATAAACAAACAGTCGTATGGGTCGCCAATCGAGACAGCCCTGTACTGAACAACGCCACTGGAACTTTTGGAATTGAAGGTGGCCACCTCAAGATAATGGATACAACGGGAAAAGGGTATTGGTCTACAGGTATTGATGAATCCTCGTCTACAAATCGAACTCTGAAGCTTACGGATTCTGGAAACCGTGTCTTAACCGATGATGATGATCAGTTGGCGATGAGTCGGTGGGATAGCTTTAAGCATCCAACAGATACATTTCTTCCAGGTATGAAGATGGATGAAAACCTGACATTGACTTCATGGATACGCGATGGTGACCCTGGAAACGGGAGATTCTCTTTAAATCTAAGTATAAATGGAGGGCGCAGATATGTTATCTCACAAAAGGCGGTTTTCAACGGGAGAAAACGGATTCCAGGTGACTTCTACAGGATCAATGAAATGCCTCAAGTCGTAGCCTACATACTGTCAAATTTCAACAGAAGCGCCATCAAGCCTACAAAATTGAACCCTCATCTCAAAAATCCAACACACCGACTGTCTGATTATAATTCCACAAGGTTGATTATGAATTACACTGGGCAGTTAGAGTTTCTGAGCTGGGACAAGGATCATTGGTATTTGATATGGCGGGTGCCAGAAGACAAATGTAGCATTTCAAATGCTTGTGGGAACTTTGGCAGCTGCAATAATAACGATTGGATAGCATGCAAGTGTTTGCCGGGGTTCAAGCCTAGTAACCTGGAGGATTGGAATTCCAGTGACTTTTTTGGTGGGTACACCAGAAAATCGGCACGATGTGGGAAAAGCGACACATTCTTGAGCTTAAAGATGATGAAAGTGAGCGACCCAGACCCAGACCCACTGTTCTTGGATAAAAATGAAACAGAGTGCAGAAAGTATTGCATTAACAACTGCCAGTGCCAAGCTTATAGTATTAGTAACGACTTGTGCTGGATTTGGACTGAGGATTTAAGCGATCTGCAGGAGTATGCAAACAATGGTCGTAACCTCTCTGTCCGCGTAGCAAAATCTGACATAGGTACTCCTTTTACATATTTCAATATCTATGCTGGAATTCACTCATTACCAATGACTCATTACTAGGCCTAATGCTCCTTTTCAATGTTTAATTACTATTCAAGACTTCGAACATTTGCAGAATCAATTGTAAGGAATTATGAGCCTTGTGGCACAAACATGATTCCCTATCCGTTGAGCACTGGACCAAATTGCGGTGACCCCATGTACTTCAGTTTCTACTGCAACACTTCCTCGGGCCAGCTTAGCTTCAAGGCACTCAGTGGCACTTATCGTGTTGCAAGTATCAATACAAGTACACAAACATTTGTCATCCAAGTCAAATATGGAAGATATGATAGAAATTTAAGAGGAATGCTGAAGCTCAATGAGTCATTGCCATTTAATCAAACCAAGTGGTCTGCTGTTGATTCTGGCAACTATAGCTCTAAAGTTAAAGATGAAGTAGAGATTAGTTGGAATCCCCCACAGGAGCCAACCTGTACTTCATTCAAAGACTGCAAGGACTGGCCAAATTCAAATTGCGGTGTAACAAGAGATGGAAAGAGGATGTGCCTTTGCAACCCCAACTTCCGATGGAATGGCCTTTAAATTGTACTCAAGGTTAGGATGCTAATCATATATACCTTTGAAAGATTATGATTGCTCTGTTATTGAAGCAAGACCAGTGCTATGGTTTGCTAAGGAGGATTCTGTGCTAGTGAAATTATTTTCTTGTTTAAATCAACTATTATATACAATTTTTCCCTGATCAACTGAGCACATGTTTTGATTTGTTTATTATCATTTTCGTTTAGCCATTGGAGATTCTTCAGTTTCACAAACATAATGGGTGCCCTGTTTCTTCTTTTGTAGAAAATGATCTTCCTCGGGGGTTACAAGAGCTTCCAAAAAGAAGAAGCGGTTTCCTTTGAGTGTTGTGGTACCTCTTATAAGTGTGTTTGCTATCACATGTACCATTACTTGTGTATATGTATGGAGAAGAAAGATGGCCCAGGAAGAAGGTAATAACCTGGATTTTCATAATGCAAACCATGCACAATCTATGGTTTTGTCCCTTTGAATTAAAATAAAACTATTTATCCTTTCCATTTGGCTAATATATACGTTTGTCTTTTAAACTTAGAAAACAGAAGAAGTGATGAAAGAAATCGAGTACTTCGCACATTAGACATTGAAAAACATGTCAAAGACATGATAGACTCGGGTGAGTTCAGAGAAGGAGGTGAGAAAGGCATAGATGTACCCTTCTTTGATTTAGAAAGCATTCTAGCAGCTACAAATAACTTCTCAGGTGCAAAGAAGCTTGGAGAGGGGGGCTAAGGGCCTGTTTACAAGGTGATTTCAACAGCATTAATTGGTTAATCTTCATGTAAACTAGTTTATGGCTAGTTGTAATATTGTGAGTATGGTGACTTTGGTCCCGGGGCACATTTTCAGGAGGTCAAGAAATTGTTATAAAGAGGCTCTCAAAGTGTCTCAAGACATGGCTTACATTTATTTAAAAATGAGGTGGTGTTGCTTGCAAAACTTCAACATAGGAATCTTGTTAGGTTTCGAGGAAATTGTATAAACGGAGATGAAAAGATTTTACTCTTTGAGTATATGCCGAACAAAAGCTTAGACTCATTTGTATTTTGTTGGTTTCTAACCAAATTCCTAATATCTTGCAATGCTTGACAAACCATTTCTTCTTTGAGTAAAAGCTGATTTATTACTATTGCTAATATTGTTCTTTTGATTGACAAATGGAAACATTGCAAGATCAAAAGCTAAGTATGTCTTTAGATTGGGAGCTCCGCCTAAAAATCGAATATCTCATGGGCTTGTTTATTTTCATCATGACTCTGGATTGAGGATTATCCATAGAGATCTCAAAACCAGCAACATTCTTCTAGGTGAGGAGATGAACCCCAAGATATCTGATTTTGAATTGGCAAGGATGGTTGAAGGCAAAGAAATCGGGGCAAACACAACGAGAGTGGTTGGAACTTAGTAAGTTATGGTACACTGTAGCACAATTTTCCATCTCCCAACTCTGTTTACACAAAGCATATACAAGTGATATATGTCTCCACTAATGAAATATGTTGGCATGCAGTGGCTATATGTCTCCAGAATATGCACTAAATGGAGCTTTCTCGGTAAAATCCGATGTTTTTAGTTTTGGTGTAGTTTTACTTGAAATTATAAGTGGAAAAAAGAATACAGATTTTTTTAAGTCAGAACTAGTCATGAGCCTTTTAGGTTATGTAAGTATGTTAAATTTTTTTCAATCATTAATTTTTTTAGTCATTTTATACTCCATAAAGAATTTTGATTTTTAAATTGACTCAGGCGTGGAAATTGCGGGTAGAAAACAAGGTGTTGGATTTAATGGACCAGACTTTATGTGAAGTTTGCAATTGCAGATCAATTCGTGAAGTGTGTAAATATTGGACTCTTATTCGTACAAGACGACCCAAATGACCGCCCCACCATGTCTAATGTTTTTACCATGCTCGATAGTGAAGCTACAACAATTCTAACTCCAAAACAGCCGGCCTTTGTTCCAGGGACAGGCCTTTCCAACAAGTTCTTCTACTAGACTGGACACATATACAACATCAACAAGCAGTTTGGGAAGAACATGATAATGCTTGATACCAATGCAAGTTCTTGCGAGTTTGTCCTTTACTAGACTTGTAAGGGTTATGTACAGAAGTTTCTATCTTTAAGAAGGTTGTATTAGTCCTTCACCCAAATGAAACTTTTCTTGTTAGAATATTTCAATAATAGATATGTTTTTATCTCCAAAACATGTATAAATAAAATCTAACAATAACATACCTTTAATATTCTCTGGACGTGCTTTCAATATTTGCCAAACAAATCTCCTATAGATGCTCAAACATATGGAAGAAAACTGTGTTTTATGTGTAAAGAGACTATTACTCTCAACCCATTTTACATAATGACTTAGTGAAGCCTAATGGGTAAACTTTACTTATATACAGGGTGAGAGTAAATGGCTTCCTCATATGTCCACAAAATTGGTCAATCTCATTATGGGCCTAAAACAAAATAAATGACTATGCTAGTCTACCCAAAAGGAATAAATAAAACAATCTCCCACGTACTTGGACAACATAAGTCATTTAACCATAAGATAAACACAAATAAGCATTTTAAACACACAACCTTATCAAAATGTTTTTGCAAGTAACAAGTTAGAATTCACCAATAGGATGTATGATATATAACCAATACTTACAATCAAGTGACCAAAGAAAATAGAATGCAAGTGTAAGACACAAATAACACAAATAGTGATCACTATATTTTCAAATGAAGCCCACTGAGACTAATACACAATGTCTCACCGAGACTCACAAATAATGTCTCGTATCACAACATCAATGCCATGGTTAACACAAATGCACACAAAACAAAATATATGGTAACACAAAAATACTCACGATATACACAAAACAATCTTACGCACTATTTTTATGTCAAATCTATGCTAGAGTTTGTAACACACAATTAACTCTCATGCATTATTTTTATCTCAATTTCATGCGAGAGTTTCTAATACATAATGAACTCTTTCGTACTATTTTTATCTCACATTCATGCTAGAGTTATCAGCACACAATTGACTCTTTTGCATTATTTTTATCTCAATTCCATGCTAGAATATGGTATACAATAGACTCTTACGCACTATTTTTTTTTAAAAAAAAATTTTTTTTATCAAATTCTATGCTAGCTAAAGTCCACAATACAAAATGGACTCTTATGCATGATAAACCAAAATAATTAAATATAAAGACTTAAAATGACCCGTTATCGAGAGGATAAGACTAGGCAACCAAGTACAAAGTATTTAACCATTTTCTTCATCGTCCCAAGCATCCTACCATTTAATAATTTACCAATAGGGCAAAGTTATTATTCATATGAACCATGGTATAATTGTTACAATTCACAAAAATAATAACTCCAAATTTATTTATTTATTTAATTCGAATAATATCCAATAAAACCTAATAATTCATCATGGTTAGTCTCACGATAGGCGAGTACATAACCACTCAAAATCATTTATTTTGATGTACAACAACATTATCCACACTGAATTAGTAAATCCTAATAATTCATCATGATTAGTCACACGATAAGTGAGAAAAATAAGAGAATTGGTTTAGAAAGACAAAGAGCTTCTCAAAAACATGAGTTGCTCTAGCCATATGACTTTTCTATATATTTAGGAGAAATACAATGGTACAATTTTTTTTCTATGGAAAACTCCTAATGGTAACACTAGATAATATTGGAAGGTTCATATTACAAAGGGTAAGCAATCTTCTCTTGGTCCACGCCTGTAGCATTGAAGTCTCCAATGGTCACTTGAGCAAACATAGGAATATCTTTGTCTAGGTCCTCTATAGATGGGATGTTTGCAACAGCTTGGTCCACCCTTTCTAAACACATCCCCATGAGTTGAAGTCTTCAACGGTACATTGAGAAATTATAGGAATATCTTGTCTAAGTCCACCAGGTATGGAATATTTGCAACGGCTAGTTCCACACTCCCTAAACCAATTAATCTCTTTTCCATAATTCTTGGTGAAGCTCAATCTGTAGTGGATTCTTTTGATACTTTTGCTTTATCACTCCCCCTCAAGCTAGAGGGTGGCGGAGGCAGAACTCCAAGCTTGATTCAAAGAGTATGAAAGTGGTCCTTAGAGAGTGCCTTGGTGAGAATATCAGCCACCTGTAAAGCCGATGGGACATAGCGGGTAGTAAGAGCACCAGCAGCAACTTTTTCGCAAACATAGTGAATATCAAGCTCAATATGTTTCGTGCGAGCATGAAAAACTGGATTCACTGTCATATGAAGGGCACTAATATTGTCACAAAATAATGTAGGAGGAAGATGTAGTGTAAGGCCGATATCATGGAGCAAATAAGTAATCCAAGTGATTTCAGCTGCAGTGGAGGCCATGGCTCGGTATTCAACTTCAGCACTCGACCGAGAAACCGTGGGCTGCTTCTTGGAAGTCCAAGAGATACAGTTTGAGCCCAAATAAATAGAATAGCCAATTGTAGATAGTCGCATGTCAGAGCACCCAGCCTAATCAACATCAGAAAAACCATAGAGATTAAGGGATAAGCGGGATAGTAGTCTTATTCCATAATGCAACGTACCTTGGAGATAATGCAAGATGCGTTTGACAACTTGAAGATGAGACAATCCAGGTAAATGCATAAATTGACGAAGAAGATTGACAACATATGTGAGATTAGGCCGAGTCAATGTAAGATATTGTAGAGCACCAACAAGACTACAAAAATATGTGGCATTAACAAGAGAGTCATCCTTACTGTGCAGCTTAAGCTTTTGAGCAAGGGGAGTACCAATAGGGTTGCAACTAGACATGGATGCCTTGGAAAGAATATCACAGGCATACTTTTGTTGGGAGAGGAATAGGCCGCCAAAAAAGGGAATAACTTCAATACCCAAGAAAAAATGTAGACGTCCTAAGTCTTTCATGCAAAATTCTGTGCTTACTGAGAAATGAGGTTAGTCAAAAGAGAAGATTGATTACTAGTAACAATTATATCATCAACATAAACCAAAAGGAGAATGAGAGTATAATTAGTTCGAAAAATAAATAAAGATGAATCAGCTCTACTACATGTGAAACCAAGGTGTAAAAGAAAAGAGCTAAAACGATCAAACCACACACGAGGTGCTTGTTTGAGTCCATAAATAACCTTGCGAAGGCGACATACATGAGTGGGAAAAGTAGGATTAGAAAATCCAGGAGGTTGTTCCATGTAGACAACCTCTTTAAGATGTCCATGCAAGAAGGTATTTTTAACGTCCAATTGCCGAATGGGCCAACCATGAGTAATAGCTAGGGAAAGGACAAGCTGTATAGTAGTTGGTTTAATAAGAGGACTAAAGGTTTCAGTTAAATCTATACCTTCCAATTGACTATAACCTTTGGCAACCAACCTGGCTTTAAAACGCTCAACAGAGCCATCAGATTTGAGTTTAGTTTTAAAGACCCATTTGGAGCCCATGATATTCATAGAATCGTGACGAGGAACAAGATCCCAGGTGTGTTGGTGATGAAGAGCAGTTAGCTCATCTCGCATAGCTTGGAGCCATTTAGGACTTTGTAGAGCTGAAGAGAGATCACAAGGTTCCAAAGGAGATGATGAGCGTGAACTGACTAAGCCATGGTGTGTACAAGCTTTATGTTGAGTGATCATCGGATGGACATTGAGAGATGACGAGCCTCTAGTGCAGGATTCCATAGGAATTCGAGGCAAATCAATATATAATTCGCTTGGGTGAACAGAGATTGATGAAGGGAGCACTTGAGTATTGTTTGATGAATTGTCCGCAAGCTGAGAATTTTCAGGTAGGGGACTGCTTGAGCATCGGTGCTTTCATCGGTGTTGACGGTTGGAGAAGATTCATCTTGGTTGTTTGCAACGGTTTGAGCATTTTGGCTGTTTTCATTCGGTTGATTGCTACAAGGATCTAAGACTCTGGCTGATGAGTTGATGATGTCTGGTTCATTGGAGGCATCTTGGATGACGTCTGGTTCTCTGGAAGCAGCTTGGATGTCTTCTGGTTCTCTGGTGGCAGCTTGGATGTCGTGGGTGTTATCATTCGGTGGAGCATTTTGGTTGTGGCAAACATGAGCAATTGTGGAGTCCATAGGTTGTTGAAAAATAAAAGATGAGCCCACGAGTTTTGGTGAGGAGACAACATCCATTTGTGGTGTGGAGTCACCACGTGATCGCCCAGGGGTGGCATCCGAGAGCCCAGAAGATGAAGACAGGAAAAATCCATCTGCAAGTTTTTTAAATTTATACAGGAGAAAACAACAATTTTGGGTCAGTGTAAGGAAATATTTTTTCGCCAAAAATAACATGGTGAGATAAATAGACTCTCTTTGAGGGTGGATGAAGGCATCTATAGCCTTTGTGCATAGGACTATATCCAAGAAACACACAAGGGTAGGATTTTGGAGTGAACTTGTTCTTGGCATAGTCACGTAAATAAGAAAAACACCTACATCCAAAAACCTTCAAAGAGTTATAGTCAAGATGAATGCCATGTAATTTAAAAAATGGTGTCTCCATTTGGAGAACTAAGGATGGTAGTCGATTGATGAGATATACAACAGTCATGAAGGCATCAACCCAAAAATGCTTGGGTAACTGTGCATGAAAAAGCAATGTTAGTTCAGTTTCGACAATGTGCATGTGCTTTCGTTCGGCAACTCCATTTTGTTTGGGTGTTCCTGGACAAGAAATATGTCGGATAATACCATTTGTTTCCAACTGAGACAAAAAATCATTTAATTCAAATTCACCACCTCCATCACACTGAAAATTTTTAATTTTGAACCCAAATTGATTTTTTACCATAAGTTGAAAAATGAGGAAGCTATTGAAAAAATCAATTTTTTTTTTTTTTTTTTCAATGGATATAGCCAAGTATATCTAGTATGATCATCAACAAAAAGCACATAATATTTTTAATTTTGAACAGAGGCAATTGGGGCTGGTCCCCATAAATCACAGTGAATTTTTGTGAGAGGAGTAGATTCAATTTTATTATGCAGAGGAAAAGGGAGACGACAACTTTTTCCCATTTGACAACTACTACATATAGTTTGAGATTTTAACCAACTAGAAACATCAATAATTTGTTTAGAAGCTAAATTATGTAAAAGCTTAGAATGAGGGTGGCCAAGCCTCTGGTGCCAAAAAGGCTCAAGTGCTCGTCCAGATTTTATTGCTGCCAAAGCCGTAATTGCTCCCCCTTCATGAAGTGCTTATAAGCCACCTTGCTTATGCCCTGTTGCCAGGATTAGCCCCGCAATTCTGTCCTTGATCTTAAAACCAGAAGAAATGAATTCAATAGCACATGAAAGATCTCTAATTAATTTACTAACAGAAATTAAATTTTTCTTAATATCAGGCACAACAAGCACATCTTGAAGTTCTAATTTTCCATGAGAAGAGTTTAGTGTAGTGGTACCAATATGAGAAATAGGCAACAATGAACCATCGCCAACCATCACATGAACATTACCAGTGTAAGATTGAGGATTATTAAGATTACCTGGATCGGAGGTCATGTGAGAATTTGCTCCGGTGTCAGTATACCAATTTGGATCAGAATCTTGTGGGTCAGATACCGTAGTTGCAGCAAAAGCTTGAGTGAGATTTTCGTTAGTATCATAGGAATAGTCATACCGATACCAACACTTTGTCGTGATGTGTCCAATGCGTCCACAAATTTGACATTGAGGTGTTGAATGAGATTGTTGTTGATTTGGTCATGAAAAATCCGATTGAGATGACTGATTTTTTTGTTGTGCAGAACGACCAACAATATTATTGTTGGGAAAAGGTGCATATGACTGATTTATTCCACGAGTGATCCCACGTCCATGATGAGTGGAAGCTTGATTTGTAGGAGCAAATCCACGTCCTCGAGAGTTGAAAGAGAACCCTGGATTTCTACCTCGATTCGATCCACGACCCCTTCCACCATTTCGTTGACCAAAAAATGCAAAATTGGGATTGGGATTTGGATTAAATCCCTCTTTTTCTTCATTAGTCACAGAACCATATCTCATGTCATAGCCTTGTAAGGCCATGACAAACTGCCTAAATGTGGGAAATGGAGGTTTAGACAGCATGATTGTGATGAATACATCATATTTTTGCCAAGACAATGAGACAGTTGCATAGTCTGGTCTTCATCAGAAATTGGTTTCTTTATGGCTACAAGATTATCACAAATAGATTTAAAAGAAGTGAGATAATTACTTAAGGAAGTCGACTCTGGTTTGGGCATCTGAAGTTGGTGTTTTAACTGAACTTCTCTTTCTTTGGTTGCCTGAAGATGGGTTTCTTCAAGACAACACCACATTTCACGTGCGGTATTTTGGCCAACAACGTGTCCAAGTACTTCTTCTGACAATGTTCCTGTAATCGAATTGCGTAGCAACAAATCTGTGGATAGCCATTCTTCATACTTAGGATTGGGTACTTCTTTATTTGACTCATCTGTAGTTGTTGCCTTGGGTGGACCATCAGTAAGATGGTTCACCAATTTTAGATTTTGGATTAATGGAAAAATGGTCATTCGCCACACAAGAAAATTTTGTAGTTGACTTTGGGTGGGACAGCTGTGATAAGGTTATGAAGATTGAGCATAGAGAGTGTGAGGGATGTTGATGATTGAGCTATTTGTCTAGACATGCCAAGAGCTTCAAGGCTCTGATACCATAAGAAAAATAAGAGAATTGGTTTAGAAAGACAAAGAGCTTCTAAAAAACATGAGTTGCTCTAGCCATATGACTCTTCTATATATCTAGGAGAAATACAATGGTACAATTTTTTTTCTATGGAAAACTCCTAACGTTAACACTAGATAATATTGGAAAGTTCCTATTACAAAGGGTAAGCAATCTTCTCTTGGTCCACGTCTATAGCATTGAAATCTCCAACGGTCACTTGAGCAAACATACGAATATCTTTGTCTAGGTCCTCTATATATGGGATGTTTGCAACAACTGGGTCCACCCTTTCTAAACACATCCACATGAGTTGAAGTCTTCAACGGTACATTGAGAAATTATAGGAATATCTTGTCTAAGTCCACCAGGTATGGAATATTTGCAACGGCTAGTTCCACACTTCCTAAACCAATTAATCTCTTTTCCATAATTCTTGGTGAAGCTCAATCTGTAGTGGATTCTTTTGATACTTTTGCTTTATCAATGGCGGGTACGTAACCATTCAAAATCATCGGTTTTAGTGTACAAAATTTTTTTGCACATTTAATCAAAAGTTCATTTATCTCTAAGTAAATATCATTATATATATGCAAGTAGTTCAACTTCAATTGGAAGATAACATAGAATCACAAATAGTAACCCAATCATAATCAAAATGAACATTAGTCATAAATTGTATATTTCATTTTAAACACTTTTCTTAGGTAAAAGTGAAAGATAAATCCATTTATTTGTTTCACTTATTCCATAAATATTTTGAAATAACTCATTAAAAATGATTATCAAATGCATCTTTAAAATAATAAAGACACAATATAATTAAATAATTATTGGGTAATAATTATTAAATATTATGGACAAAATGGATTTTGTATCCTTAAATAAGAATTTTATATTTGCAAAACATCTCTAGATTTACATCAAGTCATTTTTCAAACAAGCTAGAGATTTAACCAATAAGCAAAAAAAATAATATTCAATCAAAATGAGACAAAACCGTAGCAATCAACAAATTACATCATATGCACGGCACCACTAAGTTACAATAAGGGCAACAATGCATTATATATTAAGTATGCCGATACTCTCAAGTTCGCAAAACCCTTTATTGAATTCATGATAAAATCAAATAATTTATCGCAGTTAGTCCCACAATAGGTGAGAGCATAATTGGTCAAAAAATTCAATTTTATATGTAACACAATTATTCGTTTACAAAAACCATTTATTGAATTTATGATAAAATTCAACAATTTATCACAATTTGTCCCACAATAAATGGGAACATAACCGGTCAAAGTTATTGATTTTATACATAACACAATTATTCATATTGCACAAAATTTCTTAATCTCAATAAAAATGTATATAAATTTACATAGAAATCTCGAAAGTAATGTATATAATTTCACAAGCAACAATACATGCACTCCTTTATTTATAATACATGTCTTGAAATTATAATTTGTTCATAACCAAATATTTTAGAATCATGAATATGATGAACAATGTATACGAAACAATAGATGTATACAAAATAAGCAGATATTAACATTTTTTTTTTATTCAATATAATATATGTACCAATTTCTTTTCATTTTCCCAATATGAGACACAACGCTCACACGTGTATTCACCAAAAACTTCCCTCATGTGTAAGTTTCTTTTAAATTGACTCAACTCTCCCTTGTATATATGTGAGTCATATTACAAATCAAAGAGTGTCACACATACATGAGTTACACGAAATGTATTTATCAAATGATGGGTGGAACCAAAGTTATATGAGAATATATATAATTTACTATTCTTATGGATGAGAAATCTCCAAGAAATAATATTGGAATTATCTTAGGTAAAAAGAACTTGTTGAACAAGAAAAAAAAAAAAAAAAAAAAAAATTGTGGATTCTATGTTCCATGTTTAACATGCATGTAGAAGATTGTTAATCTGTGCATCATAAAACTTAAATTTTTATGTTGAACATAAATATAGTGTATAACACATTAACAATTTATGCTCGAAAAAAAAAAAAAAATTTCAATGAAAATAAACACCACGTATGACTGAAATAAATATTAGTGATGATTTATCAAATCAGTAACAACATTGACAAATCATAATGAATCTTTACAATAAGAGTAAAGGAAAAGATGGCCCGATGGCCATAATGTTCGTCTTTTGTGAACATAAATCTGCGTTCCTTTACTGTCAATATATATATAAACTTTTTTTTTTTAATATATATATGAACCCTTTTTTTTTTTTTTTTGCGTAATTGTCTAAGACAATTTTTCCTTGCAAAACAGATGATCAAGTATAATAGCGTCAGAATGCCAAAGTTTTGCTAGCATCTACATAAAATCCAAATACTATTTTTTTAATAAATATATATATGTAAAACAAAAGGGTAGCTTTGCCTTTCGTATAAACAGATAAACAAATCTCACAATAAAGAAATCAATTGCACAACTCCACCAAAATGCAATTCAAGGGCCTTTCTTTTATTAAAAGATGATGTAAATCAATGTGGCTTTTGCAATAATCACAAAATAAACACACAAAAAAAAAAAAAAATGTAGAGACACTAACTTGCCAAATGAGGTCTTTCGGTGTGGCTTTGTAAATTTCAGCTCTTTTTTATTTTTTATTTATTTATTTTTATAGATAACTATAGCAGATCTTGGGTTTAATGGGTTGAGAAAACAAACAAACATACTCTACCCTAAATCATAAAGCCTTGCGCTGTTCAAAACTATACTCCACAACAAAACCTAAACTCAAAATCAATGTTTCAACTAGAATACTTCAATGCTTTTAATCTTTATGCATTCAACCAGTATGCGTGCCCATGATGAAAAATATGAAATTTTCATTCTTTTCATTATGATTCATACAAAATCTAAGCCCAAATACGACAATCTCCACAGAACAAAATACTGTTCAAACATACGTCTCTTTTTCCACACAAATAAAAATAACACAATTGAAAATGATATTTTTTACAGCCAAGAAGAAAAGAAAGAGATGGCTCTGATACCAATTGAATATTTTAATAATAGATCTATTCTTTCTCCATAGCATGTATATATAAAATCTAACAATGACATTAGTACCTTCAATATTCTCTAGACATGCTTTCAATATTTACCTCATGAATCTCCGATAGATACCCAAACATATGGAAGAAAACTGTGTTTTGTGTGTAGAGAGACTATTACTTTTAACCCTAATTTTATATAATGATCTAGTAAAACCTAATGGACAAACTTCACTTATATATAGGGTGAGAGTAAATGGCTTCCTCATTTGTCCACAAAATTGGCATATCCCATTATGGGCCAAAAACAAAACAAATGAATATGCTAGTCTACCCAAAAGAAATAAATACTACATTTCTTCCCGTACATATTTCTTTACTTGAAAGTTTTCTATGGAAACAGTATTTGGGGATGTTTGTAATTTCTTTTGCTATTCTGCTTGTAAGATAGCTCATAACCTATAATCAATGTTTTAATAAATTAAACGCGGATCATTAAGCATTTATCGACATTATGTGTAGACCCCAGTAAACGCTGATTTTTTAGTAGTGGTGGTAGAATTGTAGAAAGGCTTCTTATCCAAGTGAAAAAAAGAAGTAGACGTGGGCTAAAGCTAAAGAAAACAAATCCTAATGAAAAAGCAAAAGCTAAAGTAGCTGGCCCCATGTAGCGGTCAAGTGAGGCTAGAAAGTAGCACCACGTTTGCCATGCCACCGTGTTGTACGTATATGATCAATTATTCAAATGGGATCTCACTTTTTCAAGTCCTCCGATTATATATTCAGTTGAATGCTATTACAATATTGATGAATCAACTTTGAACTTTTTCTAAATTTAATACCTCAAATGAGCAATTGATTTAGACGAATTTGAACTGAAAGCTCGTTTATGTTCAGATCTACCCAAACGGGGAAGAGCATTTATCACTTAAATAATCTGTGTACAGATCTACCCACAAATTCGTATACCCAAAAGTTACACTTGAATCCAATTCGTGAACCGAAATTGCCCCCCAGTATATTCCAACAAATGGATGATCTAAAGTTAGGCATGATTGACACACGTAAGGCAGACGTCAGTCAATATATTAAAACCCATGTAATCATGTCGATTTTAATATTGGTTTAGGCACATAATCATGTCAATTATTCATTCTCACAATTACGAGAACGAGAAAAGTAAAACCACCGAGACATTAATGTAGATGGAATGGACGAAGGACGAATTGCATACCAAAATAATGAAAATTGCTGATCAGGAAGCTTTTCTTGGTTAAAAAGCATGCATGAACATCGTGGCATTTTTGTACCAGGAAATCTTGAGGGGTATAGTATAGAACCAGAATGTTTTGCAATGAGATGATAAGCATCTTCAGTGTGCTTGAAATGATAGAAAAATTAGTTACCTGCATGCATGCTTTATTCCAAATGAATTGCTATGCAAATTGGCTACTGTCTTCCTTCTTGTTCTTTTACTAAATCAAGTTCCTCATTCCTCAATTAAATCCTAAATCCTATATTTACACTTCCACGGTCTATTATTCTGGTGTAACATTACAATGCCAATCGATAGTTGGTTATTTGCTTCTTTTTGCTTGATTGTGCCCTATTAGTAGACACTCAAACATAAGGAAGGTTTGACAACCATTTTCTGGTATCTAAAAATAAGTATCAAGTTTATGATTATCTAAGCTCTCTTCCTTAGAGAAATTTTACCTTTTTTCCTGGCCAACTTAAGAGTCATGCATGCATATTTTTTTTCCGGCCAACGCTCTCAACAAGCCTCTAATATGATTATCCTTACTCCTTGCAGACATTCACTGTCAGAATTTACTCGTGTGATTAACTACATCATCAATTTATCGGCGTCTATATAAAACCGTAAATTAGCGGTGTTTCAAAGTATACGCTGCCGATGATTTTAGTATTACCAGCATATATAAATAAATGCTCACATATTATCGGCGCTTTAATAAAATGCTGATAATTAAACATTAATTTATTATTGTTTTGTGTAGAGATATGTAAACACCGATATTTTAGAGCATATTAAGGAATCCGTTAAGTAGTTTAATAAGTACTTTTAGGACATAAAAAGTGATGCAAAACAAAAATATTGGGTCCGTTTGTTAAAAAACTCAAAAAAGTACGTCTTTGAATTTTTTTTTGCGAAAATTAAAAAATATATATATATATATATATATATATATGGCAGAAGCGCACTTTTGAAAAAAGTTTTTAAATGAAGCTTTTTCAAAAAAGTTGTTTCTGAATATAAAAGCTATGTTTCCTAACATAATCTCAAACACAATCCCATCTAGGTTCTTTGAAACCTATTTGTGATTGTTTTATGGAACTTAAAAAGTATTTTTAATATCTAAAAGGTTATGCCAAACACAAAGCATACATGATTGCTAAAAATAATTTACGTTTTTTAACTCTACAATTGACTAAAACACACTTCTAAAAAAAAACTTAAAAATCAATTTTCTTTTTAAAATCTCTTTTTAACTTAAAAAAAAACTCTATTTTCTCACCCAGCATGCTATCAGTAGCTGTTGTAGAAAGACTTCTTATACAAGTGGGAAAAGAAGTAGACGTCGGCTAGAGGCTAAAGCTAAAGAAAACCCATCCAATCCAAGTGAAAAACCAAAAGCAAATAGCCACGTAGAAGTCAAGTGACGTCATGAGGCTACAAAGTAGCATTACGTTGTCCATACCTATTACCATGCACCATGTTCTACTATTTCAATTACTGAAATGTGATCTCATTTTACAAAGTTCTTCCGAGTATAGTTGAATGTAACTGATTTAATTTCATTTAATTTTTATTTTTTCTATTCAAAGTGAGAAAAGGGAAAAGGGAAATTACAAGAACAAAAACAAAATCGATAGAGAAATCCTAGTAATAATTGGGAATGGGTCAAATAAATGACCCGGCCCATCAAGTGAACCAAAACGGCCAAAAAAAGGCAATAAACGGCAATATTTCATAAACGGAACAAAATCCCAAAGGGTAGCTGACACGACCATCAGTGGTCGGAAAAGGAGAACAAAGCTGACCATCAGTGGTCGAAAATGAGAGAAAAATCTCTGTCAAAAATAGAAAAGAAGGCCAGATTAAGGATCTAGCCAATAAAAGAAACACAGAGAACAAAAAATTACAAGGAAAAATAAAAAGACAACAAATACAATAAAGCAACAACTTAATTAAAAGCAGAATAAAATCTCCAAATCCAAAAATCAGCAACACTAGAGGCAGAGATGGTTGAGATGCGGAGGTCCATGAGATCCACGCGCTGGCACGTGATTGCCGGGAGGATGAGCGAGAGACAACGGTTGGAGGAGATGATGCCAGAGACAATGGTGGAGGCACTACAAGAAACTGACTCATCAGGGGCGACTCATTAGGGGCGACTATAAAGTCGCCCCTAATACTCAACTATTAGGGGCGACTTTTGAAAGTCGCCCCTAATAGTTATGTATTAGCATCCACATCCAAGTGGACGCTAATAGTCGACCCAAAAGATGAATAATAGCGTCCACTCTAGGGTGGACGCTAATAACTCGACCCTAATATACTCGCGGGAAATATTCAAAAGGCGGGAAAAAGATCATTA
>NC_081545.1:7267734-7308418 GCF_901000735.1 Corylus avellana | reverse complement strand
GAGGTACCACCACACTCAGAAGCAGCCGCTTCGTTCTTTTTGAAGGCTCTTTTAATCCCCGAGGAAGATTACCTTTACAAGAAAGAAACAGGACACTCATTATATTTGTGAAATTGAACAAGCTCCAATAGCTATATTAAAATGATAATAAACAAAATTTAATAGATATAATTCACCTTCAGTACAATTTAAAGTGGAGCCATTCCATTGGAAGTTTTGTTTACAAAGGCACCTCTTGTATCCATCTCTTGTTATATTGCAAATTGAATTTGGCCAGTCCTTGCAGTCTGTCAATGAAGTACAGGTTGGCTCTTGCGGGGGCACCCAACTGATTTCTACTTCAACTTTAGAACTAAAGTTGCCAATGGTCGCATTAAATGGCAATGATTGATTGAGTTGCAGATTTCCTCCTAAATTTCTATCATAAATATTTTCTGCATGTTTGATTTGGATGACAAATTTTTGTGTACTTGGAGTAATATTAGCAACACGATAAGTGCCACTGGGTGCCTTGAACCTAACCTGGCCTGAGGAGGTGTTGCAGTAGAAACTGAAGTATATGGGGTCACCACAATTTGTTCCAGTGCTCAGCGGATAGGGGATCAGGTTTGTGCCACAAGGCTCACAATTCCTAGCAGTAGGTTCTACAAAAGTATAAAATTTTGAATCATAATTAAACATTAAAAAATGAGCCTTAGCCCTTGTTGTATCCAAAAACAAAAATAGAAAATAGGAAACTAAAATGTTCTCGTAAAGTGTGTTGCTTTCTTTAAGAAATTATTAATTTGTCTCTCATCCTACTAGAGCGTAAATACAAGTGCATACACTTAATTATTGGTTGCTTTAAAGCAGTAACTTAGTGTGAGTTGAGATTTATATATACCATCTTAATTCTCTCCTTTTTTTTTTTTTTTTTTTTTTTTTCTTTTTCTAATATGGGACTCCTCCATCTAAGTCCTCCATCCACAAACAAAGTTAATTTTTTAAACTGACCAACAGAATTAAACAGAACTATGGATTTTGAGGGTAAAAAGATAGATTTTAGATCTAGGATACCAGCAAAGGTGGCTTATCACTTCCTTTTTAACATCAATGATGAATTTTTAATTTTGCAAAAAACAAAACGGCTAATTAGCCAGATCAGTATCTATGGATGGAATTCAGCTACTGAATTAATGTGTAAAAGGAGTACCTATAACAGATTTTGCGACTCGGACAAAGATGTTATGACCACCATTTGTGTACTCTTCTTGAAGATTATTTAGATCCGAATTCCAAATCCAGCAGATGTCGGTCCCAGTAGTATCATATGAATAAGCCTGGCACTGGCTGTTCTCAAGGCAGTACTCTTTTCTGCATTCTGTTTCATTTTCTACCTTGGAATTAAAGTCTGGTTTGCCCACTTTCATCATCTGTAAGCTCAAGAACATGTCGCTGTTGTCAGATGATGTCGAATTTCTAGTGCACCCACCCAAAAAATCTCCAGAATCCCAGTGCTTCGGGTTAGTAGGCTGGAAGCCAGGCAAACATTTGCATACCACCCTATTGTTAATATTGCAGACGCCGAATTTCCCACAAGCATTGTAAATGCTACATTCGTCTTCCGGCTCCCTCCATATCAAATCCCAATTTCCCTTTTCCGCATTCCAGTTCAGATACTGTAATTCCCCCGCATAATTCAACACCAACCTTCTGATACTTGAATCCTGCGAACACCTGATCACATACGCGGTACGCCTGAAGCAGTTGCTTTTATTTGATAATAAGTTGGCTACGGCATCGGGGAAACTGGGCCTTTCACCTGAGCTGAAGAAGTTGCCTGACATCCAACTTCTCCAATAATCGCCTGTCTTTTTTGAGATAACGTATTTGCCCTCTTCTTCTTGATATTGCTGAAACGTGAAATCCCCACTTTCTGGGTCACCATCACCTATCCATGAAGTCAATGTCAGCTCTTTATCCATCTTCATACCTGGAAGAACTGTATCAGTTGGATTTCTGAAGCTCTCCCACAGACTCGTCCCCAGCTGATCACCCCTTAAGACCAGGTTTCCAGAATCCATGAGCGTCACAGATCGATATGTAGACCGAGAACTCTCATCGTCTACACTCCAATAAACGTGTCTAGTTTTAATATCCCATATCTGAAACTTGCCATCGTTTGTAATTCCAAAAGAAACTCCCGTGGAACCGTTGAGGACAGGTTTGTCTCGGTTGGCAACCCATACAACTGTTTGTTGATCCCATTTGTACCATATCCCGACATAGCTTTTGGAGCTAGAGCTTCCCGTAGCGTTAAAGAATCCCAATTCAAACGTTTCACTACTGGAGACAAGGGTTTTATTGTCAGTAATCCACTCTCCACGCTTTAATGTATCTTGGCCTGTGACATAGAAATCCACACGACAGGAATACAACAAGAGTATGTACAACAATATAGTACAGTTGATTTTTCTTCTTTGGCTTACCATAACGAATAAAGCATGGATGCAGGTAACTAATTTAATGCAAATTAGTTGAATGCTTGAAACGTGATCTTGAAGAAAATCATCTAATATGGCGAAACAGAGAACCTTGGTCTTCCGAGTCAATCCGACCGGCCTCGAGCTCTCGGCTTGAAATTGGGTTTTGACGATGGGTTTTGCTGGAGCAATTTGTAAAGATAGTATAGAGACTAGAGAGGAGCTCCTTGGGCAGGATTATAGCAAATCTGACCAAGAGAGAGTTAAAGAGCATTTCCCGTAGATGTAGGCAAAATATCTATCGAAAAAGTACAATTTTTTATCTTAAAGTCAGAGGATGAGAGAGAGTAAAAAGAAAAAAGTGAGTGAAAAATAATAATAAATATAACTTATTCTCTAAATAATGAATAAACTAATCACTTTATTTACTATTTATGCTTAAAGGAAAAACTACAAAATAACTTACGAGGACAGCGACATAAATCTATCCTATAGATTTTGTTTGTAGTGCAGATGTACTTTTCGTAAATTTATGACCAGACTTGCTCTTCAGATATATTTTCTTAGAGCATTCTCAATAGGTTTTTTGTTATTTTTCTTATATTTGAGGATTTAAATTACTTTGTATTTTTTTTATGTTAAAATACACCACAATAGCTTCCATTCATCATTTTTTATATCATTAAAATATTTATTTTTTTAATTATATTATATACATGAGAGGAGAGACAAGATAGAATTGTGAGACAGGAGAGAAAAGAAAAGAGATTAACATCAATAATGCAAGACTGGTCCAAGGATAAAAATCAACCGTCCAAATTGAGAATTTGAGGTTCTCAAATCCCCTCATGAATTCGAGGGGAACCTGATCGGGGTAATTGTAGGATATTGTTTTTTCAGATCAGATTCTCAGTGTTGGACCAGTCTTGCATTATTGCATGAGAGGGTCAGATAAAGATTCCTGCTTTGAACAGTGAGATTAACATCAAAGATAGTCTAAGATTGTGGGCATTGTCATGTCCCATAAATCTGGGCAAATGGGTTTTGAGGGTATGGACTAATTAATTACTCCTTGTTCTAGGCCATCGGTGAGGCCGGAATGGTCACGCCAGGAGACTCTTTGGTTGTACGGCATCCTCCCGGAGTGTTGAGATTCGAAGTAGAGAAGGCTCTTTGTGAGAGCATCTGAATAATCGAAGGCTCCAGAAGAGGTGGAAATGGAAAACAGGGATAGAAGAAGGCAACCTCAACCGGCATTGTTGAAGGTATTCTACAATGGTGTAGAATAAAATGGGTTTGGCCATGCGGTGTCTTCGGCCACCCCAATCTGCCTATGGGGTGGCCGAAGCCAACCTCAACCGGCATTTAGTGGTGGTACAGTCATCTTAAGGGCTAAATTAAAAAAGTTGAAATTTTTTAGCTGTCGGGGGTGATCGAACTATCTTTTAGCTCTCAACAGGGTTGGCCCGCTACCGCTTGGGGGCAAAATGGGGTGGCACTTTATTATTATTTTGATTTTGATTTATTTTCTAAACATAAATAATAGTATATTATTATTATGTAGTGAAATGTTTTGAACCGTTGGATAAAAATCAACGTTCCAAATTCATTCCTGAGGGGATTTTGGTCCCAATTACCCTGCTATTTCTTTGTTTGTCTGCATCTTATTGGGATCATATATATTTGGAGTAATACTATAAATCTTTTTAGAGTTCTCTTAAAGTCATTTCAAATGTGATGTGACTTTTAAAATCACTAATAAATCAAAAGTCAATAAATTACATCTTAAATTCAACAGTAATTTGAAAAGCCACATCACATTTGATATGATTATAGGAGAATTCTAAAAAGATTTATAGCATTATTAATACATTTGATGTAAATGTATTCTTCATTTGGTTAATTATCACTCAAAATTTCGGTTGCTTAGGAACTTCCTTGTAAGAACCATATTTTGGTTGGTCGTCATTGACTTTGTTTCTATATGATGCTATTGTGCTACACAAAGATGCCTAGGTGGTGGTGGTGGGAAAGGGTGAAAAGTGTACTTAATTTTATTAGTTGAGTTGAGCTGATGAAGATTTTCCAACTGATCAAAATTCCTAGAATTGTAAAGATTGATGTATTTTACTCTAAAGGACTCCAGGCTCCTTACAGCTGAGTCTAAATCCTGAAAGAAACAAGCAGAAGCTAATCAATTATTAGTTAATTGAGGTATTAAATGTAGACGAAGTTCAAAGTTGATTCAACATTGTAACAGGAACCAATCTTAATCAGCATTCAACTCAATATACAACTGTAAAGTGAGATCCTATCCTATTTCAATAATTGATATCCGTAGAACAAGGTGGTATGGAGGGGCAGACTTAGAGATTGGTGTTTGGGGGTAAAATTCTAAAAAAAATAATAATTTGAAAGGTCAAAAATTAAATTTTATAAGAATTTTATAATTTAATTTTTTTTTGGGACCACCTTCGGCTTTGTGGGGTCCAGGGTCCCTCAAGGCCACCTTGGTTCCACCCCTGAAACGAAATGCTACTTTCTAGCCTCACTTGACTTCTAATCTTCTATCTAGGGTCCATTAGTCTGGGCTTTTGGTTTTTCACTTTGGATTGGTGTTTTTTTTTTTTTTTTTTTTTTTTTTTTTTTTTAAAAAAAAAGTCAAAAAAGTATTCTTTAAACTCTTTATATTAAACAAAGAATATTTTTTTTTTGTCACAACCTTTAAATACTAAAAATATTTTATAAATATATAACTAAATCTCAAAACATGTTGGCTTTTTTTTTTTTTTTTTGTCGCAATTTTGAAAGTACTAAAAATACTTGATAAATATATAACGAAATCTCAAACAAGCTTTAAGAGCTTGTCTGGGATCGTGTTGGGAAATAGATCAACTTGTATATTATGAAAGAACTTTTAAAAACAGCTTCTTTTTAACATTTTTTTTTTTTTTTCGAAATTTATATTTTGGCCATTTTTAACCTTCTATAAAAGAAGTACTTTTTGAGTTTTATTTTTACTAAACAGACCCATTTTTGTTTTACACAGCTTTTTATGTAATAAAAATATTTTTTAAACTCTTTAATATATTCTCAAACATGCTATAAAATATTGGTTTTTACTTGCGTCTACACAAAACGATAATAAACGATAATATGCTAGTATTCGGTCATCAAAAACAAGAAATGTTACTGTTTATTTATATACACTGGTAATACTAAAATCATCGGCGGCGTATACTTTGCAACTCTGATAATTTATCGATTTTTGTATACAAACACAGATAAATTGATGAAGCAGTTATTCACACAAGCAAATTCTCACAATGAATGTATTTCAAAAACGAGTACTAGCTAACAGGGTACGATCAAGCAAGGAAAAGGTAAAAATTTCTGTAAGGGAGAGGAAGTTTATGGTAAGCTCGATAGTTATTTGTAGATACCTGAAAATTGTTTGTCAATCCTTCCTTATGTTTGAGTGTCTACTAATGGGGTACAATCAAGCAAAAGGAATCAAGCAAGCAACTATGATTGGCATTGTAATGTTACACTGGAATAATAGAAGGTGGAAATATAAATAGTCTTTAGGATTTAATTGATGAATAAGACACTTGATTTAGGGCTGCTTGGATGTGCGTTTGAGAGGCCTAAAAATACGTTTAACACTCAAAAAATTGGTTTGAAGAAAAAAAATACCCATTTGATAAAAGAAATTGAAAGTGTTTTAAGGGTCCAAAAAGCCCAACAATAGTCAAAACGCACTTTTGGCAAAAACTTCATTTTTAAGCTTTTGTCAAAAAACGCTTTTTGATTTAAAAACTATATTTCTTAAACGCAATCTCAAACAGACTCTTAGAGCCTGTTTGAGACTGCATTTGAGAAATAGAGGTTTTAAGTCAAAAATCGCTTTTGGACAAAAACTTCATTATTAAGCTTTTGTCAAAAATACGTTTTAGTAATTTTTAGGCTTTTTGAACCGTTAAAAATATTTTTAATTTTTTTACCAAACAACTACTTTTTTCTTCAAACGGATTTTTTGAGTGTTAAAAAACACTTTTAGGCCCCTCAAACGCAATCTCAAACAGGCCTTTAGTCAAAAACCTATGCAGCCAACCCCGGCTCGACTTGATTCTTTGCTTGTGAATAAGACTACTCAAATCTTCAACCCACTCAAAATAGAGAGAAAGTAAAAGAAAAATATTAGGCTTGAATTAGAAGAGATTAGATTCAAACTTGATCCGGAAAGATAAGAATAACAAAAGAAAAAGAAATTACAATCATCAGCAAATACAGTTACAATAATTACCAAAAGCAGTTATCATAGAGAAGACGATTTGGGAAAAATTAATTAGAGATCAGGTGGGGATTTGTCAATGAACTTGGAAAAATAGATTTTGGACCCATTTAAGCTTGATTTTCTGAAGTAGCTACTAGCTAGGGGAAATTGCCTTAAAAAAAATGGAATAAAATGGCCCAATTGGAAATTTTGGAAAGAATGTTGAGGTACTAAAAAAATTTTTATCAATAGAAAGTAGCTAAAATCTTGATAAGATATTCTGATTTGTAAAGAGAATGTTGACAAAATGGGAAAATTTTTACACCTCGGCAGAAATCTTGTAGGATTACACTGATGAGATTGTCACAATTAACCATTCGCTTTTACTTAATTATTCTGGGAAGCTAAAGCTGAAGCAGGTGGACTAAAATGGAAGATGTTTCATGGTTGCCACGCAAGGTATAAGCCCAAATTCCCTCTCTCTGGTTTCTCTTCTCGTGGATTTTCCCCTTACCCGGAAGCCCCTTTCATGTTTTCTTTCTTTTTTTTTTTTTGAGGGACTTTCTTGACTGATTGTTGAGGAAAATTTATAAGTTAGTAACATAGTATGTATGGACGATTTTCGATTATACTACCGAATGATTTGGCCTAAATCCCTATAATATTTCAGAGCTTAGGTTGTATACCAAAAAGTTTTCTCTACAGTATTTGGGTTGCTCCAAATTCGGTTTTGAATGATACTCATGAGATTATAGCTCCCTTTTTTGCTTACCCATTGGTTAAATTGGTAGATATTGAATCATTCTTGGTTGATTTATACTGGGTCTTTGTTTTATATCGCCCATTGGGGTGTTCTTTTTAGTTGAAAGTAGTTTTATTTTTAATTTACTGGATGTTTGCTGATTTATGAAAGGAAAAGTTGGGTCTAAAGTTTGGTGGTCTGATTGATTTTGGGCCTCCATTTGATAGCAAATGAGGATGCAATTTTGAATTTTTGATAGCACAATCAAATTCTAACAGAGGGGTGCCTACAAAGAGTAAGGATAATCGAAAACTTGGAGGGGATGACAGCGGGGGGAAATCTCTGACGCTTATGTTGACAAGGGTAAAAGGATAAAGGTAAAAAGTAAAAGGTAAAAGTAAAATTTCTTTAAGAGAGAGAGAGCGAAAGTACTCGTAAACTTGATAACTATGTAAAGATACTCGAAAATAGTCCTCCGCCCTTCCTTATGGTGAGTGTTTACTAATAGGGTACGATCTTAGCCAAGTTTAGCAAACTAAACATAAGACTCAAGCGAAAGGAATCAAACAGGCAACTATTGACGTTACACCGGAATAATAAAGGGTGGAAGTGTAAATGCAAGCTTTACTACCGCTTTAGGAGGATTTAGGAACTTGATTTAGTTAAAAGCCTAGGAAGCCAACTCCGCTCAACTTCACTTGACTTGATTCTTGGATGTGAATAACAAATCTTCCGCCCACTCAAGATAAAAAGATAAAAAATGAAAAAGGAGAAAGAAAAAAAAAGAAAAGAAAAATATTACACTTAAATCAAAAGAGATTATATTCAAACTTGAACTCGGAAAAGAAGAATAGCAAAAGAAAAATAAATTACAGTCATCAATAAGTACAGCTTCCATACATAAGTTTCAAGTAAAGGAATATATATATATATATAATTTCAAATCTTACATATAGGCTACTTCATAATGACTGAAACAGAATAGTATAAGAAACTACAATCAACACCAAATCTTACAAGAAAAAGGAGTAGATATTGGGAGAAAAGTTTGATTTGGGTGAAGGGCTAATGGAACCTTCATATTTATAGAAACCAATGTGTAGTCCATTAGAACCGTTGTAAGCTAGTCTAGTAAAGGACAACCTCACCAGAATTTGCATTGGTATCATGCACTATCGATCATCTTCCTGCTAAACTACCAGTTGATCCTGTATATGTGTCTGGTCCACTAGAAGAAGTAGTTGTGCTAGAAAAGCCTCTCGGAGTTGGAACAAAAGCTGTCCGTTTAGGAGTTGGAATAGTTGCAGATTCGCTGTCAAGCATGGTAACAACAGTTGACATGGTTGGGCGGTCATTTGGGTCTTCTTGTACGCATAAGAGTCCAACATTTACGTACTTCACAAACTGATCTAGACTGCAAACTTCATGTAGAGTCTCGTCTACTAAATCCAACACCTTGTCTTCTACCCACAATCTCCATGCCTGAGACAGTTTTAAAATCAAAGTTTTTATAAGATACAATCAGTATAAAATGACCAAAGAAATTAATGACTCCAAAAACTGAAGCACACTTACATAACTAATAAGGCTCATGGCAAGTTCTGATTGATGAAATCCTGTATTCTTTTTTCCACTTATAATCTCAAGTAAAACCACTCCGAAGCTAAAAACATCGGATTTGACTGAAAAAATTCCTTTTATTGCGTACTCTGGAGACATATAACCACTGCATTATAATGTTTATAAGTGGATAAGTTAGACACTTGTAAATTTTTTGTCTAAATAGTGTTAGGATGGAGCCAACTTTCACAATTGCATTGTTTACCAAAAACTTACTAAGTTCCAACTACTCTAGTTGTGTTTGCTCTAGTTTCTTTGTCTTCAATCATCCTTGCCAAGCCAAAATCGGATATCTTGGAAGTCATGTCCTCATCTAGAAGAATGTTGCTAGTTTTTAGGTCTCTATGGATGATCCTCAATCTCGAGTCATGATGAAGATAAGCAAGCCCACGAGCTATTCCCAGAATGATTTTGAGGCGCATCTCCCAATCCAAAGACATACTGAGCTTTTGATCTTGCAAGTTTTCCATTGTTATTCACAAGAACAATTTTAGTATCCATAATAAATCGGCTTTTACTCAAACAAGATAAAGTTTATCAAGCACTATAGGATATTAAAACTTTGGTTTAGAAACTAACCAAATATAAATGAGTCTAAGCTTTTGTTGGGCATGTACTCGTAGAGTAAAATTTTTTCATCTCCTTTTATGCAATATCCCCGAAGCCTAACAAGATTTCTGTGTTGCAGTTTTGCAATCAACACCACCTTATTTTTAAATTCTTGTAAGCCTTGTCTTGAGACACTTGAGAGCCTCTTTACTGCAATTTCTTGACCTCTTGGAAATGTGCCCTATGACCAAAGTCACCATACTCACATTATTACCACTAACCAGAAACTAGTTTAGATGAAAATTAAATATGAATTAATTAATGCTGTTGAAATCACCTTGTAAACAGGTCCATAGCCTCCTTCTCCGAGCTTATTTGCATCCGAGAAGCTATCTGTGGCTGCTAGAATGCTTTCTAAATGAAAAAAGGGTACATCTATGCCTCTCTCATCTTCTTCTCTAAACTCACCTGATCCCATTAAGTCTTTGAGATGTCTTTCACTATCTAAAGTACGAAGTGCTCGATTTCTTTCATCACTTCTTCTAATCTCTAAGCCAAGAAGACAGTCATATATATTAGTTACATGATAATGATTTGTAAGGATAAATAGTTTTATTTTGATTCAAAGAGACAAAACCTCAGATTGTGCATTGTGTGCATTATGAAAAGCGAGGCCTTTACCTTCTTCCTTGGCAATCTTTCTTCTCCATACATATACAGAAGTAATGGTACATGTGAGAGCAAACACACTTATAAGAGGTACCACAACACTCAGAAGCAAACGTTTCTTTCTTTTTGAAGGCTCTTTTAACCACTGAGAAAGATTACCTTCTACAAGAAAGAAACAGGACACCCGTTATATCAACGACTGAATCAAAATGATAATAAATAAAATTCAATAGATATATTGTTCATTTGTTCAGAATCATTTTTGCAATTATAATATCTATTATCAGGGGAAGGTGATCATGATATTGCTAAAGATGATTTTGAAAATTCTAGGAACTAAACACCTCCCCATGTCTACGTAAAATTAGAGTTGATTATACATAAAGTACAAGAAAACTTTCTGAAAGCTAGATACGTGCTCAGTTGATCATGAAAAAATTGTCCTAACACTGAATCCTCCTTAGCAAACCATTGCACTGGTCTGGCTCTTTCTTGGAAAACAGAGCAATCTTAATCTTCTTGAGGTATATATATATGTTTAATTAGCCATCCTAACACTGAATCCTCCTTAGCAAACCATTGCACTGGTCTGGTTCTTTCTTAAAAAACAGAGCAATCTTAATCTTCTTGAGATACATATATGTTTAATTAGCATCCTAACCTCGAGTACAAGTTACAGTGGAACCATTCCATCGGAAGTTTTGCTTGCAAAGGCACCTCCTTTCTCCATCTCTTGTTATTTCGCAAGTTGAATTTGGCCAGCCCTTGCAGTTTGTGAGTAAAGTACAGGTTGGCTCCAGTGGTGGCTCCCAACTAATCTCTACTTCATTAGCAGTAAACCGGCCTGGCGTATTAAATGGCAGTGTGTAATTGAGCAGCAGAGTTCCTCTTGGACTTCTAGCTTCAGGATTTTCTGCATCGTTGACTTTGATGACAAATGTTGCTGTACTTGGATTGATACTATCGACACGATAGGTGCCACTAGGTGTCTTGAAGCTAACCTGGCGAGTGGAACTGTTGCAGTAGAAACTAAAGTACATGGGGTCACCGCAATTTGGTCCAGTGCTCAGCGGATAGGGGATCACGTTTGTCCCACAAGGCTCACAATTACTAACCGTTGGTTCTGCAAATTAAGGTATAAAATTTGGAATAGTATGAAGCTATCTAGCATTATAAGATAAGCTTAAAAAGAAAGACTAATGCTATGATTAAGCAGAGGTGGTTTCTCATTTCCTTTTTAACATAAATACCTTTACTAAATTAGCCAGCTCTGTATCTATGGATGAAATTCAGCTACTTAATTCCAATACGTGAAAGGAGTACCTATAACAGATTTTGCCACGCGGACAGAGAGGTCACGACCACCGTTTGTGTACTCCTCTTGAAGATTACTTAGATCCCCAAACCAAATGTAGCAGATGTTGGTCCTAGCAGGAAACATCGTTTGTGTACTTGCACTTCTTAGGTTGCTGTTTTGAGCTTCCCCATCATATGAATAAGCCTGGCACTGGCTTTTGTTAAGGCACTCATTTCTGCATTCTGTTTCATTTTTTGCCAGAAAATTAGAGTCTGGGTCGCTCACTTTCATCATCTTTAAGCTCAAGAACATGTCGCTCTTGTCAGATGATGTCGACTTTCTTGTGCACCCACCCAAAAAATCTCCAGAATCCCAATTCTTAAGGTTAGTAGGCTGGAACCCAGGCAAACATTTGCAGACCAACCTATTGTTAATATTGCAGCTGCCGAATTTCCCACAAGCATTGTAAATTCGGCATTGGTCTTCCGGCCCCTTCCATATCAAAGACCAAATTCCCTGGTCCACATCCCAGTTCAGATACTGTAATTCCCCGTTATATTTCATCACTAACGTTCCCTGACTATAATCCGTATAATTCATCACTAAGCCTGTGTAATTGGTATGATTCACGCTCTTGCTGAAATTTGATAACAAGTAGGCTATGACATAGGGCATTTCATCTGTTCTCAAGAAGTTACCAGAAATCGGACTTCTCCAATAATCGCCATGCTTTTTTAAGATAGCGTAGTATCCCTCTCCTTCTAGATCTTGCTCAAAAGTGAACAGCCCTGTTCTCGGGTCACCATCACCTATCCATGAAGTCAATCTCAGGTTATCATCCATCTTCATACCTGGAAGAAATGTATCAGTTGGATTTTGGAAGCTCTCCCACAGATTCGTCGCCAACTGATCATCCCTTAAGACCAGGTTTCCAGAATCCATGAGCTTCACAGTTCGATTTGTAGACAAAGAATTCTCAACACCTGTACTCCAATAAACGTTTCCAGTACTATCCCATACCTTAAGGTTGCCATCCTCTGCAATTCCAAAAGTTCCAGTGGAACCGTTAAGTTGGCTGTCTCGGTTGGCAACCCACACAACTGTTTGTTGATCATGTTTGTACCATATCCCAACGAACTTTTTGTGGCTAGTCGGGCTAGAGCTTCTGATCGGGTTAAAGAAACCCAGTTCAAACTTTCCTCCACTGGAGACAAGGGTTCCTCCATCGTTAGTAATCCTCTCGCCATGCTTTAAAGTATCTGTAGCATAGCAATAATCCACACTACAGAAACACAACAAGAATATGCACAAGAACAAGATGGAAGACATCAAGCAAATATACAGTTGATTTTTCTTCTATGACTTACCATTACGAGAAAAGCATGCTGCTAACTAATTTAATTGAAATTTTCTATCATTTCAAGCATAGGATGCTTATAATCTAAAAAAAATGAGTTCAATTAAAATTATAAAAAAATCTAAAAAATTTGAGATAGACACCATGAATTCAAACAAATGGATGGTTTGAAAACGCGTTTCCCAGCCCAATCCCAACCAAGAGGGAAACCCTCTATATACGCAAACTGACAAAAGGTCCAGCCCCACTGCACGACAACAGGTGTAAGTAAAAATTTGTTCAAAGGGACTTGGATCTTCCTCCCTCGTGTGTTGACTCTCATTTAATCCACACTTTCCAAAGTCTGCCGCCAGTGGCGGAGCCAGCTACTTTATATTGGAGGTGCCGCTAAAATTTTTTTTTGCTCCCTAAAACTTTTCTTCACCTTAAAAATTTGATAATTCACACAATATATGCATCATAAAAAATATCTATAAAAGTTCATACATATGTGCTGAAATTGATATATTAGAAATGTAACATGTCGACACTATATTAAAAAGATAGAAATACAAAAAAAAAAAAGTGTCTAGAACTGCACTTTACAGTCTCTGGCCATAATCACTCCAAGAAAAACAAGAAAAATTTGACCAACTACACATCATTGAGATATTACATCAAACATGTGATGTGTGTTAAGTTTGAGAGTGCCATGGGTTTAATAAAAAAAAAAAAAATTTTCTTTTAAATCCTTGGGGGTGCCGTGGCACCCCCAAGGTACCATGTGGCTCCGCCACTGTCTGCCGCCAAGTACAGGCGAATGTGAAATTTGGCTTTATAAGTGATCAAAAAAAAACTTCAAACTGACTAATTATTTTAGAGTAATAATGCAGATGTGGTTAATTAGCGCATTTTTTCTAGGTCATAACGAATAGTAATATGGTATCATAATCACTTTGTAATGCCATGTAGTATTGTCAACAACGAATGACGTGGGCCAGACGAGGACGTCAGAGGTTAAAGATTGAGTTTGTAACACCCTAGTCTCTCATATTGGTTTATAAAAGATATTCATTGATGCTAAGTTTTTACGAGTATATATTATTTAATAATTAAGCATAAATTTTGTATTTATGATTAACTTATTTATTAAAATAACTAAAACTGAGTCCAATTCATACAACAAAGCAGCCAGAAAAAACACAAAACAAAAAGAGTGATAAATTTTTTATTTTTTTCTGAGCAAACACAAAGAGTGATTGCCTAGTGGACAAACTGGCCGGTTGCACATGCGTAAGCAGAGAAAAATCGTCAAGTTTCCCGAGGATGAGCTTCACTGTCGTTCTACGTCGCAATCCGTTCCTATCCTGAATGACAATTTGTCAACATTCACAAGAGGAATCATGCTGGCAACGAAATTGGAAAATTTGAAGCAACTGATGTTGAAGTTCCCTCGGTAGCAAGACAACGACCATGAATCCGATTCGTGAAGTGTTTGGATGATATTTGACTACAGGATTCAAAAATAAATATTTAATGATGGCACTGATGCCGAGCAAAATTAAGATTATTTTGACTGCTTTTGATAGTTAAATTGAAGATTGAAAATGGAATTTAGGAAGAGAGAATAACAAATAGTGACCATAGTTGTCCCTAAATAATCAAACAGAAAAATAATTCTAAAAGACTGAAATATAATTAATAATTATCGCTTATGTTGTGAATGATTTGAATTTCAAGCCTTAAGTGAGACCCAACAATATTAAAAGATAAGTTTTTTGATTCACGTGGTATTATATCTCCCAATTGCCTTTGATTTAGTTTGCCTAGAGTAGTACTCGGTCTTGTTACTTTTCTAACTTGGACTTTGAGTCTTGGTAATAAACCGACGTTGTGGCTTATAAAAGAAGCATCAAGATTAGTCTTTTGATTCTCACCGACGTTGGGATTCTCACGGTGTTTGTGCGACACAGGCACTTAGAGAAAAAAATAGTCTATTTTATATTGTTTTTCTCTCTTTTTGTATTTTATTTTTTATTTTTTTTTATTTTGTGTGAGAGTAAGATTTTGGTATATTGGGGCTTTAAGTTTTGAGTGGTTTTCTCCCTACTCTTTTGAGTTTTGATCATTTCAGCTAGTGGATGTAGGCTTGTTGAACCGAACCACTTAAATTTTAGTATCTTGTGTGATTGATTTATTGCTATTATGCTCTTTTTCACTTCTTTGAGATCCTGAATTTAGTTTCGTGCACAACAAATGGTATCAGAGCTTAGGTTCTTTATTTTGCGAGATGACTACTGCAAAATTTGAAATAGAAAAGTTTGATGGTCATAATAGTTTAAGTTTTTAGCGTATCAAGATGCATACTTTGTTGCGACAGCAAGGTTTGACAAAGATTTAGAATGGCAAGGTCCCATCATCAGAGGAAGAGCGTTTCATGTCGCATGTACCTTATTCTAGTGCGTTTGAAAGCATCATGTATGTTATGGAGTACATTCGTCCAGATGTTTCATATGCGGTCAGTATAGTTAGTCTTGGCAAGGTTTACTGGCAGGCAGTGAAATTGATACTCCGTTATTTACTGTGTGCTACAGATGTTGGCTCAATCTTTGATAGAGACAATGGAATTGTGTATAGTGTCATTGGGTATATCGATTCAAATTATGCTGATGACCTTGTTGTGAGACGAGGAGATATCACATTGCAAAAAATTGTCTTTTGAGGAAAATCCAGTGGATATGTTTTCTAAGCCAGTTCTAGTTCTCAAGTTCAAGACTTACTTGGACTTGATTGTTGTTTGTAGCTTGTGGAAAAGATCTTGGGCATATTTATAAGGAGTGGGCAACCCTTTCTTATTGAACCGATTTTCTAAAATGAGTTAGGCCCATGAATTTTTTCACTCCTTATAAACATGCTCAATATCTTGTCCACAAGCAATGTGAGATTATTCCTCAACACCAGGCACATCTGCATTATCTTTTACAATTTTTTATAAAGTTCAGTTTTACTCATTTTATGTGGGCTACTCCTCATCTTCCTAATATAGGACTAGGATGTACAAACTCATCTTCTTAATCTCCTGACGTCCTCATTAGGGCCATATTGCCATGTAGTCCTCTAGTATCATATGATTTAACGTTACTAAGTGGCTCTGATACCATTTGTAATGGTCTAGGAAAATGGCTAGTTACATTTATGTTATCACCCAAAAAGACTAATCAATTTAAAACTTTTTTAGAATTCATTATAAAGTTCATTTTCATCTAACAACTAGGCAATATAACTTAGCGCTCATAAGTCATGACTATTTTTCTTAGTGTTAGGAAGACAAACAGCATTATACCTTCATATACGAACATGTGCATGTTGAGACATTTAAATCTTATGTTTGTTAGCGTTAGGAAGACAAACACGACATTTGGATCTTCCATTCTGCCGTATTCCACTTTGGGTACAGCAGAGTTCGATCATTAATTATGGGTCAAACATTTTTTTATGGAAATGTTTTGTCCTTAATTTCTACTACAATATCATTAAAACTTGATCTTATATATATATATATAATAGAGCAGTTTTCCATGAAGAATCAGATAACTCTGATTTCTGCCATAGAAATATAGAATCTAATATGCAAGCTACTGGTACCGGTGGCCTGGGTTCAAAACAATCGTTCTGCTAACTTACAAACACAATACATAAATGTTCAATCAAAATGAGAGAAGATGCAGCAAATAATTAAGGAGACACGAACGCAAAAAATTGTAGACCTGTCAACTTTTAAAGTCTCTGGCCATATTAATTGATGCAGGTCGTAGAAGACATGTTTTGGTACTGCACTCGATCTTGCGATCAAGCGCATGATCAAGTGCACCAGGTCCCTGGAAGTGCGATCGAGCGCACGTGGGGACATTATGTTATTTTTTTATTTTTTTTTTCTGCTTTTATTAGCTTAAACCGACTTTATGTTGTTGTTTTATTAGGGTTAGGGTTTTGAGAGTCTTTATTTTGTTATTTTATTAGGTTTAAGGTTTTTGGGGTATTTATGTCATATTTTATTATGTTTAGGGTTTTAGACTATAAATATATGCTTATAGCCTCCAGAGGAAGGAAGTTTATTTTGATTATTGATTTTTATTAATGAGAATTACTCAGAGTTGAGTTTATTCCTCTATTTTCCTTCAAAACCTAGAGAGTATCTAGCTTTTGTCAAGAATATTTCTTAGATTATTGATAGAATCAAGATCTAGAAATACCTATCCGCTGGTTATTGATGTTATTCGCTGCAGCCCACTAAGTCACGCTGCATCAGTTGGTATCAGAGCTCAAGTTACTTTCCATAAATGGAGAGGAGCAACCGTCTGGCACACTTGAACAAAGTGCACGTGCGCACGGAGACAGCACGTAAGGAGCAACCGGCGATTCGTTTGCGGCACGTGGAGGAGAGGTTTGGTAGTGTAATCGTGCGAAAGAAAGGGCGTGCGCGCACCCAACACGGGGTCCCTACCGATCACTTGGCCGACATAGATGGTCCGAATGTTCGTCGTCGTTAACCAAGACCACGGTACGCTGTGGGGGGAGACAAATTTATCATTGAGAGTGAACTTGTCAATCCTTATGCAGGGCGCGGAGTGCGGAAGAAATTTCCAATGGCATAAGCCTATGCTATATTATGGGATGCAGGCGTCAAGCTCGACACTCAAAAAGAAAAGAAAAAAAATTCTGACAAAAAAAGGAATCAAATGGAGATCCGTTTGTGGCAACACATAGATAAGTGTATGGAGATCCTGTGGGAAAAGCTACAAACCATCACAACCCAATTTGGTCATCCCTATCAACCATATCCATGCTTTGTGGATGAATATAATAGGGTTGTCGTTCGTAGGGCGCAATGGCAACGACGGAGGGCAAGGATTGAGGCGGAGATACCGCGACAATTCAACTTGACCATCATTCATGAGCCTCAAACCCATCAACCAAATCCATATTTTGTGGAGGAGGAAAAGGAATATGTGGATGAAGAGTTTCAAGAATCCGATTTCATTAATGAGGAGTTCATACATAAAAATGTTGAAAATCTTTCGCAAGGATTCGTGGATTGAAATTCTCCACCAATTTACGACACCTATCCTGATGAAGAGGTGAGTTCTATACATCAAGAACTCGATGAAAGTCCTAAAAGAGAAGTCTTTGATTTGGAAGTTGATTTCCTTGGAGTTGATCATATCTTGTCAAAGACTTTTAACCAAAGTTGTGATGAGATCTATGGGGTGGAGACGACTTTTCTATCAAAGAGCGAATGGGTCTTTGTGTGTTCATTGGGGTTTCTCATGGCATGTGGGAAGGGCAAGGCACGAGAAAAGCATGGCAAGACAACATGGCAGGGTGAGGTGCGTGGCCTTCAACATAATCGTCATAGTCTGGTGATGATTAGTGCCATCACGTATATTGTGGGGGTATTGCATTGTCTTGCTCTTGAGGAAGGGTGAGTGGAATGAGTTGACTGGACATCGGAAGGACCGTGGAAAGAACCGACCAAATTCGAGGGCGAATTTTCTCCAACAATGGGAGAATGATTCAGGTCTCAGAAGACAGGCTTTGGTACTGCGCTTGATCCTGCGATCGAGCGCATGATCGAGTGCACCAGGTCCCTAGAAGTGTAATCGAGCGCCCGCGTGCCTGCGATCGAGCGCATGCGGGGACATTATGTTATTTTTTTTTCCTGCTTTTATTAGCTTAAACCAACTTTATGTTGTTATTTTATTAGGGTTAGAGTTTTGAGAGTCTTTATTTCGTTATTTTATTAGGTTTAGGGTTTTGAAGGTATTTATATCATATTTTATTAGGTTTACGGTTTTGGAGTATAAATATATGCTATAACCTCTAAAGAAAGGGAGTTTATGTTGATTATTGATTTTTATTAATGAGAATTATTCAGAGTTGAGTTTATTCTTCTATTTTCCTTCAAAACTTAGATAGTATCTAGCTTTTGTCAAGAAGATTTCTTAAATCATTGATAAAATCAAGATCTAGAAATACTTATCCGCTGCTTATTGATTTTTTCGCTGCAGCCCACTAAATCACGCTGCATCATTAATTATTTTACTGTAGGGCATTGACAAGTAGCCATCACAGTTAAGAGGATGGTGAGTAAAAACCAACTCGAAAGTTGAAACCAGGCTACGTTGGGGTGAAATTTGTCCCACACCTTTTTTGGGTTAGCTGTCATTATGGATTTACTGTTCTTGTTCTCATTGCGACGTGTCAATTTTAAGAACAAGACACAATTTCACTTGACCTAAACTACCACGTCTTTTTTTAACTAAACTTCAAAAGTGTATAATGTGAGAATGTGTTAAACTAATGATTAATTACTTGAAACATCTCAAGGCAGATCTTGTTGAATCGTTTGTGGTAGCTTTTCTTTCTCAAAAGTCGGTACATTTAGTGCCAACAAAGAGGCTCATGTGACTTGCAATTGCCCCTTTTTCCCATATAATTTTTTCTTTCTAAATATTATTGGGTTGAATTTAGATTCTAGTGAATTTAACTTGGAACATCTCAAGGCCCCACCATCGTTTGAATTCAACTTCAAATGTTTGAATATTGCAAGATTTAAAATTAATAAAAAATTATCATTTTATAATAATTTTGAAAGGCTATTTATTTATTAGTTAATTTCTAATATTAAAAGGTGCAAGAGATTGAATAATATATTATCTGTCATTATCTCATTTTATTTATTTATTAAAATATTGGATTAATTATGTAGGGCATTACAAGATGCCTGCAAGGAGGAGTAAGGATATATATATTCACGGACTTGTCGGGGGTGTATGAGGGAGAAATCTATGAAGCTTAAGTTAAGTGTAAAAAGTAAAATTTCCCTAAGGGTCAGAGGTAAAGTAATCCTAAACTTGATAGTTATGTGAAGACACCTGAAAATCGTCGCCCGCCCTTCCTTATGTCGAATGTCTACAAATAAGGCACGGTATTGGCCAAGTCTTGCCAACTAAATAGGGAGCTAATGATTTACTTTTTAATGTTACACCGAAATAATAGTGTAGAAAGTGTAAATACATGCTTTGGGAGGATCGAGAAACTTGATTTAATTAGTCAAAAGCATAGGTAGCTAACTCCGCTCACCTTCACTTGACTTAATTCTTCCATGTGAAGAACACTACTCAAATCTCTCACCCGCTCAAAATAAAATAAAAAATATAATAAAAGAGGAAAAGGAAAGAAAATTTTTTTTAACTTGAATGGGAAGAGATTATATATTCAAACTTGAACCGAAAAAAAAAAAAAAAAAAACGAAAGAAAAATAAATTACAATCATCACCAAATACAGTTGCCATAGAGAAGTTTCAAGTAAAGGAATAGATATTCAAATCTTACATATAGGTTACTTCACAATGACTAAAACAAAATAGAAAAAGAAATTACAATCATCACCAAATACAAATACCATAAAGAATGTTCAAGAAAATGAATAGATATTGGGAGAAAAGTTTCATTTGGGTGAAGGGCTAATAAAACCTTCTTATTCATAAAACCAATGCTTTGTCCACACTAGAACCTTCTTATTAAGAGAGGATAGATTCAAGAGAACTTGCATTGGTGTCATGTTCCTCCGAAACTATTAGTTGATTTTGTAACTGTGTCCAATCTAGTAGAAGAACTAGTTGTGATAGAAAGGCATGTCCTTGGAGCCAAAGATAGTCGTTCTGGAGTTGGAATTGTTGCAGCTTCACTGTCAAGCATGGTAACAACATTTAACATGGTGGGGTGGTCATTTGCGTTGTCTTGTAAGCATAAGAATCCAATACACACTTTGATAACTGGTCTGCATTGCAATCTTCACGTATAGTCTGGTCCACTAAATCCAACACCTTGTTTTCATCCAACAATCTCTAAACCTAGGGCAATTTTAAAATCAAAATTTTTATGGACAATAAACCTACTAAAGAAATTAATTACTACAAAAATTAAATACACTTACATAACCTATAAGGCTCATGATGGCATCATTCTTTCTTCCACTTATAATCTTAAGTAGAACCACATCAAAGTTAAAAACATCGGATTTGAATGAAAACATTCCATTTTGTGTGTACTCCGAAGACATATAGCTACTGCATTATAATGTTTATCAGTGGATAAGTTGGGATTGAATCAACTTTCACAATTAAACTATCTAGTGTCTTCAATAAACTTACTAAGTTCCAGCTAGTTTGGTTGTGCTAGCCTCGGTTTCTTTGCCTTCAATCATCCTTGCCAAGCCAAAGTCGGATATTTGGGGATTCATCCCCTCGTCTAAAAGAATGTTACTAGTTTTCATATCTCTCTGGATGATCCTCAATCTGGAGTCATGATAAAGATAGATAAGCCCATGCAAAAGCTATTCCTAAAATGATTTTGAAGCACGTCTCCTAGTCCAAAGACATGCTTAGCTTAATTTTTATCTTAAAAGGTTTCCCTTTGCCATTCAAGAGAACAATATGTTTAGCAATAGTAATAAATAAGCTTTTACTCAAACAAGGTATATATAGTCTATGAAGCACTACAAGAGATTAAAAATTCAGTTTAGAGGCCAACCACATATAAATGAGTCTAAGCTTTTGTTGGGTATTTACTCATAGAGTAAAATCTTTTCAATCCTTTTACGCAATATCCCCAAACACTAACAAGATTTCTATGTTCAAGTTTTGCAATTAACACCACTTCATTTTTAAATTCTTGCAAGCCTTGTTGTGAGACACATGCATGAGAGTAGAGACGGACACATATGAAATCTAGGGTAGGCTATGGCCTACCCCAGGTTTGGAATTTGTATTAAATATACTGCAAAAAATATTAATTTTTTTAAGAAAAACAATTATTTTCTATCTTTTATTTTGCTTATATTTTCTTCACACTCAATAAAAACTAATTTTATTTTTTATATGTTGATTTAATCTTTAATCTTAATATATTTTTCTGGAGAAAATACACTTTACCCCCATGAAGTATCCACCCATTTTCATTTTGACGTCCAATGTTTAAAAAGTGACATTTGACTCCCACAAAGTTTCAGACGTTAACAAAAAAAGTCCATCCGTTTATTTTGCCCATCACTTTGGACGGAAACCAAGTCACGTGCATGGCACGTGACACTTTTCAACCAAAAAGTTTGAAAATGCCGTCGTGGGTAAAGTGTAAACATAAATTACTTCAGGGGGTAAATTGTAAACAAAAATTACTTCGGGGAGTAAAGTGTAAACATAAAAATAAATAATTTTAAAAGAAAAAGCTTTTATTTAACAAAAAAAAAAAAAAAAAACTAAACTAAACTAAACTAAACTAAAACAAAAAACTCGGGTTAGTTACCTTTTTAGTACTAAGGTTCTCACTTTTTTTTTTTTTTTTTTTTTCTCACCTAGGTCACAAATCGTATCACAGATGGTACCTGAGTTATGGGAAAAGACCAACTTGGTACCTCTGTCACATTCTGTTAGCCCAAACTAACAAACTGCCGTGTGTCACCCCAAAAAAATGCCACATGTCCTTAAAAAAAACTGGTTTAATAATTAGCTGAGCCACCCCTATGGACGGTCTAGTGGTGGACAAAACCACCCCCAAATGCCATAATGGGGTGGCCATATTTTTTTTCAATTTTTTAAGGGTTTATCTTTTTTTATTGTTTTTTTTTTTAATTATTTTTAGTTTTTTAGGACATGTGGCGTCAAATTGGAATTTTTTTTAGGACATGTGTCGCCAAATATTTTTAGGATATGTGGCATTTTTTGGGGGTGACACTTGACAGTCCGTTAGTTTGGGTTAACAGAATGTGACAGAAGTATTAAGTTGGTCTTTTCCCATAAGTCATGTACCATCTGTTATACGATTTGTAATCTAGGTGAGAAAAAAATGTGAGAACTTTAGTACTAAAAAGGTAATTAAACCAAGTTTTTTGTTTTAGTTTAGTTTTATTATTATTTTTTTTAAAAAAAAAAAGCTTTTATCTTTTTATTTTTATGTTTACACTTTACCCCCGAGGGCATTTTCAAATTTTTGGTTGAAAAGTGTCACGTGCCATATACGTTACTTGGTTTCCGTCCAAAGTAACGGCCAAAATAAACAGATGAGCTTTTTTGTTAATGTCTGAAACTTTGTGGGGGTCAAGTGTCACATTTTAAACATTAGACGTCAAAACGAAAATGGGTGAATACTTCATGGAGGTAAAGTGTATTTTTTCCTATTTTTCATCTATTTTTTGGTTCTCTGTTTTATATATTTCTCCTTCATACAATGGCCCAATTCAATATAAATTCCTAGTTTCGTCGCTGCATGAGAGCCTCTTTAAAGCAATTTGTTGACCTCCTGAAAATGTGCCCTAAGATACCATACTCACAATATTATTACTAACCAGAAACTAGTTTACATGAGGATTAAATACCAACTAATATTGTTGAAATTACCTTGTAAACCGGCCCATACCCCCCTCTATCCAAGCTTGTTTACATCTGAGAAACTATTTGTAGCACTGAGAATGCTTTTCAAGTTAAAAAATGGTACATCTAGTCTTTCTTAGCTTCTTCTGTGAATTCAACTGAGTCTATTCAAGTCTTTGACATGTTCTTCATTAATGCCTATGCACGAAGTGCTCGCTTTCTTTGATTTTCTGAATTTAGAAAAAAAAAAAAAAAAGAGAAAAAAACATGTACATAAAAAATCAATTACACTTGCATGATAACTAATTACATGAAATAGCTAAAAAGTGGCTTTTATTTGATTGAAATGGAAGTATGACAGATTGTGCAAGGTAATCTAATTTTTATCAAATTCCTAACTTTAGGGTCATTCAAATATCTTCTAATAGAGTGAACTGCCCCCCTCTTGGGTCACCATCACCTATCCATGAAATCAACATCAGTGTTTCATCCATCTTCATGCCTGGAAGAAATGTATCAGTCGGATATTGGAAGCTTTCCCACTGAACCTTCACCAACTGATCATCATCGCTTAAGATCACGTTTCCAGAATCCATGAGCTTCAGAGTCCGACTTGTAGATGAGGAATCAAGATACGTACGTATACCAATAATTTTCTTTTCCAGTGGTATTCGAGATCATTTTCTATCATTTCAAGTGCACTAAAGATGCATGCTTGGCATCTCGTTGCAAGACATTCTGGTTTTATACCCCTCACGATTACATCTCATGATTTTATATGCTTTTTAACCAACAAGTGCTTCCCGATCAGCAATTTTCATTATTTTGGTATGCAATTCGTCCATTCCATCTACATTAATGTCTTGGCCGGTGGCTTTACTTTTCTCGTTCTCCTCCTTGTAAGAAAGAATAATTGACATTATTATGTAATTTATGTGACTAGGAAAATAATAAAATCGACATGGCGTCCGCTTTTATTTTTGTTTGTTGGGGCCTTATCAACTATGGACTTTTTTTTTTTTTTTTTTTTTTGTTCCTTTTTTAAAAAGTGGCCATTGAATCAAGGTGCGACGCTCCTTCAAATCATGCTGAACTTTAGATTCGCTGGTAGATGCATCCATTAATTTGTTCCAATATTCTGGGGTATACGAATTCGGGTTCACGAATTGGATTCAAGTATCACTTTTGGGTACGAATTTATGGGCAGAATGGTAGATCTGAACACACATTATTTAAGTGATAAATGCTATGTTGGTCTATGTGGCTTGAGATTTTAACAAATAGATACTGAGACCAATTTTTATCAGAATCTGTACAAAAAATGACTAAATACTCTTGGGCCTAAGCAAATTTTTGTTTTTTTTTTTTTACGAAATCAGTTATTGTTCATCATTAACACCAATCATATTTTGTCACGCATTAAAAAAAAAAAAAAAAAAACTCCTTATAACAAGCATATTTAATATTGGGGTATATAAAAAAGAGAATGCTAAGTCACTACAAAAAATAAGGTCATTAGCGAGGACTCAAAGTCGCTGCTAATGAGCATTTTTTAGCCGCTATTTAGTAATAGCGGTGACAAGTAGCCGCTATTTGGTGGCTGCTTTTAATCCGACACCAATGCCAAATAGCGGCGACTTTAGGGTTGCCGCTAATGACTTTTTGTCGCTGCTAATTGATTGCTCATCAACGACGACACTAGGTGCCACCGTTGTCTAGCACTGATCAATAGCAGCAACATTGTGTTGCCGCTAATAATCTTTTTAATATATTTTTTTAAAATTTTTATCAAGTCAATAGTGGCAACACCATGGTCGCCGCTATTGACTACTCATCAGCGGCGACACTAGTTGTTACCGTTGTTTGGCACTCAATAGTAGCAACACAATGTCACCGCTAATATTCTTTTTAATATATATTTTTTAATTTTTATCAAGTCAATAGTGGCGACACCTATTTGGTACTCAATAGCAACGACATTGTGTCGCCGCTGATTGAATCTTATTAGCGGCGACCCAATGTCGCCGCTAAGGAGGGGTTAACAGCGGCGACCCCTGAGAGGCGTTGCTGATGAGTCTCAATAACGGCGACAAATGTGCCCGCTATTTAGGTCACTACTAAATTCCAAATTTTTTTTTTTTTGGTATTTAGCGTCCACTATTAGCGGCGACTTGAAAGTCGCCGCTAATGACTCCTCATTAGCGGCGACTTTTGGGTCGCCACTAATTGTTTGGTCGCTAAAGACCCTTTTTCTTGTTATGATCGAGTGTCCTCCTAGTCTTAGGTGGATAGTATTTTCTAAAAGATTAAAAAAGAAATTGGCCCTTATTTCTATCGTATGTTTTTTAAAAATAATATCTACCTAGGATCAGGAAAACACCATGAGAACACAAGAAGGACACCTAGTATTTTCATATGAAAAAGGCAAACACGTTTGTCTGCTTTTTTTTTCTATACGCCATTTTTTTTTTTTTATAAATGAGAACATACCCTTTTCCTGGTGTATAAATCCCATATGCTAGGAAATTTGTGCTGAATGTTTTTACACTTTTCCTGGCGTAAAGTATTATACTGATAATTTAACATGGTATCAGAGTCAAAGGTCCTGAGATCGATCCTTGACTCCGTCAAATCACTCTTCATTTAAATTAAAAATTCCATATGTTGAGCCCCACCTATTAAAAAGGAATTTGAGCCCACACATGAGTAGAAGTGTGAAAGTAATGATTAAGTGATTAAATTTATTTTTTCCTATCAACTTAAACTTTTGGGATAACTGGTAATTTAACACTTATTGCATATATAGTGGGTGTTAGAGAATATGTGGGCTTGTCCCACATTGCTAAAGGGAGAGAGACTCTCCTATATTAGCAATGTGGGACAAGCCCACATATTAGAGCCACTAATGCTTCTAATTATGGCGCCATCAATCACCTCTCTCGGCTGCCATCAATTTGAGCCACTTGCCTCGGCCGCCATCACCTCCAATGAGTTTCTGGCCACCATCTTGGCCTCCGTCACTGATGAAGAAACAAACTCAAGATTTTACAAGTCTCCACCATGAGTTAGAGGGAAAATGTTAGGGAATATGTAGGCTTGTCCTATATTGCTAATGTATGAGAGTCTCTCTCCCTTTAGCTTCTATATATTGAAGGCTCCTATGTACTATAAAATCACTCAATAAAAGAAATATTTTAGCTTCTAGGGCCTTAGTGTGTGGATGTAGGCATATTGCTGAACCACCGTAATTTTAAATCTTTTTATCTTCTCTTGTTTATTATTCCACTTTATATTTTCGCATTAGGAAATCTTATAGTGGGGACGAAATAGAAATTCTGCTGCTAGCCCAAAAGATTTTAGGCAGTCAATCCATCTCTTTCTTGATTTACATACCAGATAAGGTTCATCTCCCATCTTAAACCTACGGTTACCATTCCCCTAAGAAAGTCCAGCAATAATATATGACCAAATTGGACGACAAAGGCATATTCACAGTGTTTTCGTTGGGTTTAGTTGGGTCTTTCCAAGTGTTTTAATTGGATTAATAATTGCTATAAAAGTAAAGATTATAACAAGTTATCAATCAAGTGTTTTAGTTGGGTCTTTTCATCAATTATATTGTCATCATAGGAAAGCCACGTCCTAGTAAATCTAAATCTAAATCTCGTACCAACAGATTAACACATCAATTTGATGCCAATCTATTCATTTTCTTATATTCTGGGCCGGCCTACTTTTTCTTAACAGACAAATAATTTAACTGTTTATGATAGAAAAAAACAGGGTTAAATTTTTTTTAGTACTTTCATTTTTTCTCACTTATATTTTGTCCATCAAACTAACATATCGCCTCGTCAACCCAATCAAAACATGCCACACATTCTATGCCCCTATAAAAAATAAAAAATTATTAAAAAATAAAAAATAATTGAGGAGTGGCTTAATGGGGTGGCTGAATGTAACAGATTTAATAATCTGCATTGGAATTGAAATGGAATTGAACTACTGTAAATGGAAATTGAAATGAAAGAACTAAATTTTTATTAACAAAATAGGCATTTGAGGTGTCTGCCGCCTGGCCTCCATTGAGTATTCGAGAACTCTTTTTACCAAAGTAAATTTTTTTTTTTTTTTTTTTTTTTTTTAACGAAAATATGAGAATTCCATTGATTTTACCAAAATAAAGTGATTGCAACTTGAATGCCTAGTACATCTCTTAGGTCTTGTTTATAAAGACCCTTACGGCTGCTAATCAAAACGATATGATCATACCAAATATAATATGGTAGGACCCATTACAAGTCAAAGGTCAAAGGCCCACTATCCTACCAAGGCCGAAAGCCCACCATAACACCGAACCACCCCCAAGCCCCAACGCCCTTGTCTTTGAGCTACCAAGATTTGCCACACCAGTTGAAACCATGTTTCGTCAATCTGAGCCAGTTTCCAGAGGACATCGATATCCCAAAAAGAAATTGGTTCGATGGTAGGTAGCAGAAGGCTTTGTGTCGCCGAAATACGAGCGATTGGGGCAGGTGGAAGGATCAAACCCTGCCGCCTCCATGATCTCATGCGCGACTTGTGCTTGTCAAAGCCAAAACAAGAGAATTTTCTTCACATTGTAAGTCATTCGCCTGGATATGGTCAGATAGCTGCCGATCCTTTGACATCAACTGGGTAAAATCCGGAAACTAGCCATATTTTCTGACGCTAATCTTTTCCCGGAAAATGACAAAGGTCATCCGCAGATCAGGTCTCTTTTATACTTCATTAAAGATAATTTCTTAGAGTTTTGCATCTCGAAGGAAGCAAGATGGCGCCGGAAGAGGAGTTGCCTGAGAAAATAGGAACACTGATTCATTTGAGGGGGTGGCATTGGCACAAAGGGATTCCTCTCAATTAATAATTTTTTGGTTTTAGTTTTAGTTTTAGTTTTTTAATTATTTATTTTATTTTTAATTTTTATTGAAACATAGAATACGACGATTGGGTTGGCGTGGAGAATAGTTAGTTTTATAGATGAAATATAGATGGAACTATTATCTCCGGATTTACCAATAACAAATATTGTATAAATATATGAAAGGGGAAAGTTCATATATCCCCTCAAATTACCACACAATTGTCAATGTACTCCCTAAACTTTTAATTGTGACAATTTTTTCTCCAAATTACCAAAAATTGTTAATGTTCTCTCAAAGAAACTACCTTTAGTCAAATAAAAATAAAAAATACCAAAACTTCTAGAAAAAACCTAAAACTAAAATAAATAAATAAATCAAAGGATGGCAAATTTAAAATTTAAAAAAAAAAAATCCATGTATAAGAAAAAAATTAAAAATTTTCTTTTTTTTTGTTATGATTTTTTTTTTTTTTTTAACTCTCTAAAATTAAAATTTCTTTTTTTAAAAAAATTAACAATTTTCGTTTAAGAAAATAAAAATTCCCATTTCTTTTAAATAAAAATTTCTGTTTAAAGAAAAAATCGTTTTATTTTTTTATTTTTATTTTTTTAAAAAATCGTTTAAAAAAAATTAAAAAATTTTCGTTTAAAAAATAATTATTTTTTTTTTAAAAAAAAATCTTTCTTTTTAAATTAAAATTTTCGTTTTTAAAAAAAAAAATTAAAAATTTATTTATTTTATTTATTTTTTGAATTTATAGGGGTATTTTTGTCTTATTGAGAAATACATAGGGGCATTTTTATCTTTGTTCTAACCTTAGGCGGGACATTGACAATATTTTGGTAGTTTGGGAGGGACATTGTCGCAATTGAAAGTTTGGGGGGTACATTGTCAATTGGGTGATAGTTTGAGGGGGGTATATGAACTTTACCCTATATGAAACCCAAGTAAAAAAGATAAAGGTTTTAAAGTTTAAGTACTAAAAAGTAGGACTGGCAAAACAGGTCGGCAGGTCGACCTGTTTATAACTCGTTATGACCCGCGACCAGTTTAGGATAAACCCAAACACGACCCGTTTAGCTAACGGGTTGGCTCTATCAAACCTGGACACGACATGATAAGTTCGTGAGTCACTCGACATGACCCGCTTAACCCGTTTAGTTTTTTTTTTTTTAATGAAAGTGATGAGTCGAGTCATAAACAAGCCAATTAACCTGTTTATCAAAGTAAACGGCCATAAATAGGTCAATTGACCCGTTTATCAAAATAAATGAGTCAATTGACCCGTTTATGACCCAAACTCGTTAAGGGTAAAAAAAATATTTTAATCGTGTCATAAACGGGTATGACCCAAATCCGCTTAGGGTAAACCTAAACCCGATAATTTTGTATCGTATTTATGTCGGGTTGTGTCAAAATAGCCGGCCATACTAAAAATGCATTTAACCTTAAAAAAATAAACAGACAATCTGCAATTTGTGTTTCTTGCTTTCGAAGGCAAAATTAGGGTGCAGTAAGGATTTGATCTTGGGGGGATAGGGTGCTGCTCTTTGATTTTCACATCATGTGCTCATGGGCTTGCTTGACGTGAATATATAGCACAATTTCATCTCTTATCATCATAAATTTGAGAGGTAACTTCATTAAAAACTTTTGAACTTGCATTCGATTTGATATATTTTTTTTTTAAACTTCAAAATCTCTTAATTTAGTTTCTGAACTTTCAACTGTTCTCAATTTGAACTCCTCCGTCAAATTTAGCCGTTAGAAATACCAAAAAAAACCAAAATATTCCTAATTTTCATTTTTTTTAAATAAAAAAAGGTTTTAAAATTAAGGGTAAAGTTAAAATTTTATAAAAAAAAATTATGGGTATAAACGTCATTTAATATTTAAAATCTGACGGAGGTATTCAAATTGATTGCAATTAAAAATTTAGAGGACTAAATTGAGAGATTTTGAAGTTTAGGAGGAGTTTGTCAAATCGAGTGAAAGTTCAAGGGTCTTCAGTGAAGTTACCCCTAAATTTGAAAATCAATTTGAGTGAAGTTACCCCTAAATTTGTCCAAAGACAGACCTTGTTGAATTTCACTTGCCCTTTTTTTTTTTTTTTTCAAAAGTCGGTAGATTTAGTGCCAACAAAGAGGCTCACGTGACTTTGCAATCGCCCCTTTTTCCCATATATATATATATATATATATATATATATATTTTTTTTTTTCTTTCTAACTCTCAAGGCAACGATGATTCGAATGCAACTTCGAATTTGCAATTGTCCCAAGTTTTTAAATTAATAAAAAAAATTGTCATTTTTAATAATTTTGAAAGGCATTTTATTTATTTGTCAATTTCTAATAGTAAAACGTGCAAGATGTTCAATAATAGATTATCCGTCATTATCCAATTTTATTTATTTATTAAAATATTGGTGTTAATTATGTCGATCATTACAAGATGCTTGCAAGGAAGAGCAAGGATAATGAGACTTGTTCGGGGTGTAGGTGGGAGAAATCTATAAAGCTTAAGTTAGCAAGGGTAAAAGGTAAAATTTCTTTAAGGGTTAAAGGTAAGATAATCAATTTTTCTAACGGTCAGAGGTAAGATAATCATAAACTTGATAGTTGTGTCAAGATACCTGAAAATCGTTGCCTGCCCTTCCTTATGCCGAATGTCGTTTATGCATGTGAATAACACTACTAAAATCTCCCACCGACTCAAAATAAAATTAAAAAATATAATAAAAGAGAAAAAGAAAAGGAAAAAGAAAAAAGAAAAAAGAAAAAACTGTTCTTGAATGAGAAGAGATTATATTCAAACTTGAACCGAAAAGAAAGAAAGAAAATAAAATAAATAAATAAATAAATAACAAACGAAAAATAAATTACAGTCATCACCAAATACACCAAATACAATTACCATTACCATAGAGAAGTTTTAAGTAAAGGAATAGATATTCAAATCTTACATATAGGTTACTTCACAATGACCGAAACAAAATAGAAAAAGAAATTACAATCATCACCAAATGCAGATACCGTAAAGAAGGTTCAAGAAAATGAATAGATATTGGGAGAAAAGTTTCATTTGCGTGAAGGACTAATAAACCCTTCTTATTCATAAAACCAATGTTTTGTCTGCGCTAGAACCTTCTTATTAAGAGATCAAGGATGGATTCAAGAGAACTTGCATTGGTATCACGTTCCTCCGAAACTACTAGTTGATTCTGTAATTGTGTCCAGTCTAGTAAAAGAACTAGTTGTGCTAGAAAGGCATGTCCCTGGAACCAAAGATGGTCGTTTTGGAGTTGGAATTGTTGCAGCTTCACTGTCAAGCATGGTAACAACATTTAACATGGTAGGACGGTCATTTGGGTCGTCTTGTAAGCATAAGAATCCAATATTTACACACTTTGCTAACTGGTATGCATTGCAATCTTCACGTAGAGTCTGGTCCACTAAATCCAACACCTTGTTTTCATCCAACAATCTCCAAGCCTGAGACAATTTTAAAATCAAAATTTTTATGGACAATAAACCTACTAATTAAAGAAATTAATGACTACAAAAATTAAATACACTTACATAACCTATAAGGCTCATGATGGCATCATTCTTTCTTCCACTTATAATCTCAAGTAGAACCACACCAAAGCTAAAAACATCGGATTTGAATGAAAACATTCCATTTTGTGTGTACTCCGGAGACATATAGCCACTGCATTATAATGTTTATCGGTGGATAAGTAAGAATTGAATCAGCTTTCACAATTAAACTATCTAGTGCCTACCATAAACTTACTAAGTTCCAGCTAGTTTGATTGTGCTAGCCTCGGTTTCTTTGCCTTCAATCATCCTTGCCAAGCCAAAGTCAGATATTTTGGGGTTCATCTCCTCGTCTAAAAGAATGTTACTAGTTTTCATATCTCTATGGATGATCCTCAATCTGGAGTCATGATGAAGATAGACAAGCCCACGAGCTATTCCTAAAATGATTTTGAAGCGCATCTCCCAGTCCAAAGACATTCTTAGCTTTTTATCTTGAAAGGTTTCCATTTGCCATTCAAGAGAACAATACTTTTAGCAATAGTAATAAATGAGCTTTTACTAAAACCATATATATATATGAAGCATTGCAAGAGATTATGAATTCAGTTTAGAGGCCAACTAAATATAAATGAGTCTAAGCTTTTGTTGGGCATGTACTCGTAGAGTAAAATCTTTTCATATCCTTTTACGCAATATCCACGAAGACTAACAAGATTTCTATGTTGAAGTTTTGCAATCAACACCACCTCATTTTTAAATTCTTGTAAGCCCTGTCCGGAAACACATGAGAGCCTCTTTAAAGCAATTTGTTGACCTCCTGAAAATGTGCCCTGAGACAGTACCATACTCACAATATTACCACTGACTAAACTAGTTTACATGAGAATTAAATACCAACCAATATTGTTGAAATCACCTTGTAAACCGGCCCATAGCCCCCCTCTCCAAGCTTGTTTGCTTCTGAAAAACTATTTGTAGCTGCGAGAATGCTTTCCAAGTCAAAAAATGGTACATCTATGTCTTTCTTATCTTCTTCTGTGAATTCAACCGAGTCTATCAAGTCTTTGACATGTTTTTCATTGTCTAATGCACGAAGTGCTCGCTTTCTTTGATTTTCTGAGTTTAAAAAAAAATATATATATATTTATATATAAAATCAATTGCACTTGTATGGTAATTAATTACATGAAATAGCTAAAAAGCGGCTTTTATTTTGGTTTAAATGGAAATACGACAAATTGTGCAAAGTATAGTGCATTTTGGCAAAGCAATTACCTTGTCTCTTGGCCATCTTTCTTCTCCGCATGTATATACAAACAATTGCACTTGCGAAGAGAAACACTATTATCAGAGGTATCATGACAATTAGAGTCCTTGACATCTTTCGGGCACTTTCTACAAGAAAGAAAGAGAACTCCTCTTACATAAACATTTGAAATATGAAAACGACTCCCCATCATAATTTTTTTGGTAGTGAACAAGCTCTTATAGAAAAATCAAAACGATAATAAGTCAAATTTAACAGATATACTGTTTAGATTAATTGTCGTAATTATAATTTTTATTATTAGTACAAGGTAAGCATTATATTACTAAATAGGATTTTGAAAGTTCGGCCAAAAACCTCCCAATTTCTAACGTACTTTTAGTAGCTAGTGATTATTCAAAGAGGGCTACTCTCACATTAATATTTAAAATATGAAAGGACTCTCCATCATATTTTTTTTGACTGTGAACAATCTCTACTTAGATTAAAAATGATAAGTCAAATTCCACAATTATACTATTTCGATTCATTAATTGTTGCAATTATAAGGTCTACTGTGTTTGGCGATTAATACTTTTAGGGAGTCCTTTTGTAAGCTTATAATATAGCATGTTGAGACATCACACAACCCAAAAGCTTAAGCACATAGGTTTGCGCCCAAGATTGACCTCCAATTACTCAAAATTAAAGATTCTCATGTTACGAAATCGTAGCCATTCATTTTAAATCCAATAGTTTATAAAATTATTTAAACCTTGGTAAAACAAAAACCAGCTTAAAATCAAAATTTAATGCCTCGTTTATACAAAAGCAGTTGGTATTTTATAGACATTTGATTTAAAATGAATGGCCATGATTTCGTAACATGAGAATCTCAAATTTTGAGTAAATTGAGGGGATCTCAATCCTTGAGACCAACAATGCTATATTAACTACTCACACTTCTTATATATTTTCAATGTGGGATTCTATTATTTTTTTCACTCACACTTATACTCAACAATCTCCCCCTCGCTAGCTTATGAATCTTTTTTACATTTTTGAGTGCGTCACACGTACATTGTTGAGACACCATACAACCTAAATGCTTAAACTCACGGGTTTGGGCCCAACAATGCTATATTAACTACTCACACTTCTTATATATTTTCAATCTGGTATTCTATTATTTTTTTCACTCACACATATACTCAACATACTGTTACTACAAGGTAAGCATGATATTGCTAACGAGGACTTTAAAGTTCTACCAAAAACCTCTCAATTTCTAACGTACCGTTAGAAGTGATTATAATTTATATATAACCGAAAAGAAAACTTTTAGAATGCTTATGAAATGCAATGGAGAAAGAGGCCTAGGTTTGATTATCAAACTGATATATATATATATATATATATATCTTAGTGGTCTAATTCTGTGGAGGCACAAGAAATATAGAGCATTAATTCTGACCTCTAGTACAATTTGAGCCATCCCATTGGAAGTTTTGAGTGCAATGGCACCTCTTCTCTCTATGATCTTTTGCTACAGTGCAATTTGAATTTGGCAAGTCCTTGCAGTCGTTGGGTAAATTACAGCTTGGCTCCGGCGGGGGCTTCCAACTAATTTCTATTTCATCTTTAGCTTTAGAACTATAGTTGGTAGAATCAATGGGCGCATTAAACGGTAATAACTCTAATGACTTATTGAGCTGCTGAATTCCTGTTGAATTTGTATCATTTCCTGTGTGTTTGATTTGGATGAAAAATTTCCGTGTGCCTGGATCGATACTTATGACTCGGTAGGTGTCTTTAGGCGTACTCTTGAAGCTAACCTGGCCTGTGGAATTGTTGCAGTAGAAACTGAAGTACATGGGGTCACCACAATTTTTTTTAGTGCTGAGCGGATAGGGGATCAGGTTTGTGCCGCAAGGCTCACAACTCCTTGAAGTTGATCCTGCAAAGATATAATGTTATGAACCTGTCTAGCATTATAACATTGTAGCATGCTGCTTGACACGCAAAATAGTACTACTCTAAATGAACCCTGACAGCCCAAGCTGGGTGAAGGTGATTTTAAAAATCCATACCAGCAGAGGTGGTTTCTCACTTTGTTTTTAACACGAATGATGATTTCTTTTAATTACCAGAAAAATAATTTTACTAAATTAATGTAAAAGTATTCCAATGTGTAAAAGGAGTACCTATTTCAGATTTCCCAACGCGGACAAAGAGGTCAACACCGTTTGTGTATTCCTCTTGAAGATCACTTAGATCCGAAGTCCAAATTCTGCAGAATGTGATCGACACTAAATAAACCTGCAGGCGTGTTGAATAAGCCTGGCACAGGTGGTTGTTAAGGCACTCCCTTCTGCATGTTGTATCATTGACCACTAAAGAATAGTCATACATGCTCACTTTCATCATCTTTAAGCTCAAGAACATGTCTCTCTCGTCAGATGAATTCCAACTTCTTCCGCACCCCTTCAAAAAATCTCCAGAATCCCATTCCATCCGGGAATTAGGTTGGAACCCGGGCAAACATTTGCATACCTTATTGTTATTAATATTGCAGCTGCCGAGATTCCCACAATAATTGTAAATGCTACAATATTTTTGTTCTTCCGGCTTTCTCCAAATCAAAGACCACTTTCCCACGTCCACACTCGAGCTCCGATAGTATTGTAATTCCCCCGTATTATTCATCACCAACCTTTCGTAAGGAAAACCCCATGAATATCTCTTCTTTAATAATAACATTTCTATGTCATAGGGCATGACATCTGAGCTGTTTCTTATCCAACTACTTCTCCAATAATCTTGTCTTCGCCCCTTTTTGATAACGTAGTTGCCCTCTTCTTCATCTTTCCTAAAGCTGAACCTCTTCCGCCTTTCCAGGTCATCATCGGGTTTCCATGAAATCAACCGGATTTGATCTATGTTCATACCTGGAAGAAATGTATCAGTCGGATATTTAAAGCTCTCCCACTGAACCATCGCCGACGAATTATCATCGCTTAAGACCAGGTTTCCATCCTCGCGGAGCTTCACAGTCCGATTTGTAGACGAGAAATCAAGATCCGTATACCAATAATATTCACCTCCAGTATCCGATACCTGGAGGTTTCCATCATCTGAAATTCCAAAAGTTCCAGTGGAACCGTTAAGTACAGGGTAGCCTCGATTGGCAACCCATACAACTGTTTGTTGATCCTGCTTGTACCAAATCCCAACGAACCTTTCGTGGGTAGAGCTTCTGATAGGGGTAAAGAATCCCAGTTCAAACGTTTCTCCACTGGAGACAAGGGTTATTCCATTGTCAGTAATCCACTCGCCCTGCTTCAAAGTATCTCCGGCATAGCAATAATCCACACGACAGGAACACAACCAGAAGAAGATGGAAGACAGCAACCAACTTGCATAGCAATACATTACGAATAAAGCATGCATGCAGGTAACTAATTTAATTGAAATTTTCTATCATTTCAAGCACGCTGAATATGCTTATCACACAGAGGCTCGAATGGATAGGTCCTCTTTGCTCGAAACCAAAAAAAATCTACAAAAGCATCCTACAGTCAATGAAGTGAAAGCAACTCTTATAGGTATGTCAAACTTTTGTATTACAAATTTTTCTATAAATTTCTTTATAAATTGGTGTGCATTCAAAAATTGGTAAAACAATTAAGTAAAATATATATTCCCAGAATGGCCCCAGTAGCTTTGCTTTCCGATGGCCCCAATGGGGCTTTCCACCAGGATTTGAAATGTGGCTTTACCTTTTTCTCTCTTTTGAGAAAGATAATCATGTAAGATTAGACGGGTTTCCCTTTATTCCCAGAAAAAAAAAAAAAAAAGGCATAAAAACAAAATAAGACCGGTTTCGTTGAAACGACCTCGCACCCTCTTCTGCACTAATGTAAGAACCGTCCAATCAGGTATTGCAAAAGGAGCCGTTGGTGTTGATTGTATTTACATGTGGGAACTGTTTCCTTGTTGAGTGTGGGTTACATGAGTAGGTGGGTCATTGTCATGAGGTGGTCCATGGGTAGGTGGGTTTTTGTCTTGAGGTGCAGAGCATGACATAGATGTGTCAAGGTTATGTTCAATGTTGGAAGAAGAGATGAAAGGGACACATGTACATGCATGGTCACGGGTGCATGCTTGTCCATGAGGTTGTACATGAGTAGGTTGTGAAGTAGATAAGGTTAAAGGTGAATTGGAGACAATAGAAATAGTGGGTACAGCAGTAAGTGTGGTGTCATGTTGTGAAGTAGTTGATGCGGAATTAATATGATTAGAAGGTTTAGAAGAAGAGATACCTGATGGGCATGCTGGAACAGTAAGAGACGAACGGACCTCCACCTTTGCTGGCCGGGAAACTTTTCTCATAGAAGACTACATGCCATGTGATAAAGATTTTGTTAGTAATATATATAGGATCAAGACAAAAGGTATAAAAGATTTTGGGTTGAGTTAGGTCAAAGAGTCATTTCTAACATGCATCTTGTTGATTGCATGTTTGTCATGGTATCAGAGCATCTCTAAAAGCTCACGCTTATTCAATCTAATGGCTTCCATAGTGACGGCTGCTTCATACATGTTCCCTAACGTGTTTCATCTAGTTTATATTAAACTAGATCGTGGTAACTACATCCAATTGTTAACCCAAATTGAGCCTGTTCTTAAGGCCAGTGATTTGATGGGTATCATTGATGGTAAAGAACTGTGCCCACCAACACATCTCCCTGCCTCCTCCGATAAAGAAGAGCAAATTAATCCTGCTTATTCCCTTGGGGTTAAGAACTATTCTCGGCTGGATCAATGCTACGCTCTCTGAGTCTGTATTATCCACCGTCTATGGCATCCATACCTCTCATGAAGTGTGGCGAATTTGGCGACCAGATTTGCTTCTCCTTCAAGAACTAGGATTGCCCAGATCAAACGTGAACTGCAAACACTCAAACAAGGTAACCAAACGGGTTTGTTCATTAAGCTGCAGCTGATGAAGATTTTCCAACTTATCAAAATCCCCAGAACTAGAAAGATTGATGTATTTTACTTTTAAGGCCTCCAGCCTCCTTACAGCTACGTCTAAATCCTGAAAGATATAAGCTAATCATTCCCTTATTTGAGCTATTAAATCTAAATAAAATTGAAAGTTGATTCAACTTAATATTGTAATAGGATTATAGGAACCAGTCTTAATCAGCATTCAACTCAATATATATATTCTCGAAGAACTTGGTAAAGTGAGATCCCATTTGAATAATTGATATATGTAGTACAAGGTGAAGCTGGCATGGAAAACGTGATGCTACTTTTCGCCGTGTATTCACGTTCGGCTACCCAAATTTACTTTAGTGAAAACTCATAAAAGAAAATACTACATCCCGCTTTTTAATTTGGAGAAACTTTCGGTTGAGTTCAGTAGAACTGAACTATATATCTATATGGATTTGAAGTGGTTTTGTTAAAAAAAAAAAAAAAAAGTAATAATAATAATTAAATGAAGTAGAGAGATTCAGATAAAGGGATGAGGGGTGTTTTCAAAAGGTAAATTTTCTAGTTAAAATAGAAAAAAATAAATTTTCTAGTTAAAAATTGACTGAATTTTATAGATTCGTACGAGAATGTTGAAACTCTAATCTAAGAGCATCTCTAGCAATAATAGTCAGAATAGCTAATGAAAATGTATAACTATCTACTTTAGCTATTACTTTTTCTCTATTCTCTCCAACAGATTATCTATTTCTTTCACTATTTGCATTTAAATATTATTTCTAATTATTTTTTATTATATCATTGCCAACACTTAATTAAAATCATTAAATTGACATTATAATCTTGCATTTATATGTTATTCTTTTTTTAGTATACCTTGACATTGAAGTCATTAAATTATTCTTGCCAAATATTATATTGAAAAATATTGAATCAATTTCAAGTATTCAATTGCCATTGAAATCATGAAGTTATTTTCATGCATTTAAAAAAAAACTTGTGATCAATGGAGGATCATGTAAACAAACAACCTCATTAAACTAATAAATACAAAGCCATAAGTCAAACAACCTCATTAAACTAACAAATACAAAGCCATAAGTCAAACAAACAACCTCATTAAACTAACAAATAGAAAGCCATAAGTCTGATCAACAATAAGCATCATAAAAACAAAGCAACATAAAACAACGATGAAAGCCAAAAAAAAATAAATAAAAAAAAACCACGTAGAGGGAAAGAGGATAGCAGAGATTGAATACTTGAAATGCCATTTGTTTGTTTAAAGGGGATAGCAGAGAGAAAGATGAATATAATAAACAAAGAAATCCATTATTTTTCTTCAATTTTTTATTCTCTGTCTAGTGTGTGAACAGTGAATAGGCTAATTATTAACCTATTCACTATTCCTATTAGATGAAAATCTACAAATTGGCTTTCTATTGGAGACCAAAAATGACTCAAAATAGTCAAATTTGACTATTTTCAGCCATTTGGCTACTCTTTTGGAGATGTTCTCTCCATTAAATGCTCTGACACCCCATTCTGTACATTTAACTACTTTGTGATAAACATTGCATCCAACTTTTCATTTCTGCATATCCAAAACACATATTCTACCATAGTAATAATTTACCTTGGGATTATCACAGTAAACTTCTCAACTATTTTACTTATAGGTAAAAGGACAGATATATATGCCAATTCCAAGTGATTGGCAAGTAGTGAAGGTCATAAACTTTGATGATATAATGATGTAGACCAGATGGCTTGGGGGTATTTAAGGAAGACCCGAACAAATGACAGCGTGAAGGCACCCCTAAAGATGGTGACGAGGTCCCAGACTTGCGCAACAATAGGGTCCTCTGGTTGCAATCGATAGCACATTGGCTGCGATCGAGCGCCCAAGTTCTGGGATTAAGATGATAATCCTTGGAACTGTGACCGATCACCCCTTGTGATTGCGATCGATCACACGATCGAGCGCATCCTTCTCTGGTAGTACGATTGAGCGCATCTGACTTGCGATCGAGCGCACTCGGTCATATATGTTCCGCAAATGGACATGAGAGACACATATCTTAGTTTTAATCTTTTTTTTTAAACTAGGTTTCTTTGTTAATTGTTATTTTATCTTATCTTTCAGTTTGTTAGATCAGATTAGGTTCTTTAATAGTCTTCTATTTGGTTTAGTCTTATTTTATAGACTTCTAAACCAATTTTATTTCATTGTTATTTTAGAATTAGGAGTCTTGGGCTATAAATAGGTGCTTAGAGCCTTTAGCAATTCAGTTCTCATTGTTTGTTTTGTTTATCAATAAAGATTACTCAGAGTTTAAGTTTCTTCATTGTTTTCCCTTAAAACATAGATAGTCTCTATTGTTTAAGAAGATTTCTTTGATTCTTGTGATAGTCTCACAATCTTAGAAATATTTACCCCTTCAACTTGCTGTTTCCTTGTTCACCACAATCCTACACTGCATCAGTTGGTATCAGAGCTCCAGTTTTCTTTCCATGGCACCGTCAAACACAAGAAGAAGGGGCAACTACTTTGCAAATTTGGAAGACGTGTATGAACGTGAAGAAGTAGTGGTTAAACACGCA
>NC_081545.1:7265092-7267634 GCF_901000735.1 Corylus avellana | reverse complement strand
ATGCTTCAAAGAATTAATCAAAATCATCCCATGTATCCATTCATTGACCAAATCACAAAAGGAATCCAAATTCAATTGAAACACCAGATGTATTTGTAGAACAAATCACAAGGGATATCCAATTTTTATGAGTTAAAAACCAAGTAATCAATCATATAAAATTATCTCAAATCATCACATGTATCCTTGAATCACAAGAGATATCCAAGAATCACTCCACACATTGATTAGAAGTAAAACAATTGAAATATAAAACTCAATAAAATCGGATAAATAAAGACTTACATAAAAGTGATGTCGTTCTTCATCGGTGAGGCTTCATCTCCAACCTTAGTTGAAAATTTAGCTCCACATAAAAATAAAATCAAAACCTAAACCTAAAGAAAAACTAAACTAAAAAGAGAAAAACTGTAGAATTTTGCTCTCTGAAATTATATATATTTTCTTGAATGCAAAGAAGTCTACTTATAGGCTTAGGAAAGTCCTAGAGGCCCTATTAAACCTAGATAATTCGGAGGTCTATCTCCCAGTCAAAATAGAAGTCTGAAATCGGAATAGGATTTGTCCAAATTTGTGTCCTTTATTTTTAGGGCGATTTTGGCATAGTAATCTTCCGAATTAGGAAAATCCTATTTCACAACGAATTGTATTATTTTGCGTTAGCTTTCCAATGCTGCTTGAATCACTTTAATCCGATATTTGAGAGGAAAGTTATGATCAAAATACTGAGACATATATAGAATCTGAATTTGAATCCGATCTGAAATTTTATCAAATCTGAACTTTAATCCAATATGATCTTTAATCCGATTTAACCTTTTCTTGGATTTGGTTAGACTTAACCACACCATCTAGGTCTTCTCAAAATATGTTTTCTTCCAAACTTTGCATTTTTTCATTTAAAGCTGTAGTTTTTCTTCAATAGCTTACAAAATTCTAAAAACACAAAACATTAAATAATAACACAGCTAAAGGATTAACTAGTGTAAATAAAGGGGTCTAAATATGAAATATTTGACACTTATCAAGCGCCATAACGAAGGTCGCATGGGAAGGGATAAAACATTACAACTGGTGACAGACCAGTTCTATTGGCCGAGTATGTGGAAAGAAGTAAACAAATTTGTGAAGAGCTGCAGAATGTGTCAAGTATCCAAGGGGTCGGCTACTAATGCCGGGTTATATATGCCCCTTCCCATTCCGGAAGGACCATGGACCAACGTGGGCATGGACTTCGTGCTAGGCTTACCTAAAACCCAAAATGGTAATGATTCAATCTTTGTCGTTGTTGATAGATTTTCAAAAATGGTGCATTTCATTGCATGCAAGAAGACCGCCGATGTGGTGAATGTCTCCCAAATGTATTTCAGAGAGGTCTACCGCCTCCATGGCCTGCCATTGTCTATCGTATCCGACCGCGATACAAAGTTTCTTAGCCACTTCTGGCGCTATTTGTGGAGGTTATCACATACTAAGCTAGATTTCAGCAATGCATATCATCCCCAAACGGATGGACAAACAGAGGTCGTTAACCGATCATTGGGAGCCTTACTTCGAAGCTTGGAGGGGGAAAATATCAAGTCATGGGATCAGAAATTGTTCCAAGCCGAGTTTGCCTACAACCGTTCCACTAACAAAAGCACCGGCCTTGGCCCATTTATCATAATTTATGGGAATAATCCTTGTATCCCATTGGATTTGGTACCTCTTCCCGAGTTGAAGCGACCAAATGCTATAGCTGAAGACTTAATAGCTCAGATACAAGCAGGACACAAGTTCACCATACAGAATTTACAGTAATCTACCACAAAGTATAAGGAGGATGCGGATAAAAAGCGTCGTGCCCTTGAGTTCGAGGAGGGGGATTTTGTGTGGGCTGTGTTAACTAAAGATAGGTTTTTTGCTAGCGAGAAAACAAGTTGGCCACCCATAAGATTGGTCCGGTAGAGATTATAGAGAAGATCAATTCAAATGCCTACCGGTTGAAGCTACCTAGCCATATCAAGACATCTGATGTTTTCAATGTCAAACACCTTGTTCCATTCACAGGTGATTCGCCAAATGAGAATCCGAATTCAAGGTCGAATTCTGTCCAACCTAGGGAGGATGATATAGACCAGATGGCTTGGGGGTATTTAAGGAAGACCTGAACAGATGACAGCGTGAAGGCACCCCAAAAGATGGTGACGAGGTCCCAAACTCGCGCAGCAGCAGGGTCCTCTGGAATTGCGAACGATTGCACATTGGCTGCGATCGAGCGCCCAAGTTCTAGGATTAAGATGATAATCCCTGGAACTGCGACCGATCACCCCCTCTGATTGCGATCGATCGCACGATCCAACGCATCCTTCTTGGGTAGTGCGATCGAGCGCATCTAACTTGCTATCAAGCGCACTTGGTCATATCTATTCCGCAAATGGATATCAGTGACACTTATCTTAGTTTTAATCTTTTGTTTTAAACTAGGTTTCTTTGTTAGTTGTTATTTTATCTTATCTTTCAGTTTGTTAGATCAGATTAGGTTCTTTAATAGTCTTCTATT
>NC_081545.1:7259769-7264992 GCF_901000735.1 Corylus avellana | reverse complement strand
AGATGGCTGCACAACAAGAGTAGATGGCTGCAAAGATGGCTGAGCAGATGGCTGCACAACAGGAGGAATATGAGTCTCGTTTTCGTATGCTTGAGTCCATGGCACAAGAGAGCTCCAGGTTGACTCAACTTAAGGTTGTGTCAGACACCGAGTCTGTAACACCCCACCTCAATGACACACAATATTGTCCACTTTTGGCTCCTCCAAACTAGACTTCCCAAGAGGTAACTCATCCTGGTACTACTCTAGTAGAAGTATGTTTAACTATAGAGTTCTGATGGGATCATGACCATCACGACTTTAGAATGCGTTGTTGTCATTAAGGGTGTAGTATACATTTAAGCATATCCACATCTCCATACCCAAGCGATGTGGGATGTCACAATCACCCCCTCTTAGGACCCAGCGTCCTCGCTGGTGACCTTCATGGGATTAGCCCATTCTTGGCGTCCGTCCCAGCGAGTGCCCGCTAGCGACCTTCATGGGCTTGTGCACGCTCCCCCCATCTCAGGCTGGACAATGGCTCTGATACCATTTGTAACACCGCACCTCAATGACACACAATATTGTCTGCTTTTAGCTCTCCCAAACCAAACTTCCCAGGAGGTCACCCATCCTGGTACTACTCTAGCAGAAGCACGTTTAACTGTGGAGTTCTGATGAAATCATGACCATCACGGCTTTAAAACGCGCTGTTGTTATTAAGGGTGTAGTATACATTTAAGTATATCTCCATCTCCATACCCAGGCGATGTGGGACGTCACAAAGTCCCTAGGCCGTGTGGGGGTGAGATCCTCAGTTGGGAGTCGACCAGGTAACGCTATATACTTTTTTTTTTATTTTTTATTTTTTTTTCTTTTAATAACACAATCATCTTCCATGTTGATCATTGTAACAGTTAGTAATTGTTTGATAATCACACATTGTGCGTATCTTTTCACCAAATATGCATGTATATAACAGATTTGCAATGTAATATGTGTAGAGGACGTACCATTAGAAATTGAGGACGAAGATCACACTGTAACCGAACCCATGATACAGGCTTCAAAACTTTCCTGTGGTTCAACATAACTGTAAGCATATTTGCACCACTATATTTATGTAATCATATGACTACAATTGAAAAACTACATTTTCTAATGCATCATGTTTGGTTTGGTTACAGTTTTTGAACTATATGTTATGTTTGGTATGGTTACTTGTTATGTTATGCATGTTGGAAGTGTAGATAGGTTGTTGTGGTTTAGGAGCCATTTATAAACTTTGAAGTTGTTGATTACGATGACCTTTGTATACTTTTACGTTGCTCAATGCTTAATGACCTAGACTTGATAAGATATTATCATGTTTGTTGATTGTTAGTTTTATCATTTACAGTTGCTGCGGAGAAGTCGGGAGCCCATGATGGAATTGTAGGTTAATTTTTTTAAGTGTTTTGATGTCGTATTAGTGCACTTGTATATTTTTTATATTTTCTTGATGTATAGTGACATTGTTGATGCATAGTTAGATTTATTTGTGAGAATTGTTTGTTGTAATGGACAAATTTTTTTAATGGATTATTTGTGATAGTTGGTGGATAATTGATAGTTGTATTTGATGTATCGAGAGATAGTTAATGTAGTTGTAGTAGATGTGCAACTCGTATATCAAGTGGTGCAACTCCAAAATTTGGGTAAAACGCCTTGAAAAATTCAAAGAATAAATATGGGGAGAAAAAAAAAAATTGAAATTACACAATTTAGTGATGTGTCAATTTGGGTGATACATCACCAATTGGTGAGGTGTGGAATTCCACACATCACCAACCTAAAGGTGATGTGCCAATCTTGACATGTCACCAATTGGTAACGTGTTAAGATTGGCACGTCTCCAAAAAAGGTGACGTATTGAAATTGGCACTTCACCAAAAAGGTGATGTGCCAAGTACAACACGTCGCCTTTTTGGGTGACATGCCAATCTTAACACATCGTCAATTGGTGATGTGTCAAATGTCACGTCACCTTTTATGGTGACGCATGGAATTCCAAAACGTCACTAATTCCCATTTTGGACTGCATAGTTTTTGACGTGTCACCCACATGTCACTAATTACCAGTAGTGCGTTTTTTGGTCTAAAAACGTCACTACTGGTCAGTCCCTAAAATTCCTGAGTTTTGTAGTGCCTTGTAGTTAGTGTTGGTGTTGTATTAATAATGATTTCCATTCATAGTTGTCACAAATAAAACATGATTGTGTCATTCACGCTATTAACCATTTGTACCAATGCAACTATAAACTCTAACTTTAACTATGGATCATTGGGTCTACATAAATCATGCATAAAAAATTTCACAATTTCTAAGGAAAAATATTACATTTGCATGTCAAAATAGTTTAACTGCTTTGTAAGCATTTATTTACCTTGTGCCTTCATCCTCAATTTCGCACATCTTAATTTCATATTAATTACTGCGATACATACTCTATTATTTGGTATATTTCTCTCTAAAAATATTAATAAACTAATCATGCATTAAATATGTGATAGAATTGATAAGCATTAAAATTTGACCAGTTAGGATGGGGCCAATCTCATGGTCATCCAAGTGTGAAAAGATGCCTTGTAACTTGCAGTCGCAGTGAAGAAAATTTTCTTAATTATTTTAAACATCGGAATAAACTTTCAATGACTATTTTTTCGAACTTGTCAAAAGAATGATACTTTGACCTTGTCATACGTACGTGGCTACATTATGGCTACATTATGGCAGACAAGGATAAAGTTGTGAAAATTCGTCCACTCCTTTTTTCGTTAATGGTTACCATCGGTGTACTTCTCTTGTCCCCATTGTGAAAAGAGTTTTTTTTTTTTTTTTGGAAGGATGTCCAATACATAATAATTGCACCGATAGAAGAAAATTTACGAGAACAAGCCTAAGACGAGCACCAAACTCTGCATGAATGTTGCAAAATAATACATATAAAGTACGTACTCAGTTGCTTAATTCTTATAATAGGGCCAAGTCGTGCTTTTCTTAATTTTCATATAACTCGCTATCTTTTATTAGTAAAGCAAACAAATCTATAGATCTTTTAAAAAAGAGGATTAGGATTCTCTTGGTTGTTTTTAATTAAGGAAACTCTACATTGCAGAATTTTTTAAATTCTAATAAAATATTCTTTCAAATTGCAAAGTTTAGTTATCACATATGATACGCAATAAATTGAAGAAAATTTAAGAATAATTGTTAGAATTTAAGGAGTCTTAAAGACATGACCTAAATTTTGCATGATCACTGGTTTGGTGATTTGTGGACTTTATGCAAGCTTTTCCTCGAGATGATGCAAATTATTTGGAGTAGAACTACTTCACCCACAATTCAAAATGGAAAAAAAGAAAGAGTTACTTTTTTATTATAAAATGTTATACTAACTTTTACTGTAAAATATAAACTTTCACATGAATTTATACAATTATTGTACTATCTCAAGTACTATTTTTCTTATAGTTAAAACGACAGCAATACTAATTCCAAGAGATTGGCCCAAGTAGGAAAGGTCTTAAACTTTGGTGGCATGAACATTAAGTCTAAGGTTCACATCGACATCCTTAGTGCAAAAAACTCTTTGGTGCAGCACACCTGGCGAAAGCCAGATTTAACAGATTCATGTGGTGAAGGTATGTTACACGGGTTTAAGATTTATCCTTCAGAGGTACACGAATTGGCTGACCAGGTCAAGGTATTCGGATATATCTTCTTAGCCAGAGAGAAAACAAAGGGAGGTGGGAAGGGAGCATGATGCCCATTTCTTCTTTTCAAAGGACCCCAATGACTTTGCATTCCGCTGGCATTGGAAATGCATGTGGATTTACCTTTTTCTCTCTTTTGAGAAAGATAATGTAAGATTGTAGACCGGTTTGGCTGTATAATGAAAAAAAAAAGAAAAAGACAACACAGGTTTCGTTGAAATTAATGACCTCTTAACCCTCTTCTGCCCTAATGTAATTAAGAATCTGATATGAAAAATCACTATACTACAATTACTGTTGATTCTTCATTTCGTTACCCCTTAGAGAGAATCTTGGTTGCTTAGGAACTTCCTTCTAAGAGGCATATTTTGGCTAGTCATTGACTATGTTTCTACATGGTGCTACACAAAAAGTGCCCTGGCGGTGGTGGGAATGCGGTGAAAAGTGTGCTTAATTTTGTTAGTGCGACACTCCTAACAAAAATGAGATTTAACCGATTCATGTGATTAAGGTGTGTTACACGAGTAGTAGATTTATCCAGGTACTCAGAATTGACTGACCAGGTCAAGGTCTTCGATATATCTTCTTAGAGAGAGAGAAAACAAATTAAAGGGAGGTGGGGAAGAGAACACATGTCCGTACCATTTCTTCTTTTTAAATGGACCCAATGGCTTTGCTTTGCACTGGCATTGGAAATGTGGCTCTACCTTTTCCTGTCTTTTGAGAAAGATAATGTAAGATTGAGTTAGACATGTTTGGTTGGTCATTGACTATATATGTTTCTACATGATGCTACAGAGAAGATGCCCTGGTGGTGGTGGCAAAAGGTGAAAAGTGTGCTTAATTTTATTAGTTGCAGCTGATGAAGATTTTTATCAAACTTCCAAGAATTGTAAAGAGAAGATGCCCCGTGGTGGTGGGAAAGGGTGAAAAGCGTGCCTAATTTTATTAGCTACAGCTGCTGATCAAGATTTTCCAATTCTGAATGATATATTTTCTTGAAGGCCTCCAGCCTCCTTACATATTCGTATAAATCCGGAAAGAAAGAAGCAGAAGCTAATCAAATGGTTACTTGAGGTATTAAATGTAGACAAAGTTCAAAGTTGATTCAACATCGTAATATGAGCAAGTCTTAATTCGTGGTTAGGAACAGAGAAAACAAAACAAAAGGAGGTGGGGAGAGAACACATGTCAATTTGTTCTTTTCGAATGGCGCTATTAATGGCTTTGCTTTCCTCTAGCATTGGAAATGTTGCTTTATCTTTTCCTTTCTTTTGAGAAAGATAATATTGTAACACTGATTTTGACGGGTTTGGCTGTATTCCGAAAAACAAAAAAATAGTAAATGGCTTTCGTTGAAATGACCTTTATCTCTCTTCTGCACTAACCTAAGAACGGTCCAAGACAGACAATCGGATCTTGAAAACATTATACTACAATTGGTAGTATATATATATATATATATATATATATATATATATATAT
>NC_081545.1:7256875-7259669 GCF_901000735.1 Corylus avellana | reverse complement strand
ATGGAATTTGCTCAGTTAAATCCAATGTTTGTAGTTTTGGTATATTTCTACTTGAGAGTATAAGTCAAAAAAAAAAAAAGCCTATTTTTCTTTTTTTTTTTTGTCATTAACTAATTTATTTGGTCATTTTAAACTTCATGAAATTTTGATTTTAAAATTGTCTCAGGCGTGGATATTGAGAATAAAAAAACATGGTGTTGGATTTAATAGACGAGACTCTACGTACGTGAAGTTTGCAATGCATATCAGTTCATGAAGTGCATAAATATTAGACTCTAATGCATACAAGATGACCCAAATGACTGCCGCACCGTGTCAAATGTTTGTTACCATGTTTGACAGTGAAGTTGCACCAGTTCCAACTCCGAAACAAGCTTTTTTTTTTTTTTTTCTTTTTCAGGGACAGGCCTTTCCAGCACAACTAGTTCTTCTACTAGTCCGGACACATATACAAAATCAACTAATAGTTTAGGAGGAACATGATAATGCATAATACCAATGCAAGTTCTCGTGAGTTTGTCCTTGGCTAGACCTGCAAAGTTTCTAGAAACAATATATTCAATGTTTAAGATTACAAGATTTAAAGACAAAATCCTTGTGTGAAACCCTCTTACTTGCACCATTAACTATATTTAATGTAATCTCAGGACTTATTACATTTACAAACATATATAATTGTAATAATTAAGCATGTAAAAATACTATATGTCATATACTTAAAATAATTTAATCATTGAATAACAACGTATATTCATTACAAACTTTTGAATTTCAATATAAATCATTGATATAAACTTTTTTTTTTAAAGTGAGATGAGGATTTGAGCAGTGTTATTAACAAGCAAAAATCACGTCTGTAATCACTGATTGCTTAGTGGTGGTTGTAGAAAGACTTCTTATCCAAGTGGGAAAAGAAGTAGACGTGGGCTAAAGCTAAAGAAAACCAAATCCAAGTGAAAAACCGAAAGCAAAAAGTAAAGTAGAAGTAAAATGAGGCTACAAAGTAAAGTAGCATCACGTTTTCCATGCAAGGTTCTGCTTTATATCAATTATTTGAAAGGGATCTCACTTTACAAAGTTCTTCGAGTATGTTCAATGGAATGCTGAGTAAGACCTGTTCCTATTACAGTGTTGAATGAGTTTTGAACTTTGTCTACATTTAATACCTCAAATGAGCAATTGATAATTAGCTTCTGCAGCTCTGCTTGTTTCTTTCAGGAGGCTGGAGGCTGGAGGCCTTAAAGTAAAATACATCAATCTTTGCAATTCTAGGAATTTTGATCAGTTGGAAAATCTTCTTCAGCTGCTACTACTAAAATGAAGCACACTTTTCACCCAAATTAAGGACATATATATACGGTCTGGGCCGAACAACGTTCATACAAACATACAAAACAGAAGGGTAACTGTAGTATACTGTTTTTTCAGATCAGATTGTTTGTCTTGGACCGTTCTTAAATTAGAGCAGAAGAGGCTGAGATGTCGTTTCAACGAAACCTGTCTTATTTTTCTTTTCGGAATACAGGGAAACCTGTCTCAGTCGATCTTGCATAATTGTCTTCTCAAAAGGGACGAAAAAGTAAAGCCACATTTCAAATCCTGGTGGAAAGCAAACCCATTGGGGCCATTCGAAAAGACAAAATGTTTATATGTTTTCTCTCCCCTTTCCCTTTCTGGCTAAGAAGATAAGTCCGAAGACCTTGACCTAGTCACAGATTTACGTTAAATATATCTGCATTACAAACAACCAGTACTATAGTAGAGTTTAATATCACTGTCCTTTTAACTATATACTAGCTTAGAACCCGCGCTATGCGCGGGATTATTCATTATAATTTGATTTTAAAACTTTTTGATAAGTAAATGAATATAAAAAGAATAATTTGATTTTAAAACTTAAAACACATCTCCATTGTATTTTTTATTATAGGTCAAATCTATCATGCCTATTTCAAAATAAAAAAATACAAAAGGTTATTCAACAGTATATTGTTGAACATAGTGACACAATTACACAGAAGTTTGCATGAATATATAAATTACATAAAAATATACTATCATAAGAACCATATATAATTTTAGTTTTAATCCATATAAATTAAAACATATTAAAAAATTCTCATATGTGTAATTTAAAACCAGCTGAAATGAGTTAAAATATAAGACCCATAAAACATATTAAAATATTTATTCTCATAGGAGTAGTTTTATTTCTTTCATCAAAGAAAGAGATAAAAAATCGTAGAAGAATATTGTAACACAAAAAAATATAATGAATAACAAAGTCAATTAAATTTACAAAAGAATAATAAGGAAAGAGTAACCCTAAATCCTATAACAATATACTGAGAATGGTAGCAAAACTGAAAGTAACCCTAAACCCAATAGGTTTTTGTGTAATACCTAATATATTTCAAAACAAATAAAACTTATAAAATTCTGAATATTTAAAAAATAATAAAAAGCAAAATAACAAATCTTTTTTCTTTTTTCTTTTTATGGATACAAAAATAACAAAATCTTTCACTCAATATTTAACGCAATTAACTAAATCATTTCAATCTTCCCTTAATCTAAAAAATAAATTAAAACAACCTAAATTCATCCCCATATGTGTAGTTTAAAATGAAAAGCATAAAAAAAAAAAAAAAAAAAATGCAAGAAACCATGAATTTTGATTATCATAGTATTAATATAAAATTAGCATAAAATTTTTATATTTTTGGTGTAAGACCTATTATATTTTAATACAAATAAAACTCATAATTCAAAAAATTCAAAAAAGCAAATGAAA
>NC_081545.1:7255288-7256855 GCF_901000735.1 Corylus avellana | reverse complement strand
AAAAAAAAAAAAAAAAAAAAAAAAAAAAAAAAAAAAAAAAAAAAAAAAAGACCTATAAAACATTCAAATGAAGAATAGTTGAATACCCTTAAAAAAAAAAAAAAAGCTGAACAAAAAATTTCACAAAACAAAACGGAAACATATTCTACCTAATCTCTAATTTAAAACGGTGTTTGGTACAAAAAAAATTCTCAAGAAACAAACTAAAGATCATCAATTCACAATTGCTAAAAATTTATACATAAAAGCACAAAAATACATTCATCTCGAATATCTCATACCTTAAATCATAGTTCGAAGTCACATATATTTTCATAAAACTGATCAAATAAACTTTCAATCTCATTGGAAGAAGAGGAAAACAGAGAGCATGCCTTAGAGAGAACGTTGTTTCCGTCATTAGAGAGAAGGAAGAAACGGCATCAAACTGAACCGGTTCAATTTTTTTAACGGTTCCGGTTCATACATACTGAACAAAAAAAACAAAATTTTGAACCCGCAAATCTTTTAATAAATTAATAATACAAAATAAAATAAATAAAATTTTGAACCTGCAAATCTTTTAATAAATTAATGTCGCAAATATTTTAATAAATTTCCAGTTCATACATACTGAACAAAAAAAACAAAATTTTGAACCCGCAAATCTTTTAATAAATTAATGATACAAAATAAAACAACAATTAAAAAATATGGATACGACTAATCTTTTAATAAATTAATGATACAAAATAAAATTTAAGATTTTTAATAAATATGGACACGTGTTGCAATTCTGATATGGACACGTGTCACAATTCTAAGCACTCTTTACGTCAAAACTCGGCTTTTATATATATATATGATGAGGAAAATGTACAGGTTTTATACTAAAAAAACTGCCTGTAAAAGAGAGAGAGAGAGAGAGAGAGAGAAATTTGGTTTAGAAGTTAGACCAAATTTGGGTTTAAGTTGTAGCTATATCACACCTTTCCTAATTTTATTGAAGGCGCATCTCATGTCACCCTCGTTTACCGCCTCCAGCCATAGTTGAAGAAAATCAAACTCAAGGTTTCAGCATCTTCCACCTTGAGTTTGAGGGGAAATGTTAGAATATATTGTGTGAGATTTGATAATATGAGAATATATTTGTATTGATTGTAATTGATAAAATCAAATCAGAAATATTCAATAGTGATTTGATTTTATCAATCATATCTTTTTGTATTATCTCCACATCCCTATAAATATGGATAATCTGTACGTAAACAGTCAAGCAATAAGAGCCTAATATAGCCATTTGGGCTTTATATGTGGATGTAGGATGTTGACCGAACCACCTAAAAATCTTTTTGTCTATTTTATTTTATTTCCGCATTTATTTATGAATTCCTGCATATCACTCCTAACCAATTATGTGATAAATTTTTGTTGGAAAAAGTAGTTGGTTGAGACTATCATATGAGGGATATTCTGGGATAAAGATGTGATATATAACATTTTTATTCCACAGCTATATGCTTAAGCTTATGTCCTTGTAGCCTTTTTCCCCTTACTCAATTAAAAAAAAAAAAAAAAAAAAAAAAAA
>NC_081545.1:7249405-7255059 GCF_901000735.1 Corylus avellana | reverse complement strand
TCTCATACCATATATAGTGTTTACACCTTTAAGTAATGACGTTTTTATGAGCTAATTAAAATACCATACATAGCATTTTTTTTTTTTTGGGGCTATGCTTTGTTGTCAACTAGACAGAGATCGAATATGTTTTAGTTTACAGAAATGTTAGACATCAATATTTTTTTATATTTTGCTCATATCATCTTTAAAATTAACCATTAAATTTGTGCACTTATGTGGACCTTATATAAGTCAATGGTAAATCTAACAAATTTAATAGTTAATCTATTGAATTTGTAAGAGAATATGAACAAAATATAAAAAACTTATTAACTCCTAGCATTTCTCTTTAATTTATACTTATAGGTGATCAAATTGTTCTGTTATGACTTATCTGTGGATTCTCCTTGGATTTGCGGAAAACACCTGTTAAATTCAATACATGAAATATGTGTGTTATGATATGTTTTTTAGCCGATCGTGCTTCCAATTATCTGGGTTACTTTACTTTACTTGGAATTTGGTGCTTGTTTTAACATGTTATAATTTGATTCCCTAATGATTCCTCATTATTTGTCATAAAATATATTGGAAAACGATAAACTTGAGAAGGAGGTCCAACCACCCTGGCTGGCTGGCAGGCTCAGTCAAATTGGGGTGGTTCAGTCACCCTCCATTTGGCCAAAGGGGTCACTCGACAAACCCTTACAATTTTTTATTTTTTATTTTTTATGTACATTATATATTTGATTTTTTATATATATCTTTAATTTTTATTTTTTTAAAAATTATAAATGAGATGTGTCACAATATGATTGGTATTAATGATGATATTAATACATTCCGTCAAGTGGTCTACGTAGCTTATCACTTCAGAAAAGGAAAATGCTAAGTGTTCTCCTAGTATTCTCTTAGTCCTATGTAGATATTATTTTTCAAAATTTAAGTGAGAAAAAAAGACCACTTTTTTTTTTTTTTATTAGAAAATAATATTCATCTACAACTAGGAGGGACATCAAGAGAACACTAAAACAACATCTAACATTTTCCGTTTATGTTCAGATCTACCCAAACGGGGAAGAGCATCAAGCCACGTAGACCAATTTAGCATTTATCACTTAAATAATCTGTGTTCAGGTCTACCCACAAGTATATTCCAACAAATGGATGATCTAAAGTTAGGCATGATTGACAAGCTAGGAGCGTCCCACTTTGATTCAATATTGGCAGCTTTTTAAAAAAAGAAAAAGAAAAACACACATGCAGAGTTGATAAGGATCCAACAAACCAAAAGAAAGGCAGACGTGGTTAATATCTAAAGTGCACTATTTGATTAACGGAAAATTTCAAGAATAATCCAATTGCTCAAGCGTCTATATAATGAGAAAACTTCACTACAATTGAGTCCCTTCCCGTAACTCGATATAATCACTCAAAATATATAATATCTCAAGGAAAAATTGCACACGAACTAAGCGGAGTCCATATAAGAATTATACAAAACACACACGAACTATAAACCCCGGAGGGTCCGGATATCAACGGACCTTGGAAAAATTTTCTGACAAGCTCAAAGCACCTATTTTCAATTTCGATAGATTGATTGACACACTAATCATCCTAAGAAATTAGGGGCTACTGGAAGACCTAGATATTCAATATATTAAAACCCACGTAATCATTTCGATTTTAATATTTTTTTAGGCACATAATCATCTCAATTATTCTTTCTCACATTAATGTAGATGGAATGGACGAATTGCATACCAAAATAATGAAAATTGCTGATCAGGAAGCTTTTCTTGGTTAAAAAGCATGCAAGAACATCGTGGCATTTTTGTACCAGGAAATGTTGAGGGGTGTAGTATAGAACCAGAATGTTTTGCAATGAGATAACAAGCACCTTTCAGTGTGCTTGAAATGATAAAAAATTAGTTACCTGCATGCATGCTTTATTCCAAAGGAATTGCTAAGCAAGTTGGCTGCTGTCTTCCTTCTTGTTCTTTTACTAAATCAAGTTCCTCATTCCTCCTCAATTAAATCCTAAATCCTATATTTACACTTCCACCGTCTATTATTCTGGTGTATCATTACAATGCCAATCAATAGTTGGTTATTTGATTCTTTTTGCTTTGATTGTGTCCTATTAGTAGACACTCAAACATAAGGAAGGTTTGACAAACCATTTTCTGGTATCTAAAAATAAGTATAAAGTTAATGATTATCTAAGCTCTCTCCCTTAGAGAAATTTTACCTTTTTTCCTGGTCAACTTTATAGTCAGGCATTTTTTTTTTATCTGCCTCCTTTTTTATTTTTTATTTTTTATCTTTTCTGCCACGCTCTCAACAAGTCTTTCATTATTCTTACTCCTTATAGACATCCACTGTCAGAATTTGTTAGTGTGATTAACTACATCATCAATTTATCGGCATTAGTATAAAACCGTAAATTAATTAGTTGTGTTTCAAAGTATACGCTGCTGATGATTTTAGTATTACCAGCATATATAAATAAATGCTCACATATTATCGGTGCTTTAATAAAATGCTAATAATTGAAAAATAATTTATTATTGTTTTGTGTAGACATATGTAAACACCGATATTTTATAGCATATTTGGGAATCCGTTAAGTAGTTTAAAAAGTTATGCAAAACAAAAATATTGGGTATGTTCGTTAAAAAACTCAAAAAAATACGTCTTTGAATTTTTTTGCAAAAATTAAAAAAAAAAATAAAGGTCTAAAACACACTTTTGAAAAAAGTTTTAAAATGAAACCTTTTCAAAAAAGTTATTTCTAAATATAAAAGTTATGTTTCCCAACATAATCCCAAATACAATTCAACAGAGGCTCTTTAATTAAAACCTATTTGTGATTGCTCTATAGAACTTAAAAAGTATTTTTAATACATAAATATTTGTGCCAAACAGAAAGCTTGCATGATTGCTAAAAATAATTTACTTTTTTACTCTACAATTGACTAAAACACACTTAAAAAAAAAAAAAAAAAAAAAAACTTAAAAATCAATTTTCTTTTTAAAATCTCTTTTTAACTTAAAAAAACTCTATTTTCTCACACAGCATGCTATTAGAAAGACTTCTTATACAGGTGGGAAAAGAAGTATACGTCGGCTAAAGGCTAAAGCTAAAGAAAACCAATCCAATCCAAGTGAAAAACCAAAAGCAAATAGCCACGTAGAAGTCAAGTGACGACATGAGGCTACAAATAAGTAGCATTACGTTGTCGATCCATACCTATTACCATGCACCTTGTTCTACTATATCAATTATTGAAATGTGATCTCACTTTTATTTAATTTTATTAATTATAATCAATTTTAATATATTTCAATTGTTGAAGAAACTATTAATGAAATAAAAGTAAAAGCATAAATAAAATAAAAAATAGAGATAACTAATTTTTACATGATTTAGTCTATGACCTACGTAGACAGATAAAACCCTCTGAGCTACATTATGTTTTTATTCAAAATAATGATTTTACAATACAAAATGATCCATATTTATATGAATGCATGTGGAGATAATAAAAAATGATATGGTTGAAGATGTTGATAAAATCAAATCAGAATTTAATGTTTCTGATTTGATTTGATTAATTATAATCAATTTCAATAATAGCAAATCTCATGCAACATATCCTACCATTCTACCAATTGTAGTATAATGTTTTCCAGATCCGATTGTCTGTCTAGCTTGGACCGTTCTTAATTAGGTTAGTGCAGAAGAGAAATCGAGATCATTTCAACAAAAGCCGTCAAGTTTTTATTTTTTATTTTTTTATTTTTATTTTTTCGGAATACATCCCAACCCGTCAATCTTACAATATTATCTTTCTCAAAAGAAAGGAAAAGATAAAGCAACATTTCCAATGCTAGTGGAAAGCAAAGCCATTGGAATCATTTGAAAAGAACAAATTGATGTGTTCTCTCCCCACCTCCTTTTGTTTTCTCTTTTAGTAAAAGTAGATATATCCGAAGAGGTTGACCTGGTCAGAAATTAACCAAAATTACAGCTGCATTACAAACCACAAATTAAGACTGGCTCATATTACAATGTTGAATCAACTTTGAACTTTGTCTACCTTTAATGGCTCAAATAAGCAAAATTGATTAGCTTTGCTTGTTTCTTTCAGGATTTAGACTTAGCTGTAAGTAGGCTGGAGGCCTTATATAAAGAAAATACATCATCCAGTTGGAAAATCTTCATCAGCTGCAGCTAATAAAATTAAGCACGCTTTTCACCCATTCCCACTACGTAGCGCCATGTGGAAACATAGTCAATGACTAACCAAAATATGCCTCTTAGAAGGAAGTTCCTAAGCAACCAAGATTCTCTCAGATGGGTAACGAAATGAAGAATCAGCAGTAATTGTAGGGTAGTGATTTTTCATTTCAGATTCTTAATTTCATTAGGGGAGAAGAGGGTTAAGAGGTCATTTCAACGAAATCCGTGTTGTACATGTCTTGTTCTTTTATTTACTTTATAGAGCCAAACCCGTCTAACTCAAGCTTACTTTATCTTTCTCAAAAGAGAGAAAAAGGTAAATCCACATGCATTTCCAATGCTAGTGGAATGCAAAGCCATTGGGGTCCTTTGAAAAGAAAAAATGGACATTTGTTCTCTTCCCACCTCCCTTTGTTTTCTCGCTGGCTAAGAAGATATATCCGAAGACTTTGACCTGGTCAGTCAATTCGAGTACCTGTGAAGGATAAATCTTGAACCCATGTAACGCACTTCTATCACATGAATCGGTTAAATATATATGACTTTTACCAGGAGTGTCGCACCAAGGAGTTTTTTTTAGTTAAGGAGATTTGAACCTTAAATTTGATTGTTATGCCAACAATGTTTATGACCTTCACTACCTAGGTCAATCCCTTGGAATTGGTATCTCTGTCCTTTTAACTATAAGGAAAATAGTTGAGATGGTACAACTTCTATTATAATATTGTATACTTTCACCTCAAAGTTTACATCTTATAATTAAAAAAGTACCTCTTTCTATTTTCCCCCATCTCATGATCAATTGTGGGCGAAGTAGTTTTACTCTAAATAATTTTCAACTGGATAATTTGCAGCATCTCGAAGGAAAGCTTAATTGCATAAAGTCCACAAAGCCTGCATAGGTCATGTCTTTTAGACTCCTTAAATTCTAACAATTATTCTTAAATTTTCTTCGATTTATTGCGTATCATATGTGATAACTATTAAGATGACAAAATTTAAACTTTTTAATTTGAAAAAAAAAAAAAATTATTAGAATTTAAAAAATTCTGCAATGTAGAGTTTCCTTACAAAAAAAAAAAAAAAAAGAAAAAAAAAGAGAATCCTAAACCTCTTTCTTAAAAGATCTATAGATTTGTTTGCTTGACTAAAAGAAAAAAGAAAAAAAAGAACACTCTCTTTTCACAATGGGGACAAGAGAAGTACACCGATAGTGAGCATTAACGAAAAAAGGAGTGGACGAATTGTTAACGACTTTATCCTTGTCTGCCAATTTCACTGCTCATAATGTAGCCACGTATCACAAACTCAAAGTATCATTCTTTTGACAAGTTAGAAAAAATAGTCATTGAAAGTTTATTCCGATGTTTAAAATAAGAAAATTTTCTTCACTGAGAATGCAAGTTAGAAGGCATCTTTTCAC
>NC_081545.1:7237587-7249305 GCF_901000735.1 Corylus avellana | reverse complement strand
CACATAGTTAGGTTTACGTAACATAGATAGATAATGTTGAATATTGAAGGTAATATTTCTTTAAAAGCTTTGTATTTGCATTGGATATTGTTGAAGATATTTTAGCTTTTAGCTCATATCATTATTTTTGGTTTCTATTATATTTTACTTTGATAATTAGTGTCTAATTAAGGTACGGGTAGCACTTCAAGTTAATTATTTTAATTAATTAATTTGGGGCTTTACAATATGTCTATCCTTAGGATCCTCCTAATCCAATAAAAATGTTAATCCAAATCCTAATAGGACTCCTAATAATTAATAATATTCCTAATCCTAATAAGATTACAAATCATAAATGATAATAATGAGAAATAATTCTAGGTCAATGCAATTTCTTCCGTATTATCCTCATGTTGTCACCTTCTCACGCAGCTTATATTTCTCACGTCCATGTGAGTCTGTAGCATGCAGCTTGACTTCTTAACACTAATAAATAGAAGATTCGATCAAATGTCTCAAAATGCATATGACATGTCTATATACATATAAAATGTATGTGCACTTTTTTTTTTTTTTTTTTTTAATTAAAGAAAGCATTATCATATTTTATTTTGTACCAATTATTATAGTTAATTGTGAAATATTGTCTAATTATTAATGTTGAATTGAGAATGTTATATTAATGCAAGAAATTATATTTTTGTATGGATAGACAAAATTACAGCAAAGACAATAAGGAAACACTGATCGAGAATTTCATCGAATATTAGTTACCTGCATGCATGCTTTATTCGAAATGGATTGCTATGCAAGTTGGTTGCTGTCTTCCATCTTGCTCTTGTACATACTCTTGTTGTGTTCCTGTCGTGTGGATTATTGCTATGCCAGTCTTGTCAGAGATACTTTGAAGCAGGGCGACTGGATTACTGACAATGGAGCAACCGGCCTTGTCTCCAGTGGAGGAAGGTTTGAACTGGGATTCTTTACCCCTATCAGAAGCTCTAGCCCCAAAAGGTTCGTTGGGATTTGGTATCACAAATGGGATAAACAAACAGTTGTATGGGTTGCCAATCGAAACAAACCTGTACTTAACGGTTCCACTGGAACTTTTGGAATCGCAGAAGATGGCAGCCTTAAGGTATCGGATACCACTGGAAAAGAAGAGTATTGGTATCGTTATTACGGAACTCCAAATGTGACTGTGAAGCTCATGGATTCTGGAAACCTAGTGTTAAGCTATGTTCATAATCAGTCGGTGACGAGTCTATGGGAGAGCTTCAAAAGTACTCGAACTGATACATTTCTTCCAGGTATGGACATGGATGGCATCCGGTCATTGACTTCATGGACAAGCGATGGTGACCCGGGGCGGGGGAAGTACAGGTTTAACAAAAAAGAGGGCACATACGTTATCTCAAAAGCCCCAGGAATCGAATATTGGAGACGCAGTTGGATAACAGACAGCTCAGAAGCAATGCCCGATGACATATTATACTTGTTATCAAATGTGAGCAATAGCGGAAATTATCGTTACGAAAGGTTAGTGATGAATTATACGGGGGAATTACAGTACCATCGCAGCTCGGGTGTGGACCAGGGAAATTTGTCTTTGAATTGGAGTATGCCGGAACACAACAATTGTAGCATTTCCAATTTTTGTGGGCATTTCGGCAGCTGCAATATTAACAATAGGCCATTCGAATGCAAATGTTTGCCCGGGTTCCATCCTAATAACCTGGGGAATTGGAATTCTAGAAAATTCTTGGATGGGTGCACCAGAAGTTCAACAGCATTGGAAAAGAGCGACACGTTCTTGAGCTTAAATATGATGAAAGTGAGCGAACCGACCTATTTTGATTCATTATACAATGAATCAGAATGCAGAAAGCAGTGCCTTAACAACAGCCAATGCCAGGCTTATTCATTTGATTATTCATATCTGGACAACTGTGGGATTTGGACTGAGGATCTAAGGAATCTTCAAGAGGAGTACACAAAAGGTGTTAACCTCTCTGTCCGCGTGGCAAAATCTGTTATAGGTACTCCTTTTACACATTGGAATATGCTGGGATTTATTGCATCTATAGATACTAATCTGGCTAATGTAGTAAAGGGGATTTTTTTTTTTTTTTTTTTTTTTTTTTTTTTTAATTAAAAAATCATCGTAGAGGTTAAAAATGAGGTGAGAAACCAACTCTGCTGGTATGGGCTTTCAAAATCATAGAACTAGCTAATCTTTCTTTTTATGCTTGACTTATCAACTTCACCCTTAGGTTGTCATGGTTCAATGTTTAGTTCATGTTTCAGACTTTATATGTTTGCAGGATCAACTCCAAGGAATTGTGAGCCTTGTGGCACAAACCTGATCCCCTATCCGCTGAGCATTGGAAGAAATTGCGGTGACCTCATGTACTTCAATTTCTACTGCAACAATTCTACAGGCCAAGTTAACTTCACAATGCCCAATGGCAGTACCTATCGAGTCGTGAGTATCGATCCAAGTAAACGAATATTTCTGATCATCCAAGTCAAATATGCAGGAAATTATATAACAGGACTTCAGCAGCTCAATAAGTCATTCCTGTTTCATCCAACCATTGATTCTGGCAACTATAGTTCTGAAGTTAGAGATGCAATAGAGATTAGTTGGACGCGCCCGCTGGAGCCGAGCTGTAGTTCATCCAACGACTGCAAGGACTGGCCAAATTCAACTTGCAATGAAGCAAAAGATGGAAACAGGAGGTGCCTTTGCACTAAAAACTTCCATTGGAATGGCTCAAATTTAAATTGTACTAAAGGTCAGAATGCAATTTCATATGCCTCTGCCATATTAAGATTATTCTTTTAGTGAAGAATGAATTAGACCACTAAGAAGGAGGATCTTGTCCTATTGATAAAATTTTCTTTCTTGTTTAAATTAGTTGTGATAATCAAACCCCATAACCCTTTCTCCATTGCCTTTCATCAGCTTTCTAAAAGTGTTCTTTTCCTTTATGTATAATCACTAGCTACCAAAAGCACGTTAGAAATTGGGAGGTTTTTGGCAAAACTTTCAAATCCTCTTTAGTAATATCATGCTTACCTTGTACTTATAATAGAAATTATAATTACGACAATTAATCTAAATAGTATATCTCTTGAATTTGACTTATTATCATTTTGATTTTTTTATGAGAGCTTGTTCACTGGCAAAAAAATTATGATGGGAGTCGTTTTCATATTTCAAATGTTTATGTAAGAGTAGTTCTCTTTCTTTCTTCAGAAGAAAAGTTGTCATTGATTCTGATTGTCATGATACCACTCATAGTAGTGTTTCTCCTCGCAAGTGCAATTGTTTGTATATATATGCGGAGAAGAAAGATCATGGCCAAGACACAAGGTAACTACTTTGCCAAAATGCACTCTACCATTCACAATTTGTCGTATTTCCATCTAAATCAAAATAAAAGTCACTTTTTAAATATTTCATGAAATTAATTACCATGCAAGTGTAATTGATTTATATATATATATATATATATATATATATATATGGTTTTTATTTTTTTATTTATTTTTAACTCAGAAAATCAAAGAAAGCGAGCACTTCGTGCATTAGACAATGAAAAACATGTCAAAGACTTGATAGACTCGGTTGAATTCACAGAAGAAGATAAGAAAGACATAGATGTACCATTTTTTGACTTGGAAAGCATTCTCGCAGCTACAAATAGTTTTTCAGATGCAAACAAGCTTGGAGAGGGGGGCTATGGGCCGGTTTACAAGGTGATTTCAACATTATTGGTTGGTATTTAATTCTCATATAAACTAGTTTCTGGTTAGTGGTAATATTGTGAATATGGTATTGTGTCAGGGCACATTTTCAGGAGGTCAACAAATTGCTTTAAAGAGGCTCTCATGTGTCTCCGGACAAGGCTTACAAGAATTTAAAAATGAGGTGGTGTTGATTGCAAAACTTCAACATAGAAATCTTGTTAGTCTTCGTGGATATTGCGTAAAAGGATATGAAAAGATTTTACTCTATGAGTATATGCCCAACAAAAGCTTAGACTCATTTATATTTGGTTGGCCTCTAAACTGAATTCATAATCTTGTGCAATGCTTCATATATATATATATATATGGTTTTAGTAAAAGCTCATTTATTACTATTGCTAAAAATATTGTTCTCTTGAATGGCAAATGGAAACCTTTCAAGATAAAAAGCTAAGCATGTCTTTGGACTGGGAGATGCGCTTCAAAATCATTTTGGGAATAGCTCGTGGGCTTGTTTATTTTCATCATGACTCCAGATTGAGGATCATCCATAGAGATATGAAAACCAGTAACATTCTTTTAGACGAGGAGATGAACCCCAAAATATCTGACTTTGGCTTGGCAAGGATGATTGAAGGCAAAGAAACCGAGGCTAGCACAATCAAACTAGCTGGAACTTAGTAAGTTTATGGTAGGCACTAGATAGTTTAATTGTGAAAGCAGATTCAATCCTTACTTATCCACCGATAAACATTATAATGCAGTGGCTATATGTCTCCGGAGTACACACAAAATGGAATGTTTTCATTCAAATCCGATGTTTTTAGCTTTGGTGTGGTTCTACTTGAGATTATAAGTGGAAGAAAGAATGATGCCATCATGAGCCTTATAGGTTATGTAAGTGTATTTAATTCTTGTAGTCATTAATTTCTTTAGGAGGCTTATTGTCCATAAAAATTTTGATTTTAAAATTGTCTCAGGCTTGGAGATTGTTGGATGAAAACAAGGTGTTGGATTTAGTGGATCAGACTCTACGTGAAGATTGCAATGCAGACCAGTTAGCGAAGTGTGTAAATATTGGATTCTTATGCTTACAAGACGACCCAAATGACCGTCCCACCATGTTAAATGTTGTTACCATGCTTGACAGTGAAGCTGCAACAATTCCAACTCCAAAACGACCATCTTTGGTTCCAAGATCATGCCTTTCTAGCACAACTAGTTCTTTTACTAGATTGGACACAGTAACAGAATCAACTAGTAGTTTCGGAGCAACATGATACCAATGCAAGTTCTCTTGAATCCATCCTCGATCTCTTAATAAGAAGGTTCTAGTGCGGACAAAACATTGGTTTTATGAATAAGAAGGTTTTATTAGTCCTTCACCCAAATGAAACTTTTCTCCCAATATCTATCCATTTTCTTGAACCTTCTTTATGGTATCTGCACTTGGTGGTGATTGTAATTTCTTTTTCTATTTTGTTTCGGTCATTGTGAAGTAACCTATATGTAAGATTTGAATATCTATTCCTTTACTTGAAACTTCTCTATGGTAATGGTAATTGTATTTGGTGTATTTGGTGATGATTGTAATTTATTTTTCTTTTGTTATTCTTTTTATTATTATTATTATTTCTTTCTTTCTTTCTTTTCGGTTCAAGTTTGAATATAATCTCTTCTCATTCAAGAACAGTTTTTTCTTTTCCTTTTTCTTTTTTATTATATTTTTTAATTTTATTTTGAGTGGGTGCGAGATTTTAGTAGTGTTATTCACATGCATAAACATTCGACATAAGGAAGGGCAGGCAACGATTTTCAGGTATCTTTGACACAACTATCAAGTTTATGATTATCTTACCTCTGACCGTTAGAAAAATTGATTATCTTACCTTTGACCCTTAAAGAAATTTTACCTTTTACCCTTGCTAACTTAAGCTTTATAGATTTCTTACACCCCGGACAAGTCTCATTATCCTTGCTCTTCCTTGCAAGCATCTTGTAATGATCGACATAATTAACACCAATATTTTAATAAATAAATAAAATTGGATAATAACAGATAATCTATTATTGAATATCTTGCACGTTTTAATAATATTCGAAATTGACAAATAAATAAAATGCCTTTCAAAATTATTAAAAAATGACAATTTTTTTTATTAATTTAAAAGCTTGGGACAATTGTAAATTCGAAGTTGCATTCGAATCATCGTTGCCTTGAGAGTTAGAAAGAAAAAAAATAATATGGGAAAAAGGGGCGATTGCAAAGTCACGTACGTGAGCCTCTTTGTTGGCACTAAATCTACCGACTTTTGAAAAAAAAATGCGCTAAGCTACCACAAACAATTCAACAAGGTCTGTCTTGGGACTTTCCCCGTAACTATTTTCTGCATTCAATTAGAAAAAAAAAAAAAAAAAAAAAAAAAGGCAAAAAAAAAAAAAAGAAAAAAGAGGGTTTGTCTTGCGTTATATATGAGGTGATGTACGATGCACATGACATTCACACATTATAAATTTTTGAATTTTAGTTAAAAAAACAGACGTGGTAGTTTAGGGCAACTGAAGTTGAGCCTTATTCTTAAAATTGACAGGTCTTCATTTCGCAATGAGAACAAGGACAGTAAATCCATAATGACCGTTAACCCAAAAAACTATCCCGATTAACATAATTCCGCACGAATACAGTAAATCCTTATTTGTTGTTCCAACAAAATTCTTCCTTTAGTTTCATTGTCCTTCACTGCAGAAAAATGTCTCCAAAATAACGTGATCAACACAGTATGCATGCTTAATTGCATAGAAACAATCATCCACCGTTACCTCAAAACCACTTAAATTGGTTTTTAAATTTAGGGTAACTTCACTGAAGATCCTTGAACTTTCATTCGATTTGACAAACTTTCCTTAAATTTCAAAATCTCTCAATTTAATTATCTAAACTTTCAATTGCAATTAATTTAGACTCATCCGTCAGATTTTAAACATTAAATAACGTTTATACCCTTGACTTTTTTTATTTAAAAAAAAATGAAAATTAGGGATATTTTGTTTTTTTTTTTTTTGTATTTCTAACGGCTAAATTTAATAGATAGGTTCAAATTGAAAGCAGTTAAAAGTTCAGAGACTAAATTGAGAGATTTTAAAATTTAAATAAAGTTTGTCAAATTGAATGCAAGTTCAAAGGCCTTCTGAGTTACCTCTCAAATTTATGATGATAAGAGATGAAATTGTGCTATTCACGTCAAGCAAGCCCATGAGCACATGATGTGAAAATCAAAGAGCTGCACGCCTGCACCCTACCCCCTCCCCCAAGATCAAATCCTTACTGCACCCTGCTAATTTTGCCTTCAAAAGCAATAAACACAAATTGCAGATTGTCTATTTATTTTTTAAGGTTAAATGCATTTTTAGTAGGATTAGCAATTTTGACACAACCCGACATAAATACGATACAAAATTATTGGGTTTGGATTTACCCTAAGCGGGTTTGGGTCATGACCCGTTTATGACACGATTAAATTTTTTTTTCTTTCTACCCTTAACGGATTTGGGTCATAAATAGGTCAATTGACGCGTTTATTTTGATAAACGGGTCAATTGACGCGTTTATTTTGATAAACGGGTCAATTGACCCGTTTACTTTGATAAATGGGTCAATTGCCCCGTTTATGACCCGACTCATCACTTTCATTTTTTTTAAAAAAAAACCTAAACGGATTAAGCGAGTCGTGTCGGGTGACTCGCGAACTTATCGTGTCATGTCCGAGTTTGGTGGGGCCGACCCATTAGCTAAACTCGTATTTGGGTTTACCCTAAACGGGTTGCAGGTCATAAACAGGTCGATCCACCGACCCGTTTTGCCAGTCCTACTTTTTAGTACTTCAATTTTAAAACCTTTATCTTTTTTACTTAGGTTTCATACATTTATACAATATTTATTATTGGTAAACACGGAGATAATACTTCCGTCTATATTTTCATCCTTAAAACTAACTATCCTCCACGCCAATCCAATCAACGTATTCTATCTTTCAATAAAAATAAAATAAATAATTAAAGAACTAAAACCAAAAAATTATTAATTGAGAGGAGGCTCGAGCGATCCCTTTGTGTCGAGCGATCCCTTTGTGCCAATGGGGTGGCCGGCCACCCCCTCAAATGAATCAGTGTTCCTATTTTCTCAGGCAACTCCTCTTCCGGCGCCATCTTGCTTCCTTCGAGATCCGAAACTCTAAGAAATTATCTTTAATGAAGTATAATAGAGACCTGATCTGCGGATGACCTTTGTCATTTTCAGGGAAAAGAATAGTGTCAGAAAATATGGCTAGTCTTCGGATTTTACCCAGTTGATGTCAAAGGATCGGCAGCTCTCTGACCATATTCAGGCGAATGACTTACAATGTGAAGAAAATTCTCTTGTTTTGCCTTTGACAAGCACAAGTCGCGCATGAGATCATGGAGGCGGCAGGATTTGATCCTTCCACTTGCCCCAATCGCTCGTATTTCGGCGACACAAAGCCTTCTGCTACCCACCATCGAACCAATTTCTTTTTGGGATATCGAAGTCCTCTGGAAACTGGCTCAGATTGACGAAACATGGTTTCAACTGGGGTGGCAATTCATTGTAGCTCAAAGCCAAGGGCGTTGGGCTTGGGGGTGGTTCGGTGTTATGGGTGGACTTTCGGCCTTGGTCGGATAGTGGGTCCTACCATATTATATTTGGTATGAAGTATGATCATATGGTTTTGATTAGTAGGGTCTTGACCCAAGAGATGTATTAGGCATTCAAGTTGCAATCACTTTACTTTGGTAAAATCAATGAAATCCTCACATTTTCGTTATAAAAAATAAAAAATAAAAAAAAGAAAAAAAAGAAAAAAAAAAGTTTACATTGATAAAAAGAGTACTCAATGAAAGCCAGGCAGCAGGCACCTCAAATGCCTATTTTGTTAATAAAAATTTAGTTCTTTCATTTCAATTTCCATTTACAGTAGTTCAATTCCATTTCAATTCATATGCAGATTATTAAATCTGTTACATTCAGCCACCCCCATTAAGCCACTCCTCAATTATTTTTTATTTTTTAAGTTTTAGTTTTTTTAATTATTTTTTATTTTTTATAGGGACATAGGATGTGTGGCATGTTTTGATTGGGTTGACGTGGCGATCTGTTAGTTTGATGGACCGAATATAAGTGAGAAAAAATAAAAGTACTAAAAAAAATTTAACCCTGTTTTTTTCTATCATAAACAGTTAAATTATTTGTCCGTTAAGAAAAAGTAGGCCGGCCCAGAATATAAGAAAATGAATAGATTGGCATCAAATTGATGTGTTAATCTGTTAGTACGAGATTTAGATTTAGATTTACTAGGACGTGGTTTTCCTATGATGACAATATAATTGATGAAAAGACCCAACTAAACACTTGATTGATAACTTGTCATAATCTTTACTTTTATAGCAATTATTAATCCAATTAAAACACTTGAAAAGACCCAACTAAACCCAACGGAAACACTGGGAATATGCCTTTGTCGTCCAATTTGGTCATATATTATTGCGGGACCTTCTTAGGGGAATGGCCTGGTAACCGTAGGTTTAAGATGGGAGATGAACCTTATCTGGTATGTAAATCAAGAAAGTGATGGATTCACTGCCTAAAATCTTTTGGGCTAGCAGTAGAATTTCTATTTCGTCCCCACTATACGATTTCATAATGCGAAAATATGAAGTGGAATAATAAATAAGAGAAGATAAAGAGATTTAAGATTACAGTGGTTCAGCAATATGCATATATCCACACATTAAGGCCTTAGAGGCTAAAATATTTCTTTTATTGAATGATTTTATAGTATATAGGAGCCTTAAATATATAGAAGCTAAAGGGAGAAAGACTTTCATACATTAGCAATGTGGGACAAGCCCACATATTTACTAACATTTTCCCTCAAACTCAAGATGGAGACTTGTGAAATCTTGAGTTTGTTTTTTCATCGGCGATAGAGGCCAAGATGGTGGCCGAAAACTCATTGGCGGTGATGGCGGCCGAGGCAGGTGGCTCAAATTGATGGTCCGAGGGAGGTGATTGATGGCGCCAGAATTGGAAGCATTAGTGGCTCGAATATGTGGGCTTGTCCCACATTGCTAATGTAGGAGAGTCTCTCTCCTTTTAGCAATGTGGGACAAGCCCACATATTCTCTAACACCCACTATATATGCAATAAGTGTTAAATTACCAGTTATCCCAAAAATTTAAGCTAATAGAAATAAATAAATTTAATCACTTAATCATTATTTTCACACTTCTCCTCATATGTGGGCTCAAATTCCTTTTTAATAGGTGAGGCCCAACACGTGGAATATTTACTTTAAATAGAAGGTGATTTGACGGAATCAATGATCGATCTCAGGACCTTTGACTCTAATACTATGTTAAATTACCAATATAATACTTTACGCCAGGAAAAGTGTACAAACATTCGGCACAAATTTCCAAGCATATGGGATTTATACACCAGGAAAAGGGTATGTTCTCATTTATAAAAAAAAAAAAAAAAATGGCGTATAGAAAAAATAGCAGACAAACGTTTTTGCCTTTTTCATATGAAAATACTAGATGTTCTCCTTGTGTTCTCATAGTGTTTTCCTGATCCTAAGCAGATATTATTTTTTAAAAACTTATGATAAAAATAAGGGCCAATTTCTTTTTTATTCTTTTAGAAAATACTATCCACCTAAGACTAGGAGAACACTCGATCATAACAAGAAAAAGGGTCTTTAGCGACCAAACAATTAGCGGCAACCCAAAAGTCGCCACAAATGAGGGGTCATTAGTGGCGTTTTCAAGTCGCCGCTAATAGTAGATGCTAAATACAAAAAAAAAAAAAAAAAAAAAGGAATTTAGTAGCGACCTAAATAGTGGGCACATTTGTCGCCGTTATTGAGACTCATCAGCGGCGCCTCTCAGGGGTCGCCGTTGTTAACCCCTCATTAGCGGCGACATTGGGTAGCCGCTAATAAGATTTAATCAGCAGCGACACAATGTAGTTGCTATTGAGTACCAAATAGGTGTCGCCGCTGATGAGTAGCTAGTAGTGGCGACATTTGTGTCGCCACTATTGACTTGAAAAAAATTAAAAAAGTATATATTAAAAGAATATTAGCGGCGACATTGTGTTGCCACTATTGAGTGCCAAACAGCGGTTGTCGCCGTTGATGAGTAGTCAATAGTGGCGACTCTGGTGTTGCCACTATTGACTTGATAAATTTTTTTTAAAAAAAATATTAAAAAGATTATTAACGGCGACACAATGTCGCCGCTATTGAGTGCCAGACAACAGCAGCACCTAGTGTCACCGTTGATGAGCAGTCAATTAGCGGCGACCTTAAAGTCGCCGCTATTTGGCATTAGTGTCGGATTAAAAGTGGCCACCAAATAGCGGCCACTTGTCACCGCTATTACTAAATAGTGGCCAAAAAATGCTCATTAGCGGCGACTCAAAAGTCGCCGCTAATGACCTTATTTTTTGTAGTGACTTAGCATTCCCTTTTTTATATACCACAATATTAAATATGCTTGTTATAAGGAGTTTTTTTTTTTTTGTAATGCGTAACAAAATATGATTGGTGTTAATGATGAACAATAGCTGATTTTGTCAAAAAAAAAAAAAATTGCTTAGGCACAAGCACTACAAAAAAAAGGGGGTTTTCTGACGTGTGCTACAGTGTAATTTTTTTGCTACCTCAGCAATTTTCTGTCGTGTTAATAGTAACACGTCAGAAAATTCTGACGTGTTACTATTCACACGTCAGGAAAAATCTCACGTGGCAAACACCACAACGTCGGGAGGTTCATTAATTTTCTTAAAAATAAAAATTGAAAAAATTGCTGACGTGTGAGGACGTACCACCTCAGAAAATTGCTGACGTGGCATATCGCCACGTCAGAAAATTCTGACGTGGTGCTATGCCACGTCAGTA
>NC_081545.1:7177147-7237487 GCF_901000735.1 Corylus avellana | reverse complement strand
CAATCTATGGCGCTCCGAGCCATAGATCTGCTGACTCCAGTAGCAGATTGTGTTTCAGGAGTTTTCTTTTGTGGTTCATTGAGAAGAAGACGCATGTTTGGCTACAGGTTTTGATTTACCCTTATTCGAGTATGCAGCTATTCCTATTCTAGTTTAGGAATATGATATCCTGATTTAGTTGTTTGGAGTTCTGTTTGGTTACGGGATTAAGGTATTCCTTATCTCATTTTATGTAATCTGTGAACAGGATCCTCTTAAAAAAAAAAAAAAAAAAAGGAGGACAAAAATGCCCACAAAAGAGGCCTAAGATGCCCACTTCTTTTATCCTCCATCGGACGCTCCTGGAGTACCTTGTGCCGGCGTCCTTTCCTCCGTCGAGAGAGTTTATTGCAAAAAAAAAAAAAAAAAACCATCTTTTTGACCTTGAGGTAATATCTAAAACCTAAGGTTCACTTCAACCCATAGTTTGTCAGTTTCAATATGGCCCATTGTTGGCCCAATGCCTTGGCCTTTTGGTAATACCCAAAATCCAAGCCTTTTTTTTTTCATGTCTCTAGCCTAGGTAACAACCAAAACCCGGGCTCATTCAAGCCATGTTGGCTCTTCTCTTCTTGGTCACTACTCATCCTAGTTTCAGGTTTTAGGAGTTTGCAATGAAAATCTGACATCCATTAGTGGTTCTGCGGCGTGATTTGACCGGCCCTTGGTATTTGCGGTGTGATCTGACCGTCCCTTGGTAATTTGCAACAAGTTTTGTCTGCCCAATGATGTTTTACGGCGAGACCCGACCGCTCCTTGGTATTTTTACGGCGAGATTTGTCCGCCCCTTGTGGTTTATGGCAAGATTCAATTAACACGTCAGAAAACTCCAGTGAGAAAAAAATTATTTTTTTTGTAGTGTATGCACTCAGTTATAGCAATATTTACTTCGACTATATAATGGGGCTTAAGAATCCTTTAAGCTTGGGTTGCGTTTTGCACAAAACAAAACGAAATTAAAACACCCTCAAAGTTTTTGTTATAGGAATGAGAGAATTGCAGTATGTTTAAAAGTGTCAATTTAACAATTTCAACGTATGTGTGTAAGTGTTAGTTTGAGCACCATAAATGCTTCCTTCGATTTTTGTTTTTCTCATATAAATATTTCATGTGTTTTCATTCACCTAGTAAAAAGAAAGTTTAAGCCCACACGTGAGAGTGAATGTTAAAGTATTGATTAAGTTATTAAATTTACCTTTTCCTATGAGCTTAAGCTTTTAGGATAAGTGCTAATTTAACACACCCATTGCAACGGTCACATAGACGAGTGTCGATTTGGAGTTTAAGATGGGTTCAGGAATGAGCTTGTGGCACCGGAAACCCATCCAAACCAGCTCTGTGTGGGAGGCCTGAGACTTGCACACAGGAGCTTGAAACGGACACATATGTATTAGCCCTTCACCCAAATGAAACTTTTCTCTCTATATTTATTCATTTTACTTGAAACTCCTCTATGATAAGTGTATTTGGTAATGATTGTAATTTCTTTTGCTATTTTGCTTCAGTCATTGTAAAGTAACCTATATGTAAGATTTCTTATAACCTGGGAAAGAAACACCAAGATAATCAAATAAGAGTAAATTAAAATACATATTAAGACACCATTTTTAGTCCAAAAGCCTAACCTAATGGGCTTGGGTTCACTCAAGTATATTAACCACTCTTATTCTTTATACTTTCTCAATGTGGGATATAAACCTCACAAGTGCATGCACAACAAATATGATTTCTTATGATTCAAGCATAATATTTTTTTTATTCTTCTTTTTTTTTTTTCTTTTTCTTTTTTTTTTTTCTTGCAATGTTATTCACAAGCAAGAATCAACTCAAGTGAAGTTGAGCCCGAGTTGGCTACCTAGGTTTTTGACCAAATCAAATTCCTCAATCCTCAGTTAGATCCTAAAGCCAGTATTTATGCTTCCCTCCTCTATTATTTCGGTGTAACATTATGATGTCAATCAATAGTTACTTGATTGATTCCTTTCGCTTGAGTCTTATGTTTAGTTGGCAAGACTTGGCCAAGACTGTACGCTATTAATTAGTATTTAGTAGACACTCAACATAAGAAAGGGTGAGCAACCATTTTTAGGTATCATAACATAACTATCAAGTTTATGATTACCTTAACTCTCTTCCTTTGAGAAATTTACGTTTTATCCTCGCTAGCTTAAGATCGAGTTGGTGATTTTTTCTGCTGACACTCCCGACAAGTATCTGATTAGCCTTACTCTTCCTTTCAGGCATCTGCTGTCAGAATTTGACCATGAGATCAACTACATCATCAAAATATGCCTCTTAGAAGGAAGTTCCTAAGCAACCAAAATTCTCTCAGAGTGAAGAATCAACACTAATCACTCATACATGTCATATCATTCATACAGACTGGCCCAAACAACATATATATGCACGGTCTGGGTTGTCTGGCCCTAACAACATCCATACAAACAAACAAACAAACAAACATGAGGGTAATTGTAGTATAGGCTTTTCTAAATCAGATAATTGTCTATCTTGGACCATACGTTCCTAGGTTAGTGCAGAACATGGTTGTTTATTAATGTGACAACTTAAGATAATGTCGTTTAATAGACTTGATCATATTTATGAGATTCTATCAGCCAAGTCATGTGTTGACCATGATGTATGGTGTCCAAGAAGAAGTTTTTGAATATACAGCATGTAGAGACGTCTAATGATGATCCCCACTGTTGGGTCATGGATCGGCCACGCAAGGCCCAACATACCTCACAGACCAAATCTAATAACTGAACTTGCTAAGACTAAGCCCACGTGAAAGCTCGGTAAGCCAGCCCAACAACTAGTCGGTTCACGGGGGTCTTATGTCGAGGATAGATCGGTCATCTCACCTAAGAGATATATGCTATCCCTATACAAACGGGATAATCCTATCTTTTATATTCAAACAGCTATCTACTCTCAACAAAGATGGATCATAAAAAACGCTTAACGACTCCAAAACCTCAATTTATGCAGAATTAACAGATAGTAATCAATATGCAAACAATTCAAGCACCAAAAATATGTAAAGCAATAAAGCAAACAGACACAAATGTTTTAGTGACGAAGAGGAAACCTTTTAAAAAACGATCTAAAAGTAAAACCACTCTGGGGCAGCCAAACCCAAGAAATCACTATCAAAAGATTATCCAGAGATTACAGACACTAGGAACACTTACAACCCTTTACAAGACCTTGGCTCTGTAACATCGACAAGCCCACAACTCGTCTCCTTTATCGGACCCTTCCGATAAACTTCTCAATCAAGCACCATGAAACTAACAATAATCCTCTAAGAGGAATAATCAGGCTCACACAGATTTTCTTTCTAAGCACAGCCACTGACAAAACCTGTAGTAGAATTTCGTACATCTCTCACTCTCTATGTGTCTGGACAGGTTAATGGGCTGTCCGGACAGGGCCTTACGGAGTAGAAACTGAGTTTCCAAAACTGCTGTCCGGACATGGGGAAGGCCTGTCCGGACAAGGCATACAATGGGTGAAACCTGCATTTTGGAAATGCTGTCCAGCCTTGATCAACAGCTCCAATCGATGGGCGTTTCTGGTCCGATTGAGCTGAAACTTTGTAGTGATGTTCATGACACATGAATCTTCATTATGAACGGTGGAGATTGGATTCTAAGTATTTTATAATAGTGTTTGAGCCCATGGACAGCATCCTCTATATTTTGGAACCAAATTAAGCCAACAAGATACTAACAGACCAGCTATGAGTGTTTAAACACAGAGACGTGTACTTGAGGAATACTCAAGCATCCCTATCTAGCGCCAACAACGCAAACCCACTTATCCTACGATTCTAGACTCCTAAGATCACGGAATGGCTAACAACCCATATCTTTCGATGATAATTGCCCAGCAAATATCCAGGGATAGGGGAGCCCAAGTGTACGAGGAACAAACTGCTCAATGCCTATAAAATACAAGTCTCAACTCAACTTTGAGGTAATCGCAACTCTAGCTCTCTTGCTTTTGTTGCTTATATTCTCTTCATCCAAATACTGACTTAGGCATCAGAGCTTCTCCGCCGAAGCACCCGCCGGTAGCCTTGATTGTTTGCTTTCTTGCAGCCCGACTCCTCCTCGGACACTACAACGCCTCATGGAGATCGTGCCACATCATCACTCGAAAACTGTGTATCAACAGTTTGGCGCCGTCTGTGGTAACTCTATTTTTCATCAATTCTTACCATCTATAATCTGATATAGTGACTACACGTTCACATCCTCAGCCGGCGACTCACGCTAGTGTTGCTGGAACTCAAGCTGGTGTACTCAGCGCAACTAGAGCGCCTCCTATGGATGCAAATGACTGAATCTATGGATGACTAAATCTATGGATGCGTTGAAAAAGCAGAATGAAGATCTCGCTACAATGCTCACAGTTATTGAAGGTTGTAATGGCCGGAGGGATAGAGAGCGTGAAGAGAGAGGAGAAAAAGAGCGTGAAGAGAGGCGTGAACGAGAGAGACGCGAAAAGATCTGTAGAGGGAAGCAGGCTCAGCACCAACACCATGAAGATGATGCAAGCGCGGTTCATGGCAGCCAACATACTGTGTAGAATGAGGAGCATCGTGAAAGATCCCATCGATCTCACAGATCTCACCAATCTCTCCGTGAAGGATCTCATCATGAGAGACCTCACCATGAGAGGTCTCATCGTGAAAGATCTCATCGTGGGGAATCTCACAATAATAGGCATAATGAGAGCAACGTTAATGCCGAGGTAGAGGATCTCAAGAGGACGTATGTAGAAATGGTTGATTTGATAGCCACGATGAGGATAAGTCGGTAGCTGATGAGCTTCTGCAAAATACCAACCTGCCCTTCATCGATTGTGTGATAAGGCATCTTCTACCAGAGAAATTCAAAATGCCTCATGTGGATTAGTATGATGGCAACGGGGATCCAACTGATCACATTGAGACCTTTTCTGCTTATCTCATCCTCCATGATATTCCCAATCAAATATCATGCATGGCTTTTCCACTGACGTTAGTGAGAGTAGCCAAAGAATGGTTTGGGAAACTCCCTCCTAAGTCTATCGACAACTTCAACAGCCTTGAACAACTCTTCCTAAGCGAATTCCTGGCAACTCGCAAGAGGAAGAAAAATCCAGCATATCTGTTGTCCCTTATTCAAGGGAAGGACGAGTCCTTGAAGAATTTTATGCTCAGATTCAACAAGGAAAATTTAATAGTGGAAAGCCCAAATGAGCAAACAGTGTTGTCGGCTTTGATGCATAAGGTCTGAGCCAAGGGGCCACTAATGACCCAAGTGTCGAAGAAGTCAAAAACGTTAACTCTCTGCCAGTTTATGAGCAAAGTTGAGCAGTACATCAATCAGGAGGAAACGGTTGGGCCCTAATGAAGACCCAGAAGGCAGCAGAACAGAATAAGGGTAGTAGTAACAAGGTAATACCAGGGAGCTCCGGAAAAAAGGAGGAGAAGAATCCAAATAAGTAGAAAAAGGCTATTCCTTCATTTCCGAGGGTTGAGCCTCGGCGCTACCAGGGTCAAAATTTCACTCCACTAAACACTAGTATGACCGAAGTGTTCAAGGAGATTATAAGGGATCCTACTTTCAGATGGCCAACCAAGATGAGAGGTCCTGTGGCGAAGGATGATCAGCAAAAGTTTTGCGAATACCACAATGACCAAGGTCATTTGACCAAGGAGATTGAAAATTTCATCAAGAATGGTAGGTTAGTGAGATTTCTGGTTGATGAGAGGAATAGGGGGAGAAACCCTTAAGATCCCCTATTGTTGGGAGGGAACCAGGGGGCCCTTGGGGGACAAGACATGAGACAGCATCAGGATGACGATCCGAGAGAGGATCGATACGCTAAACCGATCAACAATCAGCAACCCAAACCGAGGCCTAATCAGGATGTGCATCCTCCGCCTTAGAATCCGGACATGGTGCATGAAATCCACACTATCGCAGGTGGAATAGCTGGTGCGAAGAGTCTAACTCGGCAAGAAAGGCTCACGCAAGAAGGAAGCAGACTGAAGAGGTCTTCTTTCTGGAAAGGCCTTCCAAGGCCCCCAAAGAAAGACTCTTTCGTTCTATCGTTTTAAGAAGATGCCAGGGTGGTAGTGATGCCCCATGACGATGCATTGGCAGTGACAATGACAATGTCTAACCATGCCATTCACCGAATTTTGGTGGACAATGGAAGCTCGGCTGTTATCCTATATTGGCCAGTTTTCAAACAAATGAGCATTGATCAGGATATAATCAAACCATTTGGCTCACCATTGGTTGGATTTGCAGGAGAGCAGGAATTGAGGCCAACCCTGAAAAGATCCAGGCGGTTTTGGATATGCAATCCCTAAAAAATACGAAGCAACTTAAACAATTGACGAGCAGGATAGCAGCATCAAACATGTTTATCTCTCGGTCAATCAACAAATGCCTACCGTTCTTCAAGATCCTAAGGAAAGCATTTGAATGGTCCAAGAAATGCGAAGAAGCCTTCGGACAGCTCAAGAAGTACCTGGTGAATCCACCTCTGTTGAGCCGAACCATTCCCAGAGAAGCATTGTATCTGTACCTAGCCGAGTCTCCAACACCGGTTAATGCAACTCTTGTCCGAGAAGAAGAAGGTGTACAGTGTACTTTGTCAGTAAAGCCTTGAGAGGAGCCAAGGATAGGTATCCGTAGATGGAGAAGCTTGCCTTCGCTTTAACTATTGCGTCAAGGAAACTCCGGTCATACTTTCAAGCTCATACTATAAGGGTTCTAACCGAGTACCCATTGAAGAAAGTACTACGAAAGTTAGATCTATCTGGTAGATTGGCCTACTGGGTGATCGAGCTTGGAGAGTTCGACATCAAGTTCCTCCCTCAAAATGCCATCAAAGGTCAAGCATTGGTAGACTATCTAGTGGAATTCACCAATCTGTCAGACGCTGAAGAATGGCCGAGGGACGAGACGTGGGTGATTTATGTGGATGGATCATCCACAAGAAGACACGGCGGAGCTGGAGTGGTGTTGATCACATCGGATGGAGAAGAGTTGTGTAGCTCTATGAAGTTAGAATTCAAGACTACCAACAATGAAGCCGAGTATGAAGCAGTCTTGGCAGGACTTAGCTTGGCTCACGAAATGGGAGTAGAATTTGTTAAGCTATGCAGTGATTCCCAAGTGGTTGTCGGACATATCCGAGGAGAGTTCGAAGCCAAGGGGGATAAAATGAAGATATACTTATCAAAGCTACAAGACATGCAGAATTTTTTCAAAAAATTTTGCATAATAAAGATTCCAAGGGAAGAGAATGAAAGAGGAGATCATTTAGCTCGGATAGCATCGGCAACTACGGACAGTCTAAAAGAGGCCGAAGAACCAGTCCAAGTTCTATCACAACCTTCAATAATCGAGGGCATCTCGGTCTCAACAGTCGAGATAATGCCTAAATGGCAGAAGAAGAGCGGAATACCTGGAGAAGGGAACCCTTCTAGCAGATAAAAAGAAGGCAATCCAATTGAGGATTAAAGCTGCCCAGTTTTCCATGGTAAATGGAACCCTCTATAAATGTGGTTTCATGCTACCACTTTTCAAGTGTGTCTCCAAGGAAGAAGCTGATTACATCATTCTCTAAGATTTATCATCTTACCTCAGGGTCAAAAGTAAACGCTGAATTACCAAGGATCGGGAAAGTGAAATTCCCTCATCAGCGTTGGCCAATTCTTCCTCCTCATAATCGAGTGTATCATCCTCTCCATCCACGGCTCCTTCTGGCTTGGGTTCTATTAAGTTTACCATCTGCCTCCAAGGACATTAATGTGACTTATGTTATGGTTGGTTGCATTTGAAACACTTGTTGTACTGGGCCGCGCATACAAATTATTGGATGGAGGTATGTTCACTGGTTGTCTCAATATGGTTGAGTTGTTGCTGGCTCCTCTTCCTGTGGAAGCCACTATTTACTTGGTGTGACTATCCGGACTAGAGGTTGTTTTCCCCGACCTTGTGTCGGTCTCGTTGAATCGCTTAGATTTCACTCCCAGGTTGGTGCTCTAGGTCTTTCCAATTACTTTTATGCTTGCGGTGCCAATCTAACTGCCTCAGTCAAAGTAAAGATGGGATGCATGGAAACCTCGTCTTGGATTGCTACACACAATGTACCAATAAAGCTTGCTTGTTGTTGAGCCTCCGTCAGTCTCCATCAGATCAGTTTAGGTGGATCGGCAATAGAAATCATCAACATATGCCTTGATGGTTCAACCTCCTTGTCGACACTCTTTGTATTGTTGGAATAGTTGTGGCTCAAAGTCCAGTGGTAAAAACCATGCCTTGAGTAGCCGCTTCATCTTCAACCATGAAGTTATGGGTCCCTTCCCTTGTCGGGCTCAGGAAATCTATAACTGTTCCCACCAAGCAGAAGCTCATCCTTTGAACTTGTATGCAACCAAATTTACCTTGCGATTCTCGGAAATACTCATATAATTTAAGAATCTCTCTACCTCCTTCACCGAGTCTAGGAAATATTCGATGCGAAGATGCCCATTGAATGATGGAAGGTCGATCTTCATCCGATATTCATGAGATTCCTCCCTGTCGTAATCCTGACATCTGGGTTGCTCTCCATAAGCATCCCGATAGCCGGCGCTTTCATAAACATTCCCCATATAGCTAGCACCACCATGCTCATAGCCTCTGAAGCCTGCACCCCCACGACTGGCGCCTCTACATAATCCAACCCTTCGATATACCGCAACATCCCATTCGAACATTCATTCAGCAAAGTCTTCATCATCACTAAGATCGTCGTAGGTTGGTGGTCAGTTTACGGGTGCAGGTTGTTGGTGATGAACGGGCCTTACTCGGATCCTATCATCATCATGGGCATCATTATCCCTGTGATTACAATTAAGACCCATCTGCATGCCTTTCATCATCTCTTGCAACTGGCATAACGACTGCTGCATTGTCTACTAGAACTCCTAGAATTCGGTTCTCAAAGGAACCTCCCTGTCACAAGTGGCATCATTAACGGGATTGTCACCGTTGCGCTGATTGACCATGATCAGGATTAAGCTTGCTCTAATACCAATTGACGTAGCGGAAGATTAAGTAACCACAATCAAAAGCGTCTACGTCTTATGACCAAAAGATAAAACAAGCCCACAAGCTAAAAGAAAGATAAAACTTCATAGAGTAGTTAAGAGAAAATTTTATAATTTCATAATAATTCAATTGAGTGAGTTTTACATTATGAACTAGCCTATTTATAGAAGATAAATACTTGCAATAAAGTAAAACCTACTTCTAGTAGTAAAAGTAAATCTAATTTTAATAGGAAAAGTAAACATAATCTTCGTAGAGAAAGAAAAATAAATCTTAATTATAAAATTAAATAAATAAATAAAGCTTTTTAGCCTTTAGTGGGGTGGGGACCACATGCTGCATCACCATGTGAGCCAAAAAAAAAACGTATCTTTCAATATTGTTGGTTCCCACTTAAGACTTGATAATTCAAGTCATTCACAACAATGTCCACCTTGATTTGAATTCCATCAAGTTCACAATGCAGATTTTCTCATGACGTCTCATCCAACAACCACAAAGGCAATCACAAGCTACAAACAACAATCAAGTCCAAGTAAGTCTTGAACTTGAGAACCAAAACCTGAGCTCTAACACCACTTGTTGTGCACAGAACTAAATTTAGGATCCTAATTCCCAAAGAAGCAGAAAAGAGCATAATAGAAATAAATCAATCACACAAGATACCAAAATTTAAGTGGTTCGGTTTAACAAACCTACATCCACTAGCAAAGATGATCAAAACTTAAAAGAGTAGGGAAAAAACCACTCAAAACTTAAAGCCCCAATATACAAAATCTCACTCTCACACAAAATTAAAAAAAAAAAAAAAAAAAATACAAAAAGAGAGAAAAACAATATAAAATAGACTATTTTTTTCTCTAAGTGCCTGTATGGCACAAACACCGTGAGAATCCCAACGTCGGTGAGAATCAAAAGACTAATCTTGATGCTTCTTTTATAAGCCACAACGTCGGTTTATTATAAAGACTCAAAGTCCAAGTTAGAAAAGTAACAAGACCGAGTACTACTCTAGGCAAACTAAATCAAAGGCAGTTGGGAGATATAATACCACGTGAACCAAAAAACTTATCTTTTAATATTGTTGGGTCTCACTTGAGGGCTTAAATTCAAATCATTCACAACATAAGCGATAATTATTAATTATATTTCAGTCTTTTAGAATTATTTTTATGTTTGATTATTTAGGGACAACTATGATCTTTCTCTTCACTATTTATTATTCTCTCTTCTTAAATTTTATTTTCAATCTTCAATTTAACTATCATACCCTGTTAAAATAATTTTAATTCTGATCGGCATCACTGCCATCATTAAATTTATTGTGAATCCTGTAGTCAAATATCATCCAATCACTCACGAATCGGATTCATGGTCGTTGTCTTGCTACCTAGGGAACTTCAACATCAGTTGCTTCAAATTTTCCAATTTGGTGGCCAGCATGATTCCTCTTGTGAATGTTGACAAATTGTCATTCAGGATAGGAACGGATTGCGATGCAGAACGACACTGAAGCTCATCCTCGGGAAACTTGACGATTTTTCTCTGCTTACGCATGTGCAACCGGCCAGTTAGTCCTCTAGGCAGTCACTCTTTTTGTTTGCTCAGAAAAAAATAAAAAATTTATATCACTCTTTTTGTTTTGTGTTTTTTCTGGCTGCTTTGTTGTATGAATTGGACTCAGTTTTAGTTATTTTAATAAATAAGTTAATCATAAATACAAAATTTATGCTTAATTATTAAAGAATATATACTCGTAAAAACTTAGCATCTATGAATATCTCTTATAAACCAATATGAGACTAGGGGTGTCACAAACTCACTCTTTAATCTCTGACGTCCTCATCAGGCTCACGTCATTTGTTGCTGACAATACAACATGACATTATGAAGTGATTATGATACCATATTACCATTCATTATGACCTAGAAAAAATACGCTAATTAACCATATATGCATTATTACTCTAAAATAATTAGTTAGTTTAAAGTTTTTCTTTCATCACTTACAAAACCAAATCTCACATTCGCCTGTACTTGGCGGCAGACTTTGGAAAGTGTGGATTAAATGAGAGTCAACACTCGAGGGAGGAAGATCCAAGTCCCTTTGAACAAATTTTTACTTGTACCTGTTGTCGTGCAGTGGGGCTGGACCTTTGTCAGTTTGCGTATATAGAGGGTTTCCCTCTTGGTTGGGATTGGGCTGGGAAACGCGTTTTCAAACCATCCATTTGTTTGAATTCATGGTGTCTATCTCAAATTTTTTAGATTTTTTTATAATTTTAATTGAACTCCTTTTTTTTAGATTATAAGCATCCTATGCTTGAAATGATAGAAAATTTCAATTAAATTAGTTAGCAGCGTGCTTTACCCGTAATGGTAAGCCATAGAAGAAAAATCAACTGTATATTTGCTTGATGTCTTCCATCTTGTTCTTGTGCATATTCTTGTTGTGTTTCTGTAGTGTGGATTATTGCTATGCTACAGATACTTTAAAGCATGGCGAGAGGATTACTAACGATGGAGGAACCCTTGTCTCCAGTGGAGGAAAGTTTGAACTGGGTTTCTTTAACCCGATCAAAAGCTCTAGCCCGACTAGCCACAAAAAGTTCGTTGGGATATGGTACAAACATGATCAACAAACAGTTGTGTGGGTTGCCAACCGAGACAGCCAACTTAACGGTTCCACTGGAACTTTTGGAATTGCAGAGGATGGCAACCTTAAGGTATGGGATAGTACTGGAAACGTTTATTGGAGTACAGGTGTTGAGAATTCTTCATCTACAAATCGAACTGTGAAGCTCATGGATTCTGGAAACCTGGTCTTAAGGGAAGATCAGTTGGCGACCAATCTGTGGGAGAGCTTCCAAAATCCAACTGATACATTTCTTCCAGGTATGAAGATGGATGATAACTTGAGATTGACTTCGTGGATAGGTGATGGTGACCCGAGAACGGGGCAGTTCACTTTTAAGCAAGATCTAGAAGGAGAGGGCTACTACGCTATCTTAAAAAAGCATGGCGATTATTGGAGAAGTCGGATTTCAGGTAACTTCTTGAGAACAGATGAAATGCCCTATGTCATAGCCTACTTGTTATCAAATTTCAGCAAGAGCGTGAATCATACCAATTACACAGGCTTAGTGATGAATTATACGGATTATAGTCAGGGAAGGTTAGTGATGAAATATAACGGGGAATTACAGTATCTGAACTGGGATGTGGACCAGGGAATTTGGTCTTTGATATGGAAGGGGCCGGAAGACCAATGTCGAATTTACAATGCTTGTGGGAAATTCGGTAGCTGCAATATTAACAATAGGTTGGTCTGCAAATGTTTGCCTGGGTTCCAGCCTACTAACCTTAAGAATTGGGATTCTGGAGATTTTTTGGGTGGGTGCACCAGAAAGTCGACATCATCTGACAAGAGCGACATGTTCTTGAGCTTAAAGATGATGAAAGTGAGCGACCCAGACTCGAATTTTCTGGCAAAAAATGAAACAGAATGCAGAAATGAGTGCCTTAACAAAAGCCAGTGCCAGGCTTATTCATATGATGGGGAAGCTCAAAACAGCAACCTAAGAAGTGATAGTACACAAACGATGTTTCCTGCTAGGACCAACATCTGCAACATTTGGTTTGGGGATCTAAGTAATCTTCAAGAGGAGTACACAAACGGTGGTCGTGACCTCTCTGTCCGCGTGGCAAAATCTGTTATAGGTACTCCTTTCACGTATTGGAATTAAGTATTTGAATTTGATCCATAGATACAGAGCTGGCTAATTTAGTAAAGGTATTTATGTTAAAAAGGAAATGAGAAACCACCTCTGCTTAATCATAGCATTAGTCTTTCTTTTTAAGCTTATCTTATAATGCTAGATAGCTTCATACTATTCCAAATTTTATACCTTAATTTGCAGAACCAACGGTTAGTAATTGTGAGCCTTGTGGGACAAACGTGGTCCCCTATCCGCTGAGCACTGGACCAAATTGCGGTGACCCCATGTACTTCAGTTTCTACTGCAACAGTTCCACTCGCCAGGTTAGCTTCAAGACACCTAGTGGCACCTATCGTGTCGATAGTATCAATCCAAGTACAGCAACATTTGTCATCAAAGTCAACGATGCAGAAAATCCTGAAGCTAGAAGTCCAAGAGGAACTCTGCTGCTCAATTACACACTGCCATTTAATACGCCAGGCCGGTTTACTGCTAATGAAGTAGAGATTAGTTGGGAGCCACCACTGGAGCCAACCTGTACTTTACTCACAAACTGCAAGGGCTGGCCAAATTCAACTTGCGAAATAACAAGAGATGGAGAAAGGAGGTGCCTTTGCAAGCAAAACTTCCGATGGAATGGTTCCACTGTAACTTGTACTCGAGGTTAGGATGCTAATTAAACATATATGTATCTCAAGAAGATTAAGATTGCTCTGTTTTTTAAGAAAGAACCAGACCAGTGCAATGGTTTGCTAAGGAGGATTCAGTGTTAGGATGGCTAATTAAACATATATATATACCTCAAGAAGATTAAGATTGCTCTGTTTTTCAAGAAAGAGCCAGACCAGTGCAATGGTTTGCTAAGGAGGATTCAGTGTTAGGACAATTTTTTCATGATCAACTGAGCACGTATCTAGCTTTCGGAAAGTTTTCTTGTACTTCATGTATAATCAACTCTAGTTTTACGTAGAAATGGGGAGGTGTTTAATTCCTAGAATTTTCAAAATCATCTTAAGCAATATCATGATCACCTTCCCCTGATAATAGATCTTATAATTGCAAAAATGATTCTGAACAAATGAACAATATATCTATTGAATTTTATTTATTATCATTTTGATTTAGTCGTTGATATAACGGGTGTCCTGTTTCTTTCTTGTAGAAGGTAATCTTTCTCAGTGGTTAAAAGAGCCTTCAAAAAGAAAGAAACGTTTGCTTCTGAGTGTTGTGGTACCTCTTATAAGTGTGTTTGCTCTCACATGTACCATTACTTCTATATATGTATGGAGAAGAAAGATTGCCAAGGAAGAAGGTAAAGGCCTCGCTTTTCATAATGCACACAATGCACAATCTGAGGTTTTGTCTCTTTGAATCAAAATAAAACTATTTATCCTTACAAATCATTATCATGTAACTAATATATATGACTGTCTTCTTGGCTTAGAGATTAGAAGAAGTGATGAAAGAAATCGAGCACTTCGTACTTTAGATAGTGAAAGACATCTCAAAGACTTAATGGGATCAGGTGAGTTTAGAGAAGAAGATGAGAGAGGCATAGATGTACCCTTTTTTCATTTAGAAAGCATTCTAGCAGCCACAGATAGCTTCTCGGATACAAATAAGCTCGGAGAAGGGGGCTATGGACCTGTTTACAAGGTGATTTCAACAGCATTAATTAATTCATATTTAATTTTCATCTAAACTAGTTTCTGGTTAGTGGTAACAATGTGAGTATCGTGACTTTGGTCCTAGGGCACATTTCCAGGAGGTCAAGAAATTGCAATAAAGAGGCTCTCAAGTGTCTCAAGACAAGGCTTACAAGAATTTAAAAATGAGGTGGTGTTGATTGCAAAACTGCAACACAGGAATCTTGTTAGGCTTCGAGGATATTGCATAAAAGGAGATGAAAAAATTTTACTCTACGAGTACATGCCCAACAAAAGCTTAGACTCATTTATATTTGGTTAGTTTCTAAACCAAAGTTTTAATATCCTATAGTGCTTGATAAACTTTATCTTGTTTGAGTAAAAGCCGATTTATTATGGATGCTAAAATTGTTCTTGTGAATAACAAATGGAAAACTTGCAAGATCAAAAGCTAAGTATGTCTTTGGATTGGGAGATGCGCCTCAAAATCATTCTGGGAATAGCTCGTGGGCTTGCTTATCTTCATCATGACTCGAGATTGAGGATCATCCATAGAGACCTAAAAACTAGCAACATTCTTCTAGATGAGGACATGACTTCCAAGATATCCGATTTTGGCTTGGCAAGGATGATTGAAGACAAGGAAACTAGAGCAAACACAACTAGAGTAGTTGGAACTTAGTAAGTTTTTGGTAGACAATGCAATTGTGAAAGTTGGCTCCATCCTAACACTATTTAGACAAAAAATTTACAAGTGTCTAACTTATCCACTTATAAACATTATAATGCAGTGGTTATATGTCTCCAGAGTACGCAATAAAAGGAATTTTTTCAGTCAAATCCGATGTTTTTAGCTTCGGAGTGGTTTTACTTGAGATTATAAGTGGAAAAAAGAATACAGAATTTCATCAATCAGAACTTGCCATGAGCCTTATTAGTTATGTAAGTGTGTTTCAGTTTTTGGAGTCATTAATTTCTTTGGTCATTTTATACTGATTGTATCTTATAAAAACTTTGATTTTAAAACTGTCTCAGGCATGGAGATTGTGGGTAGAAGACAAGGTGTTGGATTTAATAGACGAGACTCTACGTGAAGTTTGCAGTCCAGATCAGTTTGTGAAGTACGTAAATGTTGGACTCTTATGCGTACAAGAAGACCCAAATGACCGCCCAACCATGTCAACTGTTGTTACCATGCTTGACAGCGAATCTGCAACTATTCCAACTCCTAAACGGACAGCTTTTGTTCCAACTCCGAGAGGCTTTTCTAGCACAACTACTTCTTCTAGTGGACCAGACACATATACAGGATCAACTGGTAGTTTAGCAGGAAGATGATCGATAGTGCATGATACCAATGCAAATTCTGGTGAGGTTGTCCTTTACTAGACTAGCTTACAAAGGTTCTAGTGGACTACACATTGGTTTCTATAAATATGAAGGTTCCATTAGCCCTTAACCCAAATCAAACTTTTCTCCCAATATCAATATCTACTCCTTTTTCTTGTAAGATTTGGTGTTGATTGTAGTTTCTTATACTATTCTGTTTCAGTCATTATGAAGTAGCCTATATGTAAGATTTGAATATATATTCCTTTACTTGAAACTTATGTATGGAAACTGTACTTAGTGATGACTGTAATTTATTTTTCTTTTGCTATTCTTCTTTTCCGAGTTCAAGTTTGAATATAATCTCTTTTGATTTAAGTGTAATATTTTTCTTTTCTTTTTTTTCTTTCTCCTTTTTCTTTTTTTATCTTTTTATCTTGAGTGGGCGGAAGATTTGTTATTCACATCCAAGAATCAAGTCAAGTGAAGTTGAGCGGAGTTGGCTTCCTAGGCTTTTAACTAAATCAAGTTCCTAAATCCTCCTAAAGCGGTAGTAAAGCTTGCATTTACACTTCCACCCTTTATTATTCCGGTGTAACGTCAATAGTTGCCTGTTTGATTCCTTTCGCTTGAGTCTTATGTTTAGTTTGCTAAACTTGGCTAAGATCGTACCCTATTAGTAAACACTCACCATAAGGAAGGGCGGAGGACTATTTTCGAGTATCTTTACATAGTTATCAAGTTTACGAGTACGTTCGCTCTCTCTCTCTTAAAGAAATTTTACTTTTACCTTTTACTTTTTACCTTTATCCTTTTACCCTTGTCAACATAAGCGTCAGAGATTTCCCCCCGCTGTCATCCCCTCCAAGTTTTCGATTATCCTTACTCTTTGTAGGCACCCCTCTGTTAGAATTTGATTGTGCTATCAAAATTGCATCCTCGTTTGCTATCAAATGGAGGCCCAAAATCAATCAGACCACCAAACTTAAGACCCAACTTTTCCTTTCATAAATCAGCAAACATCCAGTAAATTAAAAATAAAACTACTTTCAACTAAAAAGAACACCCCAATGGGAGATATAAAACAAAGACCCAGTATAAATCAACCAAGAATGATTCAATATCTACCAATTTAACCAATGGGTAAGCAAAAAAGGGAGCTATAATCTCATTAGTATCATTCAAAACCGAATTTGGAGCAACCCAAATACTGTAGAGAAAACTTTTTGGTATACAACCTAAGCTCTGAAATATTATAGGGATTTAGGCCAAATCATTCGGTAGTATAATCGAAAATCGTCCATACATACTATGTTACTAACTTATAAATTTTCCTCAACAATCAGTCAAGAAAGTCCCTCAAAAAAAAAAAAGAAAGAAAACATGAAAGGGGGCTTCCGGGTAAGGGGAAAATCCACGAGAAGAGAAACCAGAGAGAGGGAATTTGGGCTTATACCTTGCGTGGCAACCATGAAACATCTTCCATTTTAGTCCACCTGCTTCAGCTTTAGCTTCCCAGAATAATTAAGTAAAAGCGAATGGTTAATTGTGACAATCTCATCAGTGTAATCCTACAAGATTTCTGCCGAGGTGTAAAAATTTTCCCATTTTGTCAACATTCTCTTTACAAATCAGAATATCTTATCAAGATTTTAGCTACTTTCTATTGATAAAAAATTTTTTAGTACCTCAACATTCTTTCCAAAATTTCCAATAGGGCCATTTTATTCCATTTTTTTTAAGGCAATTTCCCCTAGCTAGTAGCTACTTTAGAAAATCAAGCTTAAATGGGTCCAAAATCTATTTTTCCAAGTTCATTGACAAATCCCCACCTGATCTCTAATTAATTTTTCCCAAATCGTCTTCTCTATGATAACTGCTTTTGGTAATTATTGTAACTGTATTTGCTGATGATTGTAATTTCTTTTTCTTTTGTTATTCTTATCTTTCCGGATCAAGTTTGAATATAATCTCTTCTAATTCAAGCCTAATATTTTTCTTTTACTTTCTCTCTATTTTGAGTGGGTTGAAGATTTGAGTAGTCTTATTCACAAGCAAAGAATCAAGTCGAGCCGGGGTTGGCTGCATAGGTTTTTGACTAAGGGCCTGTTTGGGATTGCGTTTGAGGGGCCTAAAAGTGTTTTTTAACACTCAAAAAATCCGTTTGAAGAAAAAAGTAGTTGTTTGATAAAAAAATTAAAAATATTTTTAACGGTTCAAAAAGCCTAAAAATTACTAAAACGTATTTTTGACAAAAGCTTAATAATGAAGCTTTTGTCCAAAAGCGATTTTTGACTTAAAACCTCTATTTCTCAAATGCAGTCCCAAACAGGCTCTAAGAGTCTGTTTGAGATTGCGTTTAAGAAATATAGTTTTTAAATCAAAAAGCGTTTTTTGACAAAAGCTTAAAAATGAAGTTTTTGCCAAAAGTGTGTTTTGACTATTGTTGGGCTTTTTGGACCCTTAAAACACTTTCAATTTCTTTTATCAAATGGGTATTTTTTTTTTTCAAACCAATTTTTTGAGTGTTAAACGTATTTTTAGGCCTCTCAAACGCACATCCAAGCAGCCCTAAATCAAGTGTCTTATTCATCAATTAAATCCTAAAGACTATTTATATTTCCACCTTCTATTATTCCAGTGTAACATTACAATGCCAATCATAGTTGCTTGCTTGATTCCTTTTGCTTGATTGTACCCTATTAGTAGACACTCAAACATAAGGAAGGATTGACAAACAATTTTCAGGTATCTACAAATAACTATCGAGCTTATCATAAACTTCCTCTCCCTTACAGAAATTTTTACCTTTTCCTTGCTTGATCGTACCCTGTTAGCTAGTACTCGTTTTTGAAATACATTCATTGTGAGAATTTGCTTGTGTGAATAACTGCTTCATCAATTTATCAGTGTTTGTATACACAAATCGATAAATTATCAGAGTACGTTGCAAAGTATACGCCGCCGATGATTTTAGTATTACCAGTGTATATAAATAAACAGTAACATTTCTTGTTTTTGATGACCGAATACTAGCATATTATCGTTTTGTGTAGACGCAAGTAAAAACCAATATTTTAGAGCATGTTTGAGAATATATTAAAGAGTTTAAAAAATACTTTTATTACATAAAAAGCTGTGTAAAACAAAAATGGGTCTGTTTAGTAAAAAAAAAAAAACTCAAAAAGTACTTCTTTTATAGAAGGTTAAAAATGGCCAAAATACAAATTTCGAAAAAAAATGTTAAAAAGAAGCTGTTTTTAAAAAGTTATTCCATAATATAGAAGTTGATCTATTTCTCAACACAATCTCACACAAGCTCTTAGAGCTTGTTTGAGATTTCGTTATATATTTATAAAGTATTTTTAGTATTTAAAAAATTGTGACAAAAAAAAAAAAGAAAGGCCTAACATGTTTGAGATTTCGTTGTATATTTATAAAATATAAAAAAAATAAAAAATAATAATAATAAATAAATTTAAAAAATAAAAAATAAAAAAAAAAAAAAAAAAAAAAAAGGCTAACATGTTTGATAAAAAATTTGAAAGTATTATTTTGACTTTTTTTTTCTTTAAAAATTGCCTAAACAGTTTAAAAATAAAGTTTTTTTTTTTCATAAAAAAACTATTTTTAACTTTAAAGCTAAAAAAAAATAAAAACCAATCCAAACGAAGTGAAAAACCAAAAGCACAGACTAATGGGCCTTAGATAGAAGATTAGAAGTCAAGTGAGGCTACAAAGTAGCATTTTGTTTCTAGGGGTAGAACCAAGTTGGGCCTTGAGGGACCCTGGACCCACCAAAGCTGAAGGTGGTCCCAAAAAAAAAAAATTAAATTATAAAATTCCTATAAAATTTAATTTTTACCCTCCAAATTATTTTTTTTTAGAATTTTACTCCCAAACACAAATCTCTAGGTCTGCCCCTCCATACCACCTTGTTCTACGGATATCAATTATTGAAATAGGATAGGATCTCACTTTACAGTTGTATATTGAGTTGAATGCTGATTAAGATTGGTTCCTGTTACAATGTTGAATCAACTTTGAACTTTGTCTACATTTAATACCTCAATTAACCAATAATTGATTAGCTTCTGCTTGTTTCTTTCAGGATTTAGACTCAGATGTAAGGAGCCTGGAGTCCTTTAGAGTAAAATACATCAATCTTTACAATTCTAGGAATTTTGATCAGTTGGAAAATCTTCATCAGCTCAACTCAACTAATAAAATTAAGTACACTTTTCACCCTTTCCCACCACCACCACCTAGGCATCTTTGTGTAGCACAATAGCATCATATAGAAACAAAGTCAATGACGACCAACCAAAATATGGTTCTTACAAGGAAGTTCCTAAGCAACCGAAATTTTGAGTGCTAATTAACCAAATGAAGAATACATTTACATCAAATGTATTAATAATGCTATAAGTCTTTTTAGAATCCTCCTATAATCATCTCAAATGTGATGTGGCTTTTCAAATTACTGTTGAATTTAAGATGTAATTTATTGACTTTTGATTTATTAATGATTTTAAAAGTCACATCACATTTAAAATGACTTTAAGAGAACTCTAAAAAGATTTATAGTATTACTCCAAATATATATGATCCCAATAAGATGCAGACAAACAAAGAAATAGCAGGGTAATTGGGACCAAAATCCCCTCTGGAATGAATTTGGAACGTTGATTTTTATCCAACGGTTCAAAACATTTCACTACATAATAATAATATACTATTATTTATGTTTAGAAAATAAATCAAAATCAAAATAATAATAAAGTGCCACCCCATTTTGCCCCCAAGCGGTAGCGGGCCAACCCTGTTGAGAGCTAAAAGATAGTTCGATCACCCCCGACAGCTAAAAAATTTCAACTTTTTTAATTTAGCCCTTAAGATGACTGTACCACCACTAAATGCCGGTTGAGGTTGGCTTCGGCCACCCCATAGGCAGATTGGGGTGGCCGAAGACACCGCATGGCCAAACCCATTTTATTCTACACCATTGTAGAATACCTTCAACAATGCCGGTTGAGGTTGCCTTCTTCTATCCCTGTTTTCCATTTCCACCTCTTCTGGAGCCTTCGATTATTCAGATGCTCTCACAAAGAGCCTTCTCTACTTCGAATCTCAACACTCCGGGAGGATGCCGTACAACCAAAGAGTCTCCTGGCGTGACCATTCCGGCCTCACCGATGGCCTAGAACAAGGAGTAATTAATTAGTCCATACCCTCTAAACCCATTTGCCCAGATTTATGGGACATGACAATGCCCACAATCTTAGACTATCTTTGATGTTAATCTCACTGTTCAAAGCAGGAATCTTTATCTGACCCTCTCATGCAATAATGCAAGACTGGTCCAACACTGAGAATCTGATCTGAAAAAACAATATCCTACAATTACCCCGATCAGGTTCCCCTCGAATTCATGAGGGGATTTGAGAACCTCAAATTCCCAATTTGGACGGTTGATTTTTATCCTTGGACCAGTCTTGCATTATTGATGTTAATCTCTTTTATTTTCTCTCATGTCTCACAATTCTATCTTGTCTCTCCTCTCATGTATATAATATAATTAAAAAAATAAATATTTTAATGATATAAAAAATGATGAATGGAAGTTATTGTGGTGTATTTTAACATAAAAAAAATACAAAGTAATTTAAATCCTTAAATATAAGGAAAATAACAAAAAACCTATTGAGAATGCTCTAAGAAAATATATCTGAAGAGCAAGCCTGGTCATAAATTTACGAAAAGTACATCTGCACTACAAACAAAATCTATAGGATAGATTTATGTCGCTGTCCTTGTAAGTTATTTTGTAGTTATTCCTTTAAGCATATATAGTAAATAAAGTGATTAGTGTATTCATTATTTAGAGAATAAGTTATATTTATTATTATTTTTCACTCACTTTTTTCTTTTTACTCTCTCTCATCCTCTGACTTTAAGATAAAAAATTGTACTTTTTCGATAGATATTTTGCCTACATCTACGGGAAATGCTCTTTAACTCTCTCTTGGTCAGATTTGCTATAATCCTGCCCAAGGAGCTCCTCTCTAGTCTCTATACTATCTTTACAAATTGCTCCAGCAAAACCCATCGTCAAAACCCAATTTCAAGCCGAGAGCTCGAGGCCGGTCGGATTGACTCGGAAGACCAAGGTTCTCTGTTTCGCCATATTTGATGATTTTCTTCAAGATCACGTTTCAAGCATTCAACTAATTTGCATTAAATTAGTTACCTGCATCCATGCTTTATTCGTTATGGTAAGCCAAAGAAGAAAAATCAACTGTACTATATTGTTGTACATACTCTTGTTGTATTCCTGTCGTGTGGATTTCTATGTCACAGGCCAAGATACATTAAAGCGTGGAGAGTGGATTACTGACAATAAAACCCTTGTCTCCAGTAGTGAAAGGTTTGAATTGGGATTCTTTAACGCTACGGGAAGCTCTAGCTCCAAAAGCTATGTCGGGATATGGTACAAATGGGATCAACAAACAGTTGTATGGGTTGCCAACCGAGACAAACCTGTCCTCAACGGTTCCACGGGAGTTTCTTTTGGAATTACAAACGATGGCAAGTTTCAGATATGGGATATTAAAACTAGACACGTTTATTGGAGTGTAGACGATGAGAGTTCTCGGTCTACATATCGATCTGTGACGCTCATGGATTCTGGAAACCTGGTCTTAAGGGGTGATCAGCTGGGGACGAGTCTGTGGGAGAGCTTCAGAAATCCAACTGATACAGTTCTTCCAGGTATGAAGATGGATAAAGAGCTGACATTGACTTCATGGATAGGTGATGGTGACCCAGAAAGTGGGGATTTCACGTTTCAGCAATATCAAGAAGAAGAGGGCAAATACGTTATCTCAAAAAAGACAGGCGATTATTGGAGAAGTTGGATGTCAGGCAACTTCTTCAGCTCAGGTGAAAGGCCCAGTTTCCCCGATGCCGTAGCCAACTTATTATCAAATAAAAGCAACTGCTTCAGGCGTACCGCGTATGTGATCAGGTGTTCGCAGGATTCAAGTATCAGAAGGTTGGTGTTGAATTATGCGGGGGAATTACAGTATCTGAACTGGAATGCGGAAAAGGGAAATTGGGATTTGATATGGAGGGAGCCGGAAGACGAATGTAGCATTTACAATGCTTGTGGGAAATTCGGCGTCTGCAATATTAACAATAGGGTGGTATGCAAATGTTTGCCTGGCTTCCAGCCTACTAACCCGAAGCACTGGGATTCTGGAGATTTTTTGGGTGGGTGCACTAGAAATTCGACATCATCTGACAACAGCGACATGTTCTTGAGCTTACAGATGATGAAAGTGGGCAAACCAGACTTTAATTCCAAGGTAGAAAATGAAACAGAATGCAGAAAAGAGTACTGCCTTGAGAACAGCCAGTGCCAGGCTTATTCATATGATACTACTGGGACCGACATCTGCTGGATTTGGAATTCGGATCTAAATAATCTTCAAGAAGAGTACACAAATGGTGGTCATAACATCTTTGTCCGAGTCGCAAAATCTGTTATAGGTACTCCTTTTACACATTAATTCAGTAGCTGAATTCCATCCATAGATACTGATCTGGCTAATTTAGTAAAGGCGTTTTGTTTTTTGCAAAATTAAAAATTCATCATTGATGTTAAAAAGGAAGTGATAAGCCACCTTTGCTGGTATCCTAGATCTAAAATCTATCTTTTTACCCTCAAAATCCATAGTTCTGTTTAATTCTGTTGGTCAGTTTAAAAAATTAACTTTGTTTGTGGATGGAGGACTTAGATGGAGGAGTCCCATATTAGAAAAAGAAAAAAAAAAAAAAAAAAAAAAAAAGGAGAGAATTAAGATGGTATATATAAATCTCAACTCACACTAAGTTACTGCTTTAAAGCAACCAATAATTAAGTGTATGCACTTGTATTTACGCTCTAGTAGGATGAGAGACAAATTAATAATTTCTTAAAGAAAGCAACACACTTTACGAGAACATTTTAGTTTCCTATTTTCTATTTTTGTTTTTGGATACAACAAGGGCTAAGGCTCATTTTTTAATGTTTAATTATGATTCAAAATTTTATACTTTTGTAGAACCTACTGCTAGGAATTGTGAGCCTTGTGGCACAAACCTGATCCCCTATCCGCTGAGCACTGGAACAAATTGTGGTGACCCCATATACTTCAGTTTCTACTGCAACACCTCCTCAGGCCAGGTTAGGTTCAAGGCACCCAGTGGCACTTATCGTGTTGCTAATATTACTCCAAGTACACAAAAATTTGTCATCCAAATCAAACATGCAGAAAATATTTATGATAGAAATTTAGGAGGAAATCTGCAACTCAATCAATCATTGCCATTTAATGCGACCATTGGCAACTTTAGTTCTAAAGTTGAAGTAGAAATCAGTTGGGTGCCCCCGCAAGAGCCAACCTGTACTTCATTGACAGACTGCAAGGACTGGCCAAATTCAATTTGCAATATAACAAGAGATGGATACAAGAGGTGCCTTTGTAAACAAAACTTCCAATGGAATGGCTCCACTTTAAATTGTACTGAAGGTGAATTATATCTATTAAATTTTGTTTATTATCATTTTAATATAGCTATTGGAGCTTGTTCAATTTCACAAATATAATGAGTGTCCTGTTTCTTTCTTGTAAAGGTAATCTTCCTCGGGGATTAAAAGAGCCTTCAAAAAGAACGAAGCGGCTGCTTCTGAGTGTGGTGGTACCTCTAATTGTAGGTGTGTTTGCTCTCACATGTACCATTACTTCTGTATACGTATGGAGAAGTAAGATGGCCAAGGACGAAGGTAAAGGCCTCGCTTTTCATAATGCACAATGTGCACAATCTAAACTTTTGTCTCTTTGAATCCAAATAAAACTATTTATCCTTACAAATCATTATCATGTAACTAATATATGTGGTTGTCTTCTGAACTTAGAAATTAGAAGAAGTGACAGAACAAATCAAGCACTTCGTTCATTAGACAGTGAAAAACATGTCAAAGATTTAATAGAGTCAGGTCAATTTCGAGAAGAAGATGAGAAAGGCATAGATGTACCTTATTTTGATTTGGAAAGCATTCTAGCAGCTACAGATAGCTTCTCAGATGCAAACAAGCTTGGAGAGGGGGCCTATGGACCTGTTTACAAGGTAATTTGCACTAAATTAATTGGTATTTAATCCTTATGTAAACTAGTTTCTTGTTAGTGGTAATATGGGTAGTATGGTTTCTCAGGGCATATTTTCAGGAGGTCAAGAAATTGCAGTAAAGAGGCTCTCAAATGTCTCAGGACAAGGCTTACAGGAATTTAGAAATGAGGTGGTGTTGATTGGCAAACTTCAACATAGAAATCTTGTTAGACTTCGGGGATATTGCGTAAAAGGATATGAAAAGATTTTGCTCTATGAGTACATGCCCAACAAAAGCTTGGACTCATTTATATTTGGTTGGCCTCTAAACTGAATTCATAATCTCTTGCAATGCTTCATATATATATATGGTTTCAGTAGAAGTTCATTTATTACTATTGCTCAAAATATTGTTCTCTCGAATGGCAAATGGAAATCTTTCAAGATAAAACGCTAAGCATGTCTTTGGACTGGGAGATGCGCTTCAAAATCATTTTAGGAATTGCTCGTGGGCTTGTTTATCTTCATCATGACTCCAGATTGAGGATTATTCATAGAGATATGAAAACCAGTAACATTCTTTTAGACGAAGAAATGAACCCCAAAATATCCGACTTTGGCTTGGCAAGGATGATTGAAGGCAAAGAAACCGAGGCTAGCACAACCAAACTAGCTGGAACTTAGTAAGTTTATGGTAGGCACTAAATAGTGTAATTGCGAAAGTTGATTCAATCCTAACTTATCCACTGATAAACATTATAATGCAGTGGCTATATGTCTCCGGAGTACATACAAAATGGAATGTTTTCATTCAAATCCGATGTTTTTAGCTTTGGTGTGGTTCTACTTGAGATTATAAGTGGAAGAAAGAATGATGGCAACATGAGCCTTATAGGTTATGTAAGTGTATTTAGTTTTTGTAGTCATTAATTTCATTAGTAGGTTTATTGTCCATAAAAATTTTGATTTTAAAATTGTCTCAGGCTTGGAGATTGTTGGATGAAAACAAGGTGTTGAATTTAGTGGACCAGACTCTACGTAAAGATTGCAATGCAGACCAGTTAGTGAAGTGCGTAAATATTGGATTCTTATGCTTACAAGATGACCCAAATGACCGTCCCACCATGTTAAATGTTGTTACCATGCTTGACAGTGAAGCTGCACCAATTCCAACTCCAACACGACCATCTTTGGTTCCAGGGGCATGCCTTTCTAGCACAACTAGTTCTTCTACTAGACCGGACACAATTACAGAATCAACTAGTAGTTTCGGAGGAACATGATACCAATGCAAGTTTTCTTGAATCTGTCATCTCTTAATAAGAAGGTTTTAGCGTGGACAAACCATTGGTTTTATGAATAAGAAGGTTTTAGTAGCCCTTCACCGAAATGAAACTATTCTCCCAATATCTATTCATTTTCTTGAACCTTCTTTGTGGTATTTGTATTTGGTGATGATTGTAATTTCATTTTTCTATTTTGTTTTGGTCATTGTGAAGTAACCTACATGTAAGATTTGAATATCTATTCCTTTACTTGAAACTTCTCTATGGTAACTGTATTTGGTGATGATTGTAATTTTTTTTTTTTCTTTTGTTATTCTTTTATTTATTTATCTATTTTTTTTGTGTGTGTTCAAACTTCTCTATGATAACTGTATTTGGTGATGATTGTAATTTCTTTTTCTTTTGTTATTCTTTTTTTTTTTTCGGTTCAAGTTTGAATATAATCTCTTCTCATTCAAGAACAGTTTTTATTTTTCTCTTTTACTATATTTTTTATTTTATTTTGAGTGGGTGGGAGATTTGAGTAGTGTTACTTATTGGAACAGATAAATCACAAACAATTGATTGTGATAAAAATAATGACAAAGGAACTTTGCTCAAACAGAAACTCTTGCAGGAACAAGAACTGAAGTAAATTACTTCTCAAAAACAATTTAGGATTAGGTTTCTATCAGTTATTGATCTTGTAAACAAAACAATCTCTTATATTATTATAAATAAGAAACACTGCCATACGATTGAGTAGGCAGAAAACACAAAAACAATATTGTTTAATATGGTATCAGAGCCAGATAGGCTAACGCCAATTGTGCCAATTATTAGACATTAGATTACAATTTTTCTTCTTATTTTTCAGACTGATTTCATTTTGAGTTTGTTAAAAAAAAAAAAAAATCACGTTTCAACACATTGAAGTTATCTTCTCTCCCATCTCGCTGGCTGCTACTGAAGCTGCCCAGAGACACTACAGGCCTCATCTCAGCCGCAGATCCATCCTAAACGGATAGCTTTTGTTCCAACTCCGAGAGGCTTTTCTAGCACAACTACTTCTTCTAGTGGACCAGACACATATACAGGATCAACTGGTAGTTTAGCAGGAAGATGATCGATAGTGCATGATACCAATGCAAATTCTGGTGAGGTTGTCCTTTACTAGACTAGCTTACAACGGTTCTAATGGACTACACATTGGTTTCTATAAATATGAAGGTTCCATTAGCCCTTCACCCAAATCAAACTTTTCTCCCAATATCTACTCCTTTTTCTTGTAAGATTTGGTGTTGATTGTAGTTTCTTATACTATTCTGTTTCAGTCATTATGAAGTAGCCTATATGTAAGATTTGAAATTATATATATATATATATATATATATATATATACATATATTCCTTTACTTGAAACTTATGTATGGAAGCTGTACTTATTGATGACTGTAATTTATTTTTCTTTCGCTATTCTTCTTTTCCGAGTTCAAGTTTGAATATTCTCTTTTGATTTAAGTGTAATATTTTTCTTTTCTTTTTTTTTTCTTTCTCCTTTTTCATTTTTTATCTTTTTATCTTGAGTGGGCGGAAGATTTGTTATATATTCACATCCAAGAATCAAGTCAAGCGGAGTTGAGCGGAGCGGAGCAAGCTCTCCATAAAAAATTCTTTTCCACACTAGGGATATGTAATTTCCAAATCCGCTGCCACACTTCACTCTTGTACATATCCATAGAACAGCCAGCCTTGTATCTATCCTCCACTTCTTTAGCCAAATGATAGGCGCTCTTAACAGAAAAAAGCCCGTTTACCGTACCGCTCCAAATCAGCAAATCCGCTTGATTAGTACAACTAAGCGGAATTGATTTTATGGCTTGCACTTCATCCTCTCTAAAAATATTTGCCAAAAGATTACAATCCCACCAGCCCCTTTCCTTATCAATAAGCTCACATACCTTGGCATTTTCATACCCTTGTCGTGTAGGAGATTGGATAAAGAGGCTGTGCCGAGTGGGAACCCAACGATCTCCCCAAATGCGGACCTTCTCCCCATTTCCGATCCTCCAACACAATCCCTCTTTCAATAATGCCTACGAACTCCAAATACTCCTCCATGCATACGACGGTTTTGAACCAATATTCGCATCCAAAACCTCCTTTTTGGGAAAATATTTTGCCTTCATTATTTTTGCAACCAAGCTGTCCGGTGTTTTCCAGAGACGCCAATATTGCTTAGCCAAAAGTGCCTCGTTAAAACAAGAGAACTCTCTAAATCCCATTCCTCCCTTCTCTTTTTTGTCTCCTAATCGTTCCCAACTCATCCAGTGAACGCGGGACTCATTGCTTTTATGCCCCCACCAAAATTTCTGCATCATTGAATTTATATTGGAACATAATGCTTTCGGAAGCAAGAAGACACTCATGCTATATGTCGGTATAGCTTGCACCACTGCCTTCAAAAGAATTTCCTTCCCCGCCTGCGATAAAAATCTCAGCTTCCAATCTTTCAGTCGTTTTTCAATCCGGTCAATAATGGTCTTGAACTCCTTAGTTCGTGACTTCCCCACCAAAGCCGGGAGTCCCAAATAGGTATCAAACCTTTGAGACACCGGGATTGCAGCGATCTCAAGAATGGCTTTCTTCTCTTCAGTTGGTGTATTTCGACTAAAATAGATTGCAGTTTTGTTGACATTTAGCAATTGACCCGAAGCACGCTCATAGCATTTTAAGATAGAAGTCATTCGATGCCAATGTAAACAGTCAGCTCTACAAAACAATAAACTATCGTCAGCGAAAAAAAGATGGTTCAGTCGAGGTCCCTTTTTGGAGGTTGGGACTCCTCTGAAAGAGCCATCTCGATAAGCTTTTGCCAAAAGTGAGCTGAGAGCTTCCGCACATATAAGGAAAAGGTAAGGAGAGATTGGATCCCCTTGTCGTATTCCACGGGTAGGGGTAATTCGACCCATTGGGATACCATTTACCAAGACTGAAAAATGAGCTGTTCTCACACACATCATAATCAGATTAATCCACTTATGATCAAACCCCATCCTTCTCATTACTTCCTCCAAGAAACACCATTCCACCCTGTTGTAAGCTTTGCTCATATCAAGCTTAACTGCCATGAACCCCTTTTTCCCATACATTCGGGAATGCATGGTATGAAGAGTTTCATACGCAGCAAGAATGTTGTCCGTAATCAAGCGCCCCGGGATGAAGGCACTTTGATACGGTGATATGATATCTGGCAAAACCTCTTTGAGCCTATTAGCCAAAACCTTTGAGATAATTTTATATAAAACGTTACATAGGCTAATTGGGCGATAATCGGTAACACAAATAGGATTCTTAGACTTGGGAATGAGAGCAATGTAAGTAGAATTCAATTCTTTATTCAAAATGCCGGAATTTAAATAAAATAACACATCATTGCAAACCTCCGTTCCAACTAAAGCCCAATTCTTTTGGAAAAAACAGGCATTAAATCCATCCGAACCCGGAGCTTTAAGGGGCGCCATTTGATGGAGAGCGGTACAAACATCTTCAGCCGTGAAAGGCTTTAACAACCTGTCATTCATTTCATGAGTCACCCTTCTATGAATAGGCTCCAAACACTCCTCCAAACCAGACGGGTGCCCTGTAGAGAAAAGATGGCTGAAATAATCCACAAATGCATTGTCAATATCTTCTTGAGACTCCCATTTTTTTCCTTTCATATCACACACCATCCGGATTTTATTAGAATTCCGTCTTTGGCTTGCGCAAGCATGGAAATACTTAGTGTTTTTATCTCCATGCCGAAGCCAATCCACTCTCGCTCGCTGTTTCCATTGTATTTCCTCCACTCTCGCTCGCTGTTTCCATTGTATTTCCTCTTGTTCCATAAGCGATTCCACCTGCCCTTTTAATTTTTTCAGTTCTGCCAATTCATCCGGACCCTCCTTGGCTTGTAAAAAAGCCACTTGTTCACACAGATTTTTGATTTCTCTTTCTGGCCTCTTCTTTTTTTCCTGCCATTTTTTTAATTCAACTTGACACTTGCCCAATTTTCATCGAACACAGCCCTCTCCACCAGTCCGTGCTTCCTCGTTTTGCCATGCAGCCTTGACCACCTCAGTATATGTTGCATCTAGTACCCAATAAGCTTCATGCTTAAACTGACGAGGATTCCTGCCCAGCCGTTTATCTTCATGCAGCGTGGCAAATAATGGCAAATGGTCCGAACATATAGTTCCCTCCACCAAAATATCGGCTTTGGGAAAAATTGATCGCCACCCTTCATTCGCCACCACCCGATCTAGTCTTTCTTGTACAAAAGCTTCTCCATCCCGACCATTGTTCCACGTAAATTTGGGCCCCCTGTATCCCAAGTCCACCAAGTTGCAATCTGACAATGTGGATCGGAAGTCTTCCATAAGTCCCCTATTTCTGTCTTTGCCACCCCATTTTTCAGACAAATGTAGAATCTCGTTGAAATCCCCCAAGCAAAGCCAAGGTTCGGGAGACAAAGTTGCAAGATAACGTAGAAGACTCCATGCCTCTCTTCTTTTATTCGCCGCCGGATGGCCGTAGAAGCCCGTAAATTTCCAAACACCATCATTTGGATTTAAACAAACTTTGGCATTGATATGGCGGCAACTGTACTTGATTAGAACTTTGAACTTTGTCTACATTTAATACCTCAATTAACCAATAATTGATTAGCTTCTGCTTGTTTCTTTCAGGATTTAGACTCAGCTGTAGGAGCCTGGAGTCCTTTAGAGTAAAATACATCAATCTTTACAATTCTAGGAATTTTGATCAGTTGGAAAATCTTCATCAGCTCAACTCAACTAATAAAACTAAGTACACTTTTCACCCTTTCCCACCACCACCACCTAGGCATCTTTGTGTAGCACAATAGCATCATATAGAAACAAAGTCAATGACGACCAACCAAAATATGGTTCTTACAAGGAAGTTCCTAAGCAACCGAAATTTTGAGTGATAATTAACCAAATGAAGAATACATTTACATCAAATATATTAATAATGTTATAAGTCTTCTTAGAATCCTCCTATAATCATCTCAAATGTGATGTGGCTTTTCAAATTACTGTTGAATTTAAGATGTAATTTATTGGCTTTTGATTTATTAGTGATTTTAAAAGTCACATCACATTTGAAATGACTTTAAGAGAACTCTAAAAAGATTTATAGTATTACTCCATATATATATATATATATATGATCCCAATAAGATGCAGACAAACAAAGAAATAGCAGGGTAATTGGGACCAAAATCCCCTCAGAAATGAATTTGGAACGTTGATTTTTATCCAACGGTTCAAAACATTTCACTAAATAATAATAATATACTATTATTTATGTTTAAAAAAAAAATCAAAATAAAAATAATAATAAAGTGCCACCCCATTTTGCCCCCAAGCGGTAGCGGGCCAACCCTGTTGAGAGCTAAAAGATAGTTCGATCACCCCCGACAGCTAAAAAATTTCAACTTTATTAATTTAGCCCTTAAGATGACCGAACCACCACCAAATGCCGGTTGAGGTTGGCTTTGGCCACCCCATAGGCAGATTGGGGTGGCCGAAGACACCGCATGGCCAAACCCATTTTATTCTACACCATTGTAGAATACCTTCAACAATGCCGGTTGAGGTTGCCTTCTTCTATCCCTGTTTTCCATTTCCACCTCTTCTGGAGCCTTCGATTATTCAGATGCTCTCACAAAGAGCCTTCTCTACTTCGAATCTCAACGCTCCGGGAGCAGTGGCGGAGCCACGTTGCCCCTTGTGGGTGCCGTGGCACCCCCAAGGATTTTAATTTTTTTTTAACCCACGGCACCCTTCAAATAAAAAAAAAGAAAAAAAAAAATTTACAAAAAATTCTATTCTTTTTACCCTCAAAATTCTTTTTTGTTTTAACTCACGGCACCTTCAAAAAATTGTTTTAACCCACGGCACCCTCAAAAAATTCTAGACAATTTTTTTTTTTTTTTTTTTGTATTTTTATCTTTTTTATATAATGTCGACATGTTACATTTTTAATATATCAATTTAAGTACATATTTATGAACTTTTATAGATATTTTTTGTAATGTATATATTGTGTGAATTACTAAATTTTTAGGGTAAAGAAAATTTTTAAGACACAAAAAAAATTTTAATGTCACATCCAATACAAAATGATTGGCTCCACCACTGGTAGTGGAGGACTTCTTTCGTGCATGTACTTTTCATAGTCTTCTTTCGTGCATATCCTTTTCACAGGGGTAGTGGAGGACTTCTTTTTTAAAAGTCATGTCCAATACGATTATTGCAGTAAAAGATAATTTCAAGAAATGAGTGATAACAGGAGACCAATGCCACTCACGTTTATTCTATTCCCATACCAACACAACTTGTCAAACAAGGGAATGAAATGTGTGTATATAATTGGTTCACTTTCCGTTTGTTAAAGGCTTTAGAGGTTTTAGTGAAAATATATTTTTTTGACGGCAAAAAAAAAAAAAAATTTTTTGCGGAAAAATGAAAAAGTATGGATGTTTTGTACGAAAAAGTGAAAATTTTTTATTTTGTAATGATTTTTTTTTTAACAGTAATAAAAAGTGATTTGTGTAATATAAAAAGTAAGAATGTTGAGAAAATGAAAAAGTAAGATAATAGTATCAAGTCTCAAAGGCCTTTGCCAAACGAAAGCTAGGAGTTGTTTGTTATCAATTTGTGAAAAATAATAATAATAATTAGTATAAAAAAGTAAAAATAATGATATTAAAAAGTGAAAAATTTTGTTTTGTGATGATTTCTTTATTTGAATAGTAGTAAAAAATAAATGATATGATATAAAAAGTAAATCAGTGGCGGAGCCACGTTGCCCCTCACGGCACCCCCAAGGATTTTAATTTTATTTTAATTTTTAATTTTTTTAATTTTTGGTTTTAACCCACGGCACCCTCAAAATAAAAAATAAAGAAAAAAAAATCTTTTTACAAAAAATTCTATTCTTTTTACCCTCAAAATTCTTTTTTGTTTTAACTCACGGCACCTTCAAAAAATTGTTTTAACCCACGGCACCCTCAAAAAATTCTAGACAATTTTTTTTTTTTTTTTTTTTTTGTATTTTTATATTTTTGATATAATGTCGACATGTTACATTTTTAATATATTAATTTGAGCACATATTTATGAACTTTTATAGATATTTTTTGTAATACATATATTGTGTGAATTACCAAATTTTTAAGATAAAGAAAATTTGTAAGACGCAAAAAATATTTAGTGGCACCCCCAATATAAAATGGCTGGCTCCGCCACTGTCCGGGAGGATGCCGTACAACCAAAGAGTCTCCTGGCGTGACCATTCCGGCCTCACCGATGGCCTAGAACAAGGAGTAATTAATTAGTCCATACCCTCTAAACCCATTTGCCCAGATTTATGGGCCATGACAATGCCCACAATCTTAGACTATCTTTGATGTTAATCTCACTGTTCAAAGCAGGAATTCTCCAATTCATCAATGGATTCTCTGCCTTTCTCCTCTCAAAAACCTCCCAAGCTTCAGAAAGATAAGGCCTTGAAATTGCAGACTCATCAATTTCCTCTTCTTCCCCATCTTTCTTTCCGAATCTATGCAACCCAGGAAGGATTGAAGCCAAGCTTGAATTATTCCTATCTTCATCGAAGAAAACAAACCCCAAATCCATAAACCCTTTTAGCTCCTCAAATTCGAGGTCAGACAAGCTCTTGCTTTCGCTTCTTTCCCTTCTCATCTTCTTCTTGGATGACACTTCCAAATCTGTCGGCTTTGGTTGCTCTGCTTCTGATTCTGTCACCTCTTTTACTGAATGGATGGTGTGGAGTTTGGCCGGGAGGAGGACCGAGACCGGAGACAGAGCAGCAGAGTTGAAGCTTGTTTTGGAGCTCAATTGGCCACTCATGGGCCTGGTATGGAGGGTTGGCACGCGTGAAATCTCTGGTTTCGACGGTTAATTGTTTTTCGGCCCTTGGGGCAAAAGGATGCCTTCGGCCACCCAGACCTCAATTGGTCACTCATGGACCTGGTATGGAGGGTTGGCACGCGTGAAATTTCTGGTTTTGACGGTTCATTGTTTTTTCGGCCCTTGGGCCAAGGGGTGCCTTCCGCCAACCCAGACCGGCTGGTCTGAGGAGTAGTGGCGGATCCACATGGTACCTTTGGGGTGCCATGATTTAAAATTTTTTTTTTTTTTTAACCCACGGCACCCTATAAAAGAAAAAAAAAAAAATTACAATTTTACCTACAACTTTTCAGCACATATTTGTGAACTTTTATAGATATTTTTTGTGATGCATATATTGTGTGAATTACCAAATTTTTAGGGTGAAAAAATTTTTTAAGACACTAAAAGAATTTTAGCGGCACCTCCAATATTACATAGTTGGCTCCGCCACTGTCTGAAATAGCAGAAGCCATACGCCAACTCTTGATAGGGGTGGCCGGCCACTACTCAAAATAGGGATCAGCCATCTCATTTCTTTTTGGCTTTTTTATTATTTTTATTTTGATTTATTTTTAAACATATATAATAGTTTATTATTATATTTTAATTGAATGTTCTGGACCGTTCAACTGTCAAGAATTTGAGATTCTCAATTTTTCTTTTACTTTTTTATTAATTATTAATTATTTTTATTTTTATTTATTTTTTAAATATAAATAATAATTTATTATTATTTTTTAGTAAAATATTTTAGACCATCGGATAAAAATCAACCGTCCAAATTGAGAATTTGAGGTTCTCAAATCCCCTCATGAATTCGAGGGGAACCTGATCGGGGTAATTGTAGGATATTGTTTTTTCAGATCAGATTCTCAGTGTTGGACCAGTCTTGCATTATTGCATGAGAGGGTTAGATAAAATTTCAGCCAAACCGGTCTAATCTTTTTTCCTATTTTTGTTTTTTTTTTTTTTAATTTTCTTGAATACAGCCTAACGTGTCTCTTCAATCATATAATATTATATTACTCAAAAGAATAGAAAAGAATAAAGCCGCATTTCCATGTCTCTTCAATCTTATAATATTATATTACTCAAAAGAATGGAAAAGAATAAAGCCACATTTCCAATGCCAGTGGAGTAGGGGAACGATACAATTCTAACTTGAAATTAATTTAGGCCATTATTATGAATAAAAATATAATTTTTATTTTTTTAAAAAAATACTAATAAAAGGATCAAAATAAAAATTATTGTTTCAAAAAAATTTTAATTTTTTTTTTTAAAAAAAAATACCAAAAAAAATCAAAATATAAATGATTGCTTTAAAAACTTTTTTTTTATTTCTATTTTTTAAATTAAAAATAAGATAAAAATTGGTTATAAATTAAACAAAATAGGTGAGCCTTTTAACATTTTTACATGAGATAAGAGGGCTAGAGAAAATTTCAACCAAATCCGTCTAATATTTTTTCCTTTGTTTTGGCCCTTTTTGTGAATACAGCCAAACATGTCTCTTCAATCTTACAATATTATATTTCTCAAAAGATTGGAATGCCGGTGGAAATTAAAGCCATTGTGGCCATTCAAAAAGATGAAATGGACATGTGTACCGTTCCCTCCCACGCTTCTCTCTTTCCGGTTAAGATCATTTTTCGCAGATTTTTATTTTCTAAATTTTAGAAATATGTTCAAAAAATTATAAAAAAATCTCATAGTAAACTCTCTAAATGAACCTTAAATATTAAAATTATTTTCGTAAAACTTAACATTTTAGGTTTTACTATTGCAATTCTTATAATTATTAAAATAAATAAAAAATGATTCTTTTTTATTTTCTCTCATGTCTCACAAATATTCTATCTTGTCTCTCCTCTCATGTATATAATATAATTAAAAAAATAAATATTTTAATGATATAAGAAATGATGAATGAAAGTTATTGTGGTGTATTTTAACATAACAAAATAAAAAGTAGTTTGAATCCTTAAATATAAGAAAAATAACAAAAAAACTATTGAAAATGCTCTAAAAAAATATATCTGAAGAGCAAGCCTGGTCATAAATTTACGAAAAGTACATCTGCACTACAAACAAAATCTATAGGATAGATTTATGTCGCTGTCCTTGTAAGTTATTTTGTAGTTTTTCCTTCAAGTATAAATAGTAAATAAAGTGATTAGCTTATTCACTATTTAGATAATAAGTTATATTTATTATTATTTTTCATTCACTTTCTTCTTTTTACTCTCTCTTATCCTCTTACTTTAAGATAAAAAATTGTACTTTTTCGATAGATATTTTGCCTACGTCTAAGGGAAATGCTCTTTAACTCTCTCTTGGTCAGATTTGCTATAATCCTGCCCAAGGAGCTCCTCTCTAGTCTCTATACTATCTTTACAAATTGCTCCAGCAAAACCCATCGTCAAAACCCAATTTCAAGCCGAGAGCTCGAGGCCGGTCGGATTGACTCGGAAGACCAAGGTTCTCTGTTTCGCCATATTTGATGATTTTCTTCAAGATCACGTTTCAAGCATTCAACTAATTTGCATTAAATTAGTTACCTGCATCCATGCTTTATTCGTTATGGTAAGCCAAAGAAGAAAAATCAACTGTACTATATTGTTGTACATACTCTTGTTGTATTCCTGTCGTGTGGATTTCTATGTCACAGGCCAAGATACATTAAAGCATGGAGAGTGGATTACTGAGAATAAAACCCTTGTCTCCAGTAGTGAAAGGTTTGAATTGGGATTCTTTAACGCTACGGGAAGCTCTAGCTCCAAAAGCTATGTCGGGATATGGTACAAATGGGATCAACAAACAGTTGTATGGGTTGCCAACCGAGACAAACCTGTCCTCAACGGTTCCACGGGAGTTTCTTTTGGAATTACAAACGATGGCAAGTTTCAGATATGGGATATTAAAACTAGACACGTTTATTGGAGTGTAGACGATGAGAGTTCTCGGTCTACATATCGATCTGTGACGCTCATGGATTCTGGAAACCTGGTCTTAAGGGGTGATCAGCTGGGGACGAGTCTGTGGGAGAGCTTCAGAAATCCAACTGATACAGTTCTTCCAGGTATGAAGATGGATAAAGAGCTGACATTGACTTCATGGATAGGTGATGGTGATCGACCCAGAAAGTGGGGATTTCACGTTTCAGCAATATCAAGAAGAAGAGGGCAACTACGTTATCTCTAAAAAGACAAGCGATTATTGGAGAAGTTGGATGTCAGGCAACTTCTTCAGCTTAGATGAAAGGCCCAGTTTCCCCGATGCCGTAGCCAACTTATTATCAAATAAAAGCAACTGCTTCAACCGTACCGCGTATGTTATCAGGTGTTCGCAGGATTCAAGTATCAGAAGGTTGGTGTTGAATCATGCGGGGGAATTACAGTATCTGAACTGGAATGCGGAAAAGGAAAATTGGGATTTGATATGGAGGGAGCCGGAAGACGAATGTAGCATTTACAATGCTTGTGGGAAATTCGGCGTCTGCAATATTAACAATACAGTGGTATGCAAATGTTTGCCTGGCTTCCAGCCTACGAACCCGAAGCACTGGGATTCTGGAGATTTTTTGGGTGGGTGCACTAGAAATTCGACATCATCTGACTACGACGACATGTTCTTGAGCTTACAGATGATGAAAGTGGGCAAACCAGACTTTAATTCCAAGGTAAAAAATGAAACAGAATGCAGAAAAGAGTACTGCCTTGAGAACAGCCAGTGCCAGGCTTATTCATATGATACTACTGGGACAGACATCTGCTGGATTTGGAATTCGGATCTAAATAATCTTCAAGAAGAGTACACAAATGGTGGTCATAACATCTTTGTCCGAGTCGCAAAATCTGTTATAGGTACTCCTTTTACACATTAATTCAGTAGCTGAATTCCATCCATAGATACTGATCTGGCTAATTAGCCGTTTTGTTTTTTGCAAAATTAAAAATTCATCATGGATGTTAAAAAGGAAGTGATAAGCCACCTCTGCTGGTATGGATTTTTAAGATCCTAGCACTAAAACCTATCTTTTTACCCTCAAAATCCATAGTTCTGTTTAATTCTGTTGGTCAATTTAAAAAATTAACTTTGTTCGTACATCATTATGGGGGACTTGGATGGAGGAGTCCCATGTTAAAAAAAAAAAAAAACAAGAGAATTAAGATGGTATATATAAAGCTCAACTCACACTAAGTTACTGCTTTAAAGCAAGCAATAATTAAGTCTATGCACTGTATTTGCGCTCTAGTACGGTGAGAGACAAAATTAATAATTTCTTAATGAAAGCAATACACTTTACGAGAACATTTTAGTTTCCTGTTTTCTATTTTTGTTTTTACATACAACAAGGGCTAAATCTCATTTTTTTTAATGTTTAATTACGATTCCAAATTTTATACTTCTGCAGAACCTACTGTTAGGAATTGTGAGCCTTGTGGCACAAACCTGATCCCCTATCCGCTGAGCACTGGACCAAATTGTGGTGACCCCATGTACTTCAGTTTCTACTGCAACACCTCCTCAGGCCAGGTTAGGTTCAAGGCACCCAGTGGCACTTATCGTGTTGCTAATATTACTCCAAGTACACAAAAATTTGTCATCCAAATCAAATATGCAGAAAATATTTATGATAGAAATTTAGGAGGAAATCTGCAACTCAATCAATCATTGCCATTTAATGCGACCATTGGCAACTTTAGTTCTAAAGTTGAAGTAGAAATCAGTTGGGTGCCCCCGCAAGAGCCAACCTGTACTTCATTGAAAGACTGCAAGGACTGGCCAAATTCAATTTGCAATATAACAAGAGATGGAAACAAGAGGTGCCTTTGTAAACAAAACTTCCAATGGAATGGCTCCACTTTAAATTGTACTGAAGGTGAAATATATCTATTAAATTTTTTTTATTATCATTTTAATATAAATATTGGAGCTTGTTCAATTTCACAAATATAATGGGTGTCCTGTTTCTTTCTTGTAAAAGGTAATCTTCCTCAGGGGTTAAAAGAGCCTTCAAAAAGAAAGAAGCGGCTGCTTCTGAGTGTTATGGTACCTCTAATTGTAGGTGTGTTTGCTCTCACATGTACCATTACTTCTGTATACGTATGGAGAAGAAAGATGGCCAAGGACGAAGGTAAAGGCCTCGCTTTTCATAATGCACACTGTGCACAATCTAAACTTTTGTCTCTTTGAATCCAAATAAAACTATTTATCCTTACAAATCATTATCATGTAACTAATGTATATGGTTGTCTTCTGAACTTAGAAATTAGAAGAAGTGACAGAACAAATCAAGCACTTCGTTCATTAGACAGTGAAAAACATGTCAAAGATTTAATAGAGTCAGGTCAATTTAGAGAAGAAGATGAGAAAGGCATAGATGTACCTTATTTTGATTTGGAAAGCATTCTAGCAGCTACAGATAGCTTCTCAGATGCAAACAAGCTTCGAGAGGGGGGTTATGGACCTGTTTACAAGGTAATTTGCACTAAATTAATTGGTATTTAATCCTCATGTAAACTAGTTTCTTGTTAGTGGTAATATAGGTAGTATGGTTTCTCAGGGCATATTTCCAGGAGGTCAAGAAATTGCAGTAAAGAGGCTCTCAAATGTCTCAGGACAAGGCTTACAGGAATTTAGAAATGAGGTGGTGTTGATTGGAAAACTTCAACATAGAAATCTTGTTAGACTTCGGGGATATTGCGTAAAAGGATATGAAAAGATTTTGCTCTATGAGTACATGCCCAACAAAAGTTTGGACTCATTTATATTTGGTTGTTCTCTAAACTGAATCCTAGTCTCTTACGGTGCTTGATGTATATTTCGTTTGAGTAAAAATTGATTTATTACTGTTGCTAAAATTATTCTCTTGAATGACAAATGGAAACTTTGCAAGATCAAAAGCTAAGCATGTCTTTGGACTGGGAAACGCGCTTCAAAATCATTTTCGGAATAGCTCGTGGGCTTGTTTATCTTCATCATGATTCCAGATTGAGGATCATCCATAGAGATTTGAAAACTAGCAACATTCTTTTAGACAAGGAGATGGATCCCAAAATATCTGACTTTGGCTTGGCAAGGATGATTGAAGGCAAAGAAACCGGGTCAAACACAACCAGACTAGCTGGAACTTAGTAAGTTTATGGTAGATGGTGTAATTGTGAAAACTAATTCAATCCTAACTCTATTTAGACACAAAAATGTACAAGTGCCTAACTTATAATCTGATAAACATTATAATGCAGTGGCTATATGTCTCCGGAGTACGCACTAGATGGAATGTTCTCAGTCAAATCCGATGTTTTTAGCTTTGGTGTAGTTTTACTTGAAATTATAAGTGGAAAAAAGAATTATCTTTCCGAACTAAACATGAGCCTTATAGGTTATGTGAGTATTTTAATTTCTATAATCATTACTTTTTTGGGTCATTCTATATCCCATAAAAATTTTGATTTTTTAAATTGTCTCAGGCATGGAGATTGTGGGTAGAAAACAAGGTGCTGGATTTAATGGACCAGACTCTACGTGAAGTTTGTAATGTAGATCAGTTCGTGAAGTGTGTAAACATTGGACTCTTATGCGTACAAGAAGACCCAAATGACCGCCCCACCATGTCAACTGTTGTTACCATGCTTGATAGTGAAATTACAACAGTTCCAACTCCGAAAGGGCCAGTTTTTGTTCAAAGGAGAGGCCATTCCAGCACAGCCAGTTCTTCTACTAAACCGGACACATATACGGAATCATATACAGGATCAGCTAGCAGTTTAGGAGGAACATAATAATGCATGCTACCAATGCAAGTTCTCGTGAGTCTGTTCTTTACTAGACTTGCAAAGGTTCTATAGTGGACAAAACATTAGTTTCCATAAATAAGAAGGATGTATTAGCCCTTCACCCAAATGAAACTTTTCTCTCAATAGCTCTTCCTTTACTTGAAACTTCTCTATGGCAACTATATTTGGTGATGATTGTAATTTATTTTGCTATTCTGTTTTAGTCATTGTAAAGTAAGTTATATATAAGATAGCTCATAACCTGGAACCATTTTGGTCACTCTTAATGTTTGAATATAATCTATTATGATTCAAGCATAATATTTTATTTTCTCTTCATTTTTTATTTTTGTTGAGTTGCCTGAGGATTTGAGCAACTTGATTTCTTCTGTTTGAGTCTCTCTCTCTCTCTTATTTTTAATTTTTTTTTTAATTTTTTTTTATGTGTCTATATAAAGGGAGGGAAAGAGAATGAGAGAGATTCGATCTAGTGACCTCTATTTTATGATTGCTGGTCTCCATCTAATTGAGCTACTCCTTGAGGACGCTTGAGTCTCACGTTTAGTTGGCAACACTTGTCTAAGACTCTACATGTATTATGATGTCTTTTTTCTTCGATTGTGCTTCTAAATTTAAGTTACTTTAATTTACTTGAAATTTGATGCTTATTCTAATAAATATGTTTTTTTTTTTTTATTCCCTAATGATTCCTCATTATTTTCCATCAAAATATATAAAAAAGTTTTAAATAATCAATATAAAGTCCTGAATTTTGGTATATTTTTGCGGGCAACCCATAAAATGGTATATCTAATTAAACTGACACGAGAATCCAATTGGTGAACTCGAATTGCCCCTACTATATTCCAACTAGGCGTGTTAAGTGAGCGAAGCCCTCGCTAGCGAGTTCGGGTTCGGCTCATGTTCGACTCGATTATTAAATGAAGCGTTTCGTTGACATAAATACTGGCTCGAATATTAAACAAAGCAAGCTCGGCTCGGCTCAGCTCGGTTAGACTCGTGAACAATTCGTATAAGGTTCAAATTGATAGTTATTCACATAGTTGCTCATATTAATATTAAAAATTGATGATTTTTTTTCTTCTAATAGCATCTTTTTGTAATAAAATGATGCATATCCTCTCTCTTCGAAACCAAGTGTCTTGTTGTATTGACTTAGGCTCCATACTCGGCTAGGTAGACTAAGCAAATGCTCATATGCAAATTAGTTTCTTGAGCCGTTTAAGATTACTTGAAGTTTAAATTTATAATAAAAAAAATTAAATTAAATATAAGAGCCAGCTCGCGAGTTGGCTCGGCTTTGCTCAACTTATTATGAGTTCGAGCTCGGGTTCGATATTTTAGGAGTTCGGATAAAATTTAAACAAGTTGAGTCCAAACAAAAAATGCTCGCTCATATTCGACTCATTTACATCCCTAATTCCAATAGAAGGATCCATCTACAGCAAGTCTAAAGTTAATCATGATTGTCAATGTAGCGTCCCATATTGAATCGATGGCCGCTTTTTAAAAAGGAAAAGAAAAAAATGCATACGTAAGTGATAAGGCCCAACAAACAAAAAGAAAGGCAGACGTCATTTAAGGACCCTATAATGTCACTACAAGAAATTTGGTCATTAGCAACCAACTTATTAGCGGCGACCCCAAAGTTGCCGCTAATGAGGGATCATTAGCGGCGACTTTTAAAAGTCGCCGCTAATGAGAGGCAATTAGCGGCGACTTTATCGTCGCCGCTAATAGCGGACGCTAAATACCAAAATAGTTGATATTTAGCAGCAACACTAATAGCGGCAACATGTGTTGCCGCTATTTACTACCCATCAGCGGCCACCTTACCAAGTTGTCGCTGTTAGGCACTCAATAGCGGCGACTCGAGTTGCCGCTATTTAAACACAATTAGTGGCAACAATCCATTGCCGCTATTATGAGCGCAACAGCGGCAACTTCAAAAGTTGCCGCTATTAGAGGATCAATAGCGGCAACTTTGGTAGTTGCCGCTAATCGTCCTGACAAAAAACAAATAAAAAAATACTTGTCCTAATAGCGGCAACATAAAGTGGCCGCTATTAAGGGCCTAATAGCGGCAACGTTAAAAGTTGCCGCTATTGGAGGATCAATAGTGGCAACTTTGATAGTTGCCGCTAATCGTCCAGACAAAAAACAAATAAAAAAATACTTGTCCTAATAGCGGCAACATAAAGTTGCCGCTATTAGGGGCCTAATAGCGGCAACCTTAAAAGTGGCCGCTATTGGAGGATCAATAGCGGCGACTTTGGTAGTTGCCGCTAATCGTCCAGACAAAAAAAAATAAAAAAATACTTGGCCTAGTAGCGGCAACATATTGTTGCCGCTATTAAGGTCCTAATAGCGGCAACTTAAAAAGTTGCCGCTATTTAGAGATCAATAGCGGCAACTTTGGTAGTTGCCGCTATTCGTCCAGACAAAAAAAAAATAAAAAACTACTTGGCCTATTAGCGGCAACATAAAGTTGCCGCTATTAGGTGCCTAATAGCGGCAACTTTCAAGGTGGCCGCTATTAAGTGCCTAATAGCGGCAACTTTAAAAAGTTGCCGCTATTGATCCCTCAATAGTGGCAACCTTAGTATTTGCCGCTATTTAGCACTGAAAAAAAAAAATAAAAAAATAATAATAATAATTAATTAATTAATTAATTAATTAATTAAATTTTAAATATTGGGACAATGCTAGTGACCTTACATATATAATAGAAAAGATTATTTACCAAAAATTCACCTCCAATAATATGTCATTATTTCTTTTATATTAATTATTGGTGAATTTTTTCTATTTTCTATTCTTATTTTTTATAAAAAAATCAATATTTATTTTTTCCTTTTAAAGAGAACAAATTCTCGTATTAATTATTATTGAAGTTTTCTATTTCTTATTCTTATTTAAATGTTTGATCGAACAATCGACCGATCTTGGTGAATTAATTCAATTGATCGTGATAGGATCAAATGATCGATCGATCAAGGTGAATTAGTTCGATTGATCGTGATAAGAACAAATGATTGATCGAACATCCAATTGATCCTAATGAATTAGTTCGATTGATCATAATAATATCAAATGTTCGATCAAACATCCGATCAATCTAAATGAATTAGTTCGATTGATCGTGATATGTTTAAATGATCGATTAAACATCCGATCGATCCTAATGAATTAGTTCGATTGATCGTGATAGGATCAAATGTTCGATCAAACATCCGATCGATCTAAATGCTTTAGTTCGATTGATCGTGATATATTTAAATGATCGATTAAACATCCGATCGATCCTAATGAATTAGTTCGATTAATCGTGATAGGATCAGATGTTTGATCAAACATCTAATCGATCCTAATGAATTAGCTCGATTGATCTTGATAGAATCAAATGTTCGATCGATCTTACTAAATTAATTCGATTGATCGTGATAGGATCAAATTATCGGTTAAACATCCGATTGATCCTACTGAATTAATTCGATTGATCGTGATAAGATCAAATGATCGATCAAACATCCGATCGATCCAGGTAAATTAGTTGGATTGATCGTGATAGGATCAAACGATCGATCAAACATTTGATCGATCCTAAGGAATTAGTTCGATTGATCACGATATGATCAAATGATCGGTCAAACATCTGATCGATCCTTGTGAATTAGTTCGATTGATCGTGATAGGATCAAATGCTCAAATAAATATCCGATCGATCCTAATGAATTAGTTCGATTGATCGTGATAGGATTAAATGTTCGATCAAACATCCGATCGATCCTAGTGAATTAGTTCGATTGATCATGATATGATCAATTGATAGATCAAACTGGATATAATTGAAGGTTTGTAAGCTTTTTATATTATCTTAGTGCCTTAGTTATATTGATCTTATATTATCTTTGGATTTTGTATTATTTTATAATTAATTATAAGATAAATATCAACTTAATTATTTTTATCATAAAAATTTATTAAACGAAATTTTTTAGTTAATAGTATAATAATAAGAACATATTACAAGAGAAAAATTAAATAACAAAAATAAATAAAATAAATAAAAATTAAAAATTATAAGTATAATTTTTTTTTTAAAAAAAAAATTTTGAGGCTCATTAGGGGCGACTAAGGTCGCCCCTATTGAGTGCGAAAAATTTAGAAAAAGTGGCGGGATATCTGAAATTGGCGCTAATATTCTGAAATTTTCAGACCATTTTATGTTTTCTGAAAAGTTCAGACCATATTTGTTTGATCCAAATCCCTAACCCCAAAGTCCCACCCCCTTCATCACTCTCTCTCTCGATCTCTCTCACTCGGCGCACGTTTCTCTCTCCGGCAGCTCTCTCTCCGGCCCTCCTATCACTCTCCGGCGCACTCAACTCTCTCCGGTAGCTATCTCCGTCGATCTAAACCCATCCAAGCAGTGAAGGGGCAATCAAACCCTCGGCGACCGTTTCTGTCAGTGTCTCTCTCGCTCCTTCAGGCCGCATAGAGGTGCTATTTCCGTTTTTGCTCTCTACGAGATCAGACTAATTAAAGAAAACGTTTATTTTATTATATAATTATCCCATTATATTTAATTTTGTCATGAATTTGTTATCTTTGTTGAAGGAATTGCCAGTTTAGATTATTTTCAATTGCATTACCCACGAGCTTCAAATTGTGCGATCCCATTCTTATGCTTCTTATGAGTTATTTGACTTGTTACAGATGAAAGATAGCAGAGATGCTGTCAAGAACGATAAAGCCTCAAAATCCTCAGCTGTTAGCTCTCTCCCACTCATTCTTGATGTGGATGACTTTAAGGTAGGCTTCAAAACGCATCAATTTATGTTATGCAGATTTGCTTATTGTCTTCCAGGTCTTCAATTTCAGCTAGGTCTTGTTAGTCTTACACATTTCTGTTTTGGTAATTAATTCGATGATTTACTGTGAGAGATGTGCTTAGAGATTTAGGTTTGGAACTTGTAGGGTGATTTTTCATTTGACGCGTTGTTTTGAGATGACTAAAATATTGTCTATTTTGTGAAGTTAATGTATGCAATTTCAGAAAAACTTAACTTATTCTTTATTTTATTTGAAAAATTAATGCATTTCATGTGCTTGACTTTTTGCCTAGGAAGGGTAATTAATTTTGGAAACTTGGAATCTTTTTAGTTAGTTAAAAGACAATGTATGGTAAATTAATGATGCCACTTTTATAAAACTGAATATTTAAACAAAATCAAATAAATGCCACCGGCGGATTAGTTGAGTTGATGGCCCGCCCTTGCAAAGCAGTGAAGTAGTAGGGGGACTAAGTTTAATTGTAGAAGTCAACAGTTGGTGAAGGTCAATGAAATCCAACTCCATCGTGCACACCACAGTTGAGGCAATTGAAAGCATCGGCCGGACACGTGATGTGTTTATTTGACTTGGGGGAGTTTGCATGCCTAGATCCGCATAATTAGCGGGATGAAATCTGAGCCGAGAGAATTGATTAATATTTAGTGCCACTGCCGATGGGTTTTATTGGGTGCACACACACAATTGAGAAAACCACATGCATTTCCCTGGTTTATGCTTTAATTCTATTCTTCTTCAATGAGGTGTGTGAGAGTAGTACTAGAAAGTAAGTGCTGCAGGACAGGTTTGGATTGATGAAACTTAGTGTTTGATTGATTCAGAATGAACCAAAGAGGGTGGATTGCGCTCGATAGCCGCTTGAGTAATTAATCTCAAGAAGGAGGTCTCTGTCCAAGATTCTAAGCACCGCAAGACACTCGCTGAGGTTAGTTAACTGAAGTGTTGCTTTGAATTGTGATACACGTAATGAGTTTTCTCATGAATCTGAAAATTGAGTTACATATGATGGTTATATGTCCCTTGTGCTTTTAATGAATTTGCTTTGCTTATAAAAAAAAAATGATGGTTGTCTGTATCTTTTCTTTTTCAGCTGGAAAAAGGTGTAGATGGATTGTTTGATAGCTTTGCAAGGTTGGACTCACGTATTTCAAGTGTTGGACAGACTGCTGCAAAGATCGGAGATCATTTGCAGGTAGAGTTTTCCCATGCTTCATTGCCATATGCTTATGATCCTTGTAGTTAATACAATTTTATCACCATCTCTATTGAAACTTTGTTATTTTATGTTTTCATTTATATGGCGTTTTCTTGTCAGAGTGCAGATGCTCAGCGAGAAACTGCTAGTCAAACAATAGAGCTTATAAAGGTATTGTCAATTGATCATTTAGTTTATGATATCCTTTGTTAGAACGTGCTAACTGCATTATTAATTTAATCCCTGCAGTATTTGATGGAGTTCAACAGCAGCCCAGGAGACCTAAAATCGCTTGGAGTCATAGGCTTTCTTATCCTTTTCAGTGGTGTTTGTCCTTGTGTAGAACTGGAGAACAGATTGCTTGCTCGTTTTGATGCAGCATCACAGCGGAGAGAATTGTCTTCAATGGCTGAATGTGCTAAAATTTTATCTCAGGTAAATACTTTTGTTAGGTCTGATATGTAATAATTTAATTATTATTGATTTTAAACTTAATAGCTTCATTAAGTAGCTCTTCCTTCCCTCTTTCCCACTCTTTCTTCATCTCTCTCTCTCTCTCTCTCTCTTTGGATTTATAATATGAGGATAAATCGAATTAATCCTCCCTAACTACTTTGCTCTTTTACTTCATTTGTTTAGTCAACAATCTTTTTAACAGATGATGAGAACAAAGTGAATGCTTTTGACAAAATTAATAATTTCTTAAACAAGATTAGTAGATTTGTTGATTAAAATGGGCAATTGAAATAGACTAGTTGAAATAAACAGCTGCTTCCAATCCTTAGACCTTGTGGTTGCTTAACAAGCACTCATCCCAAATTCTCAAGCATCTATAGCTATTCAATGTAAAGCTGTTCTTGTGGTTGAATTCTTGTGGTTGAATTCTCAAGCATCCCAAATTTTCCGGTAGGTACATGTGTGTGTGGTCGTTTAATCTTGGCGGTCCATAGGGATTGTGGTGTCAGTTTCAACAAACAATGATAGTAGGTTTTTGTTATAATATAGGCAAATGTGGGTTAAGAAAGTTTATATTGTAGCTGTTTTAATGTCTCTTTGCTGCCTGTAACTGTCAAAATCTACAGGGAAGGCCTTCTTCCCCCTACTCACCAAAAATTATATAAAAGAGATGATTTGAAACCTGCCCAACGCTAGGTTGGATGAGAGGACCACCTTTTTTTATTGCTTGCCAATTTAGTTTGGTTGTGACTGGGATTTGACTATTTTGGCTTTTTTTATGCACTATTTTGGCTGTGACTGGGATTTGACTTGCTGTTATTGGTCATTTTTAGCGACTGTTTTTATTCTGATTGTAAAAAGGCCTGCATAGCATCTCATGCCAATTTTTTTTTGGCTGCATATGAGCATTGGGAAACAGTGGAAGGAGTTTCTCGACTACAATGAGACGATAGGATTTATATTCCATGTAAGGATACTTTTTGGAGAATGTACTTAATTTGTTTTCCTTTATTGGCTCTCACCTCATTTATCATAGGTTATGGGTTTTGTAAGTAATTTTCTGGTCTTCCTCCTTCAGGATGATGCAAAGAAACTTGACAAAGCTGCCAAGAATCGGTACACAGTATGATTGATGTGTATGCCAAGAGGATGCAAGATGTTTTCTGGTTGCTGCCTCATCCTAGATACCATTCTAGGGCTTGGTCTGATGAGTTGTCCCTGCTTTGGACTATTTTCCATTTTGTGAAAGAAATTTACAATGATAAGCTGAATTAGACTTCCTTAATTTTGGTCTTGGATATGCATTTTGCCCTTAATTAAAGCCAATTATCCACCCTATGGGATTGATTTCCTCTAGGGGCCTACGGGAAGGTTTACCAACGGTCGTAATATCGTCGATTTCATTGGTCTGCATTTTGCTCTTTCTCATTACATTATTATTATATTATATGGTACGGTTGCCAAAGTATGATATATATATATATATGCAAATATATGTGCTTTTTTTTTTTTTTTTTTTTTTCCAATAGCGGCGACCCTTAGGTTGCCGCTATTGAGTTTCTATTTTTTAATTCATTAGCGGCAACTCCTAAGTTGCCGCTAATTACAAACAAATAGTTGCCGCTAATGATAGAGGAATAGCGGCAACTTTAAGTTGCCGCTATTGACCTTTTCCATTTTTTTTTTAATTTTCTTACTATAGTCGCCGGTAATACTGGATAAATAGCGGCAACTACGGGTTGCCGCTAATGATAGAGCAATAGCGGCAACTCCAAGTTGCCGCTATTGACTTTTTTTATTTTAATTTTTTTAATTTTCTTATATCATTAGCGGCGAGTTTATGTCGCCGCTAATGACATACAAATAGCGGCAACTTTAAGGTTGCCGCTAATGATATACAATAGCGGCAACCTTAGAACCATTTTGAACCATTTTTTCCGGCAAAAAAAAAATGTATTAGCGGCAACTCTAAGTCGCCGCTAATGACATACAAATAGCGGCAATGTTGAAAGTCGCCGGTATTTAGCTTCACCGTCCACTTACTACCAACCACCAAATAGCGGCCGCGAGTCGCCGGTATTTGTGAATAGCGGCAAGTTTTTCCTCATTAGCGGCAACTTGGAGTCGCCGCTAATGACCATAATTTTTGTAGTGTAAACAAACTTCGGGATTGGTATTTTCTTAGTAATGTGGAACAAGTTAACAGGTTGTATTCAGACTGGATTGGGACAACACCCCCTACAAAAAAATATTTTTTCAACGTCTCTCTCTCTCAATCTCCCTCACCAGTCATAGCGCATCTTCCTCCTGAACTCTCATTTCCCACTCTCTCACTCTCGCTCACCAGACATGTAGTGATAGTTTTTTGGTCTGTTTGATTCTTTAATAGTTTCTGCCTTTCGCAATCTCCCTCAATAGTTTCTGCTTGATTCTTCTTTCTTTCATTTGGGTCTGCTCTAATTGAATCGGGGTTTTTTTAATGATTGCTCTCTCTCTCTATTTGATCACGAAGGGTCTAGAATTTTTCATTTTCTAACGTTTAAATATAAATGCAATTTTAAGATTTATAATTAATTATGTATTACTTAGTTTATATATATATACACACGAACTTATATGGGCTTACTCACGAGCCTAACTGAGTCGAACCAAACTTGCTTCGTTTAATATTCAAGCCAGCATTTGTATTCACAAAACGTTTCATTTAATAATCGAGTTGAGCACAAGCCGATCCTGAGCTCGCTCGCGAACGGCATGCTTACTTAACACCCCTAAATATAGGCTAAAATATTTATTTAATCTTGTTGATTATTTAGAGAAATTGGATTTGGGAATTAAATAGAGCACTTGGCTCATAATTTAATTCATGCAGGCTAAGGAATTAAAAAAAGACTTGGGCTTATAATTCTAATTCTTTAAGCTTGTAGAATGACTTTTATGCTTTTTAGAATTAATTCCAAATTGCTAAAGTTAAATGAAATGAGAATTGAGCTTGAGAATAAAACTCAAGCCCAAGTGCTAAACCAAGTGGGAGTGGGAGTGGGCTAGGGCTTCTAGCCCTAGCCTAGGCGCATGAGGAGAATCTTTTCACCCCATGGCCGTGTATGTGGAGGGGCAAGGGTGGTCTTTTGACCCCCCTTGTCCGACTTCTATAAGGACGGGGATTTCTAATCTCAATCCCACATGGTTTAAAATTCCTTCTTCTCCAGAAATCCCAGTATTATAAATATACGAGCAATTGAGAAGCAAAAACATACACCTTGGTCTAAAGCTTGTGAATTTTTGTGAAAAAAAAAAAAAAAAAAAAACACAACTTTACTCTCCCACAAGAGTGTACGCAAGGCCGCTAGAGAGTTTTCTCTCCCCAAAGTTTTGCTTATAGTTTTATCTTGTTCTTGAGAAAACTCGGTGAGCCCACACTCACAGTCATATTCGGTCATCAAAGAGAAGATTTAATGGAGCAATCTCCTCCCCAATTGTTTAAAGATCTTGAAGTTCTTGATCAACTCTCAAGTCTTCAAAAAAGTTTCGTGAATATGATGAAGAATATAAAGAGGTTCTTCAAGTTCATGAAGAACACAAAGAACGCTACGAAGGCAAGATGAGTATGGACCAATACTTGAAGTTTGCAAGCATGTTGAAACTTCAACTACTTAGTCCAACACCAACTGAAGAATCGATGGATACTTCTACGCCCCAATGCGTAGGAGAGGCCGAATCTTCATGTAAGTAATTATAACATATATGTTTGCTTTAGATCTAAAGATGTTTGTCTTGATGGTAAAATGTTTTGACGATCAATTTTATTCCACTGCGTAAAAAGAAAATTTTTGAAGTTTACTTTTACAAACATACGATCCCAACACTTGAGTTCACTCACCTATATATATATATATATATATATATATATATATATATATATGAGTGTGCTCACGAACCTAACCAAGTCAAGCCGAGCTTGTATCATTAATATTCGATTCAAGCACGAGTCGAGTTTATACTTTATATGAGCCGATCTCGAGTTCGCTCGCTTACACCCCCTATAAACATAAGTATACGGGTCAAACAGATTGATTCGTTTATTAAATGGTTTAGTTTGGGTCAACCAAAATTGACCCCAATTACCAGATTATCCCAAATTGATCATAACCCTCTAGTTGGTATCATATTGATGAATTGTGTTAAAAATTGTTAGCCTAACTCATAATGTAAGTGTAATCTTATCCCAAAAATTGTGTGTGTTACCTATGAAAGCATATGAATCACTTTTATTTGTTCGCATTATCTGAATTTGTTATTACTTTTGTGATATACGCAAAGCCTAACTTTTTGAGTAACAAATAACAAAACCAAAATTCACTTACTTTCATCGTTCTTCCTTTGCCCCTTCACGCTTAAATAGATGCCTGTGGAGATGATTAGTACCACGGAAGCAATAGCTACCACAAACTTATTGATGATCACGAAAATTAGAGATCTATCGTGCGCTGCAAAAACGATAACCCTGTCTCATTACAACATTATAAGGGTTGAGTCTTAGAAGAAATAACCTTAAAAGCATGGATAACTTATAATTATTAAGGAACATGTACCTTCTCTGTTATTTGTATTGGTCGATGTTCTTGGTGACGAAGCAGTTGTAAGGTTATAGAACGGGTAGACCTCAAACCTGATATTACAGCTGGGTCTCACGACTCTCCCACCTTCCTTCCCATCACAACATTGTGGAATGCTTTCAAAAGCCCCAAGTAAGCAATCGTTGCATTCTTGCTCAGACAAATCAGATATGCACTGCGCAAGTGCATATAATGAAGGGATTCCATTTCCTGCTGCAAACATAAGATCAAGACCACCTGCGGCGGCTCTACCTCTTCGTCTCTCCAAAGGGGTTCTAAGATCGTAATTGGCCGACATGTTATACAGGTTCCACATAAAGAATTTCAGACTAGTTTTCTCGGCGCCACGAATGGAGCGATTTGAGTAGCGCAGCATACATTCGTCGTACCATCCAATTGCCTCCTTTTGCTGGGGACAGCGCTCGGTGAGAAGAAACGCAGCGTCGTTGAGGAAACCACGGCAAGCATGTAGGTTAACATCTCCTCTACAAAACCCAATTGCGTATACTTGGTCGGAGTTTTGGCCGTAAGCGTAATGGGAGACCCCACGGTCGATTTCGGTGATGGCGGAGAGGGAGAAGAGGAGGTCACTGAAGTTTGCCTCGTAGCTGCTATTACCGGCGCTGTTTCCACCCTTGTCGTGTATACAAAAGTAATAAAGGAAGTCTGGTCGCGCGACAGCTTGGGCAGTGAGTATAAAAATGGTAGATAGGAGGAAAAGTAGTGATGTTGAGGAAACCATTGCCTTGTGTTGCTTCTTTACTCTTGGTTCAACAATGGCGAGCGTGTTTAACTAGCTAGACTGTGGCCGATTGTCAATGCATGGGGTCAAGGGGAAAATTATTAAGAACTTGGTATGCAGAGTGCCAATTTGACAATCCAATGTGAAACTTCCATGATTCCATCCCTCGCGAGGAAAATGCCAAGAATTAGGCATGCAGAGTGCCAATTTGACAATTCAATGTGAAACTTCCATGATTCCATCCCTCGTGAGGAACTTGCCAAGAACCGGGCAAAGTGACTCCTCAATAATGGTAGTCTTCCCTCACTGTGGCAAAAGACTAGTTTGTCCTAGAGCAGCCGAATTTGTTGCCTTGAATAAGAAGATTCTTATCGGCTCACCAAATTTTACTTATCAAAATAACTAAAAATATTTTTTTCTTTATTTTTCTATTTTAACAATTCACCATTTTAGAGCACCCCAACAGCCTCATTCTTTTAACAATCCGTTTTTACTATTTCATTTAAATATTCCTTTTCAAAAATTTGTTTATTCTTTTTTTATTATTAAAGAATGAGAGAGAAACATAAAAGAGAAAAGAGGGAGAGAGAAACTATTTTTTATTCAATTGGTAGTACTTAAATACTGTTCACTCACCATTTTATTCAGGTTAAAATAATAAGTCTAAAAAGTGAAGATTTAAACTACTTTTACTAAATTGTCTAAAAAAAAAAAAAAAGGGTTTTGGTGAGGTTGCAACGAGTGTTTTAAGATCAAGTGCATTTGAAAGTGTGATCTCACAGAGAAAAAGTATGTTTTAAACCAAAACGTAAAAAGTGTGCTATTTGTGAGTGCATTTTTTTTTTTTTTAATTTGCGGTTTAAAAACATGAAAAAAAACAAAAAAATAAAAAAATAAAACAAAAAACTGTGTTTAATATGTTTACAAAACGCGTGCAATGAGGTGTTTTTTTTTTTTTTTTTTTTCAAAGTAAAGCTATGATTTTAAAGCAGAAACTGTAATTTTATCAAATGCTTAACTACATTTTAAAAATTATGTTTTCAAATTACATGTTTTAAAAATTATGATTAACTTCACAAAGGCTCTCTGAACTTTCACACGTTATGAGAAGACCCCCAAAAAAGTTCAAAAACTCTCAATTTCACCCCTTAAAACTTTTAATTTGACGCAATCTATCACATCCGTTAAGATTTTGTGTTAAATCCTAATGGATGCTATGAAAATAGCAAAATACCCTCAACTTTTCTTTCTTTCTTTTTTTAATTTTTAATGTGAAATTAATGATAAATTTGATATTTTATAAAAATTTCAAAGATATAATGGTAATTCCATCTATTTTAACATTTGTTTAACATCAAACCATGAGAAATTGGGTAAATTACATCAAATTAAAAGTTTAATAATTAAAATTGTGAGTTTTTAAATTTTAAAAATGCCTAAAAACGTATAGAAGTTATAGAGCTTTGGTAATAAAAATTACTATTTTTCAATTACACTTTTGCTCGGCTATCTTTTTCTCCAATGGCCCACCGGGATTCCTCTCAAATCGACTACTATTTAATTTCAAACCACCGAAATCTATAACGCTTCTTCTTCATTTGGATTGGTCCTTCAACTCATTTCCGATCGTATTGTATTCTACGGATATATTCATCTTTGTCTGATTTTATAGTTCGGGTTTCTACCATTTTGTTCATTGATCTTCATGAATGTTATTTGCTCAAGGAAAAAAAGTAAAAAATAAAAAAACCTATAGTACTACCTCACATGTGTCATTCTTCATTTAAAGTACACAAAGATAATCCTAAATTAAATGTAATATTCAAAGCTGTTAAACCAGGAACATGATTATTTTCGGTCCATTTTAAATTTGAGAATATTCAGTTAATAGATTTTAAATTTGAGAATATTCAGTTAATAGTTAAGATCTTTTTAGGCCATAAATGAAATATTTGTCCTATTAATAAAAAAAAAAAAAAAAAAAAATTATATATATTTATAAAAAAAAAAATAAAAAAAAATAAAAAATTAAGGGGTGGCTGGCTACTTCATTGGGAGTGGCCGAAGACACCCCCATGGCCCTTGGGGGTGGATTAGCCATCCCCAAGTGCCAAATCAATTTTTTTTTAATTATTTTTAAAATATATATTATTTTTTTTATTTTTTTTATTAATGAAACAGGTGTCCCATTTATAGCCTCAGGACTCTCTAAAAAGATTCTGACCATTAACTAGGTATCCTCTGATCCAAAATGGATTGAAAATGATCCGTATCTATTAAACTAGGGATAATTAAGACATAATAACCATCATCCCTATTCTGAATTTTTTACTTTCTTTTCCTTTTCTTTTTGTTTTTTTTTTTTCGAAATTCTTTATCTTATACAGTATATTTTTTTCATCTTGGGTTGCGGAATAGGAACAATATTGCAACCTCTTTAGTATATTATAACTTATAAGTAGAGTAAGTCAATCAAATTAAGAGATTAAGAAAATATTACAAATTGAGTGATAGTGGTAGATTGATAAGTGAGATGAATGTAATTTCTCCAATCCATGATAATCCATGATAATATTGTTAATTTTTTTTGTTCATAATAATGAAGTATTGGATTAAGGTCTGTTTGGGTGTGTGTTTAATACTCAAAAAGTCTGTTTGAAAAAAAAAAAAAATGTTTATTAATTGAAAGCGCTTTTTTTTTTTTTTTTTTTTTTCTTTTGAACGAAATATCTCTTTATTAATATAACAATCAAATGGAGCAAAATGCTCGGTACAATGCCAAAGATACAATTTGAAATCTTCATAACTCAAATATTATCTATGACATACACAATAGCCTGGGACTATTATAAGACAATGTCTACGAAAAGTCACCATCTCAATCAGTTTCAGATCTACAGCAAATTTCAATGAATAACGTTTCTATCCACTGCCAGGTCATTGATTCCCTAGCTTTTTTATCTCCGCTACAAGCTAGTGCTTTATCAATCGCAATCTCCTTCGCTACCTCTACCATAGTGAAAATTCTTCTTTATGTCTAATTACTCTTCTGTCATCGGTCTATGTTTTGCTTACAGAACAGGAACCATAAGAAAACAAAAGATCGACCAAAAATCAATTTCCATTATTCTTAAGCATTTGTGAAAACAAAACTTAAGAAAACAAATAAAACTTGACCCAATAGATTGCTACTAATTGAAAGCGCTTATAAAAATTTAAAAAATCTAAAAATTGTTAAAACATATTTTTAGCAAAAGCTTAAAAATAAAGCATTTGCCAAAAAAACATTTCTTAATTTAAAAACTCTATTTGTCGATTATAATTTCAAAGATGCTCTAAGCGGAACAGCGTAAGAAAATAGCTTAAAACTCTTTAAAACATACGAACTCTAATAAAAGAAAATTTTCTTTTCTTTTCTAAGCAATATAGAGGGAAAAGGGAAGGAAAACACCCAAGTCAACAATGAAAGAAATAAACAAAAAGCAGAACAAATTATATAGCATAAAGATAATTTTTAAATATATGCTGCAAAACTTCAATGTTTATACGAGGATATTTTTCTCTCCAATTAAGCAATACTGGTCAACAATCATGGAAACAATCCCATTGACCTTCTTCTTACTCTCCACAACCACCACATTATCAGACACATCCGTCACTGCATGCGCTGTAAATTTATGCTTTTCTTGACTGTAAAACGAGTACTGCAAATGATTAATCCGGTTCGGAAACACCAACACCGACGAAAAATCGGCCACCCACTTCGTCCCATTTCCGGCCACCGTCAATTTTCCGACTGTCGATTTCAATCTCATCCCATTCACATTGTTCCGGTTGTTAGAGACATCTCCTTATCCAACTCTCTTCCAGATAATGAAGATGAAGATTCAAATAATAAGATAAATAGATAACTCTTATTATCTTGTATAGCTTTCAAATTATACTTGATAGAATAGATTTCAAATTGTATTTGCTTTAGTATTTGATTCCATCTCTTTGTAACAAACTCAATTATAAATACAAAGCCTTAGCCTACGTTAAAGGCAAGGCAGCAAGCAAATTCAATTTATTGGATTTTATATGGTATCAGAGCCCTAGTGACTCACGTCAATTTTTTTTTTTCCCTGCTCTACGTTTTTTTTTTTTTTTTTCTTTCTTTCCTCAATGGCAGAAATACCACTCCTCCCAACCCAACAAACACCACCACCCATACCACCCATCACAACCCACCAAACGCCACCCTTGGTGACCTTCACCAACTTCAATCCTATTAAGCTCACTCAAGATACATATCCTATATGGCTACCTCAAGTTGTTCCTCATCTCAAGGGAGGAAATCTCTATGGCTATGTTGATGGCACTTACAAGTGCCCTCCAGAAACAATTACCACCACAACAGATGGAGTTGAGACCACATCCTCCAATCCTGCCTATTTGCATTGGTATATGCAAGATCAACTTATTCTTGGTGCTATAACATCTGCTCTATCCAGCAAGATGCTTTCCCATGTCACACGGTGCACCACCTCTTTGGAAGCATGGACCACTCTGAAGAATTTATTTTCTTCTCAGTCTAAGGCACGCTCAATGCAGGTGCATTATCAACTGAATACTCTCAAGAAAGGCAACTCCTCCATTGCAGATTATTACCAGAAATTCCTGGCTCTCACTGATACGTTATCTAGTATCGGCCAACCTCTCACTGACGTTCAAATGCAATCTTTTCTCCTTGGGGGTCTAGGATCTGAATATGATCCCTTCGTTACTTCCGTTACCACACGGATTGAACCTCTTTCGGTTGAAGAAATTTATGGCCATCTTCTCTCGCATGAAATGCGCCTAGAACAACACCACAATTCGATTGACTTATCAATTGCTGGAGTTAATGTTGCTGATCGTAGCTATCCCTCACGTGGTCGTGGAGGACGCCACAACTACCGTGGTTTCCAATCTGGGTCATCATCACATCCGTTTCGAGGTAGGGGGCGTGGATCCTCACATGGGGCATCTTCACGCCGTGGCACCTCAAACAATTATTCTCAGTCGCAGTCTCACCGCCCAATCTGCCAAGTATGTAATAAAATGGGTCATATTGCATTCGACTGTTATAATCGATTCAATCAAGCATATCCCAGAGATCTTCACAGAGATCAGTCCAACTCATTACATGCATACTACACCGCTCCTTCCGGTGGAATGGATCCTGCTTGGTACCCTGACTCCGGTGCTACCCATCATCTCACTTCAGACATTGACAATCTGAATCTCACAGCTGATGAATACAAGGGGTCTGATCAAATCCGAGTCGGCAATGGTAATGGGCTTTCAATCAAAAACATTGGAAACACTCGCATTTTTACTCCATCTCAAAACTTTGATCTTTTCAATGTTTTACATGTCCCTGCTATCTCCAAAAACTTAATCTCTGTTCATAAATTCACAAAAGACACTAATACTTTTTTTGAATTCCATCCTCATTACTTTCTTTTGAAGGATCGCAAATCCGGGAAAATCTTGCTCCACGGCCCGAATAAACATGGCCTCTATCAATTTTCAAATTCCGCAAATAAGCTCCCTGCATCTGTCCATGTTGGTGAGCGAGTCTCTACTTCTCAATGGCACTCCCGGCTAGGTCATCCCGCCTTACGTGTGGTCCGTCGTGTGCTCTCAAATTTTCGTCTTCCAGTTGCGTCAAATAAATCGATGTCTCCTTGTTCCGCTTGTCTAAGTTCCAAAAGCAAGCAGCTCGTCTTTCATTCTTCACATTCCATAGCCACGTGTCCTCTAGAATTAATATACACCGATGTATGGGGTCCAGCTCCAGTTCTTTCTAGATCTGGCTCCAAATATTATGTGTCTTTTTTGGATGCTTTTAGCAAATATACGTGGCTTTATCCAATGTCGTGTAAGAGTGATGTTAGCTCTATTTTCTTGAAATTCAAATCCAATGTGGAATGTTATTTTAACTCTACTATCAAATCTGTTCAATCTGATTGGGGTGGAGAATATCGTCCATTAAATAAAATTCTTGTTCAATTTGGCATCTCTCATCGTGTTTCTTGTCCACACACACACCAACAAAATGGTTCAATTGAACGCAAACACCGACACATTGTCGAAACTGGTCTTGCCTTATTATCTCATGCAAAAATGCCCTCAAAATTTTGGGATGATGCTTTCTCTACTGCATGCTACCTCATAAATCGTATGCCAACATCAGTTCTTAAAAATAATTCTCCATTTGAAATTCTTTTTAAATGCTCTCCCGATTACACTTTTCTTCGCACTTTCGGGTGTGCATGTTGGCCAAACCTTCGTCCATATAATTCCAACAAATTTCAAGCTCGATCTATTCAATGCCTTTTTCTAGGTTATAGTCTTTTACACAAGGGTTACAAATGCTTACATTTATCCACTGGCAGAATTTATATTTCCAGAGATGTCCGCTTCAATGAATCAATTTTTCCTTGTGAAATTGAGGCCCCTTTAGAACTACCCACACAAAATCAAGAGATCCGGCCATTTTCCATAGCCCAATTCATACCTCCGGTTGGCCCATCTCACTCTCCCAAAAATTCTGTCTTAGAGTCCAGCCAAAATTCAGCCTTAGAGTCCAACCAAAATTTTCCTGCACCTACGTCATCAAGTACTCCATCTTTATCCACTACATCATCTTCACCCACATCACCCACCTACTCACAATCTCTTCCAGATTCATCCTCTGTTTCTATCGCCTCACCTCCATCTCTCTCACAAGTTGCAATACCCACTGAATCACCCTCACCCAATATTCAATCCAACTCTCATCATCAAATGATCACTCGTGCCAAACACAACATCTCCAAACCAAAACAATTTACAGATGGAACTGTTCGGTATCCCCTTCCTCGAGCGCTCATTGCCGAATCCACTCCATCTTTGGTTGAACCCACTTGCTATTCATCAGCTGTCAAAGACGAAAATTGGAGGAAATCTATGAATGTGGAGTTTGATGCACTTCTCAGGAACCAAACGTGGGTACTTGTTCCACCGTCAACAGCCAAAAACATTGTTGGGTGCAAATGGGTCTTTCGGTTGAAAAGGAAGGCGGATGGATCAATTGATCGCTACAAATCACGGCTTGTCGCAAAAGGTTTTCATCAGCAGCCTGGAATCGATTATGGTGAAACTTACAGTCCGGTCATTAAACCCACAACGGTACGTATTGTGCTCTCTGTTGCTATCTCTGCTGGCTGGCCAATACACCATATTGATATTCAAAATGCTTTTTTACATGGAAATTTATCTGAGGAAGTCTATATGTCTCAACCACCTGGGTTTGTACACCCTCAATTTCCCTCTCACCTGTGCAAATTACAAAGAGCATTATATGGTTTAAAACAAGCCCCCAGGGCTTGGTTCTCCAGACTTAGCAATAAACTCCTGAGTCTC
>NC_081545.1:7146712-7177047 GCF_901000735.1 Corylus avellana | reverse complement strand
GTTAAACCTCAAGTTGCTTATCTTGGTCATGAGAAGCAGGGAGGCTTCAAGTTAATATGTTGGGGTATTGCAAGGTTGTGCCATACACCGAACAGGACCACTTGAGTCATCAATTGTATATACTATCATAACAATTGATATACGTGCACAACATCTTAACATTTACTCTAAATCCTAAGAAGTTCGTGAACTCATATGTTACGATCCTAGTATCCCACATGGCTTAAGTCTAATCTTAATCGTGTGTATATAAACTTTTGGGCACCCTTCCCTTGCAAGCCGATTTTCAAGGCTAAGTTCTACCCAAGGTTTATATCATTTGGTATCAGAACTAGCCACCATGTTGAGGGGCTCGAGTCATGGAGGGGGCTACTTATGGGCTATATTAAAATAGGTGAGAGGAGCCGCCAAAAGAGAAATGACTACCATCGGGTCAGTGTCAAAAAAGTGGGCCGCCGTAGACATCGACAACAGAAGCGTGGTAGTATGTTACGATCCTAGTGTCCCACATGGCTTAAGTCTAATCTTAACCGTGTGTATATAAGCTCTTGGGCACCCTTCCCTTACAAGCCGGTTTTCAAAAGTGCGTTCTACCCAAGGTTTGTATCATCATATGTGAGGTGTTGATTACTTAGATGTATCTAAGAGTGGGACTTATCGTCGGTCAATAGTACTCAGTACGTTGGATAATCATATATAACATTGTGGGAACATCGACTTCAAGAAGGAAACCAAATCCCTTGTGAGAGACCAAGTGTTTTCAATAGGTACACTCAAAACTTATACATATAAAAGGTGAGATGTATTCTCACAAGGTACATAAAGATAATCAAGAATTTAAATCAGTGACTCAAGGAAAAGAGGTAGTGAACAAAATAACAGTTGAAAGACTTTGGTTCGACTACAGAAGGATTCTATGGAGGGGTAAAATGCAATAAGAACGTCATAAGAATTAATTGATTAAATCAAAAATAATCATCAGAGTGTAGTCACAATTTTTAGTAGAATTAATTGTGGTTAAATAGTGTCATGTGATATAATCACAAACCTATTAAGCTAATAATATTTTTCCTTAGGTCTCTCTTTGAGCTGATATAAATTGACTAGAAAATTATATTGTTCCTCCGTTATTTATTTATTTTATTGGGATGTTTTATTTTAATAAAGCATAGGTAGGGGTGTAAACAAGCCAAGCTTAAGCGAGTTTCCCTTGTTCAAGCTTGGCTCGTTTAAATTTTATTCGAGCTCGAGCCAAGCTCAAGGGTAAGCCAAAAAAAATTGAGCTCAAGCCCATAATAAGTCGAGCCAAGCTAGCTTGCGAGCTGGCTCTTATAAAAATAAAAAAAATTAAACTTCAAGTACTCTTAAACGGCTTAAGAAGCCAACTTGCATATGAACATTTGCTTATCCTGGCTAGTCGAGTATGGAGCCTGAGTCAATACAATAAGACACTTGATTTCAAAGAGAGAAGATATACATTCTTTTATAGATAACACTACAAGAAATTTGGTCATTAGCAACCAACTTATTAGCGGCGACCCCAAAGTTGCCGCTAATGAGGGATCATTAGCGGCAACTTTTAAAAGTCGCCGCTAATGAGAGGCAATTAGCGGCGACTTTATCGTCGCCGCTAATAGCGGACGCTAAATACCAAAATAGTTGATATTTAGCAGCAATACTAATAGCGGCAACATGTGTTGCCGCTATTTACTACCCATCAGCGGCCACCTTACCAAGTTGCCGCTGTTAGGCACTCAATAGCGGCGACTCGAGTTGCCGCTATTTAAACACAATTAGTGGCAACAATCCATTGCCGCTATTATGAGCGCAACAGCGGCAACTTCAAAAGTTGCCGCTATTAGAGGATCAATAGCGGCAACTTTGGTAGTTGCCGCTAATCGTCCTGACAAAAAACAAATAAAAAAATACTTGTCCTAATAGCGGCAACATAAAGTGGCCGCTATTAAGGGCCTAATAGCGGCAACGTTAAAAGTTGCCGCTATTGGAGGATCAATAGTGGCAACTTTGATAGTTGCCGCTAATCGTCCAGACAAAAAACAAATAAAAAAATACTTGTCCTAATAGCGGCAACATAAAGTTGCCGCTATTAGGGGCCTAATAGCGGCAACGTTAAAAGTTGCCGCTATTGGAGGATCAATAGCGGCGACTTTGGTAGTTGCCGCTAATCGTCCAGACAAAAAAAAATAAAAAAATACTTGGCCTAGTAGCGGCAACATATTGTTGCCGCTATTAAGGTCCTAATAGCGGCAACTTTTTAGAGATCAATAGCGGCAACTTTGGTAGTTGCCGCTATTCGTCCAGACAAAAAAACAAATAAAAAACTACTTGGCCTATTAGCGGCAACATAAAGTTGCCGCTAATAGCGGCAACTTTCAAGGTGGCCGCTATTAAGTGCCTAATAGCGGCAACTTTAAAAAGTTGCCGCTATTGATCCCTCAATAGTGGCAACCTTAGTATTTGCCGCTATTTACCACTGAAAAAAAAAAATAAAAAAATAATAATAATAATTAATTAATTAATTAATTAATTAATTAAATTTTAAATATTGGGGCAATGCTAGTGACCTTACATATATAATAGAAAAGATTATTTACCAAAAATTCACCTCCAATAATATGTCATTATTTCTTTTATATTAATTATTGGTGAATTTTTTTCTATTTTCTATTCTTATTTTTTATAAAAAAATCAATATTTATTTTTTCCTTTTAAAGAGAACAAATTCTCGTATTAATTATTATTGAAGTTTTCTATTTCTTATTCTTATTTAAATGTTTGATCGAACAATCGACCAATCTTGGTGAATTAATTCAATTGATCGTGATAGGATCAAATGATCGATCGATCAAGGTGAATTAGTTCGATTGATCGTGATAAGAACAAATGATTGATCGAACATCCAATTGATCCTAATGAATTAGTTCGATTGATCATGATAAGATCAAATGTTCGATCAAACATCCGATCAATCTAAATGAATTAGTTCGATTGATCGTGATATGTTTAAATGATCGATTAAACATCCGATCGATCCTAATGAATTAGTTCGATTGATCGTGATAGGATCAAATGTTCTATCAAACATCCGATCGATCTAAATGCTTTAGTTCGATTGATCGTGATATATTTAAATGATCGATTAAACATCCGATCGATCCTAATGAATTAGTTCGATTAATCGTGATAGGATCAGATGTTCGATCAAATATCTAATCGATCCTAATGAATTAGCTCGATTGATCTTGATAGAATCAAATGTTCGATCGATCTTACTAAATTAATTCGATTGACCGTGATATGATCAAATTATCGGTTAAACATTCGATTGATCCTACTGAATTAATTCGATTGATCGTGATAAGATCAAATGATCGATCAAACATCCGATCGATCCAGGTAAATTAGTTGGATTGATCGTGATAGGATCAAACGATCGATCAAACATTTGATCGATCCTAAGGAATTAGTTCGATTGATCACGATATGATCAAATGATCGGTCAAACATCTGATCGATCCTTGTGAATTAGTTCGATTGATCGTGATAGGATCAAATGCTCAAATAAATATCCGATCGATCCTAATGAATTAGTTCGATTGATCGTGAAAGGATTAAATGTTCGATCAAACATCCGATCAATCCTAGTAAATTAGTTCGATTGATCGTGATATGATTAATTGATAGATCAAACTGGATATAATTGAAGGTTTGTAAGCTTTTTATATTATCTTAGTGCCTTAGTTATATTGATCTTATATTATCTTTGGATTTTGTATTATTTTATAATTAATTATAAGATAAATATCAACTTAATTATTTTTATCATAAAAATTTATTAAACGAAATTTTTTAGTTAATAGTATAATAATAAGAACATATTACAAGAGAAAAATTAAAAAAAATAATAATAATAATAAATAAAAAAATATTAAAAAATTGTAAGTATAATTTTTTTATAAAAAAAAAAATACCTCAAATAGCGGCAACATACTGGATCGCCGCTATTTGAGATAATTAGCGGCGACTGTAGTCGCCGCTATTGAATGTACCAAATAAAATTAGCGCCATCTCTGAAATTGGCGCTAATTTTCTGAAATTTTCATACAATTTTTTTTTTTTGTTTTCTGACTCAAAGTTCCAAAATCACACTCTCTCTCTCCTATATTGGAATTTCCCTTGGCGCACTCGTCACTGGTGCCGGCCACCTCTCTCTTTTCCTTCCGATCTGATATTTTCCCCGTTCCCTCCGTCATCCATGTTCGGATCGTAAGCTAAGAGCATGCCCAGCGAGTTCGGCGAAACCCATTCGTAGCCAAATTTTACCGGGTGAACTCAAAATACCCCCCCTACAGCAAGTTCAGACAAACATATCTCGCCATTTCTTTTCTTAATTCCAGGTCATTCTCTCCCTCTTCGCGCAGCTCTGTTTGGTTCTATAAAATTTTGTTTGTATTCCTTTTTATGCGTCTTAATGGCCTTACAGTCTCTGCGATTTGGTGTTTGATTTTAGTTTTGGTTGACACTGCGTTGCTGCTCTGCAAAACACCGGTGGGAACACGACAAAAATACCAGTCCGCAAAATCTCTCTCTTGTAGTGGTTAGTCTTCAGACGTTTTCTTGCCATTGGAAGTCTCTCTGTATTTAGGGAAATAGGAGATTTTGATGCTTTTCTTTGTTTTTATTCTTTTCCAATGTTAATATTTGATTTTTGTCAGTGGGTTTGGTGAATCTGAGGGGAATCAGATTATCAACAAGTTTGCAGTGAGATCACCGTCGAGTTCAATGATTGCTCTAAATAACTGCTACTTTCATGCCCTTAAATACACCACCCCATGTGAATTGTGTATTGACATTCCATGTAAATGCTGTGGAATATCATGTGATTTGTTTTGTTTTGGCAATTACAATCATGTGTTCTTTGATGATGTTACTCTGCTTTTAGCTTCGGGATTCAAACTTTATCCTACACATAATCTGCAATATGATTTGCTAAATAGGTTCAATCTCTGCCATCATTGCTTTTAGATTTGCTATATGATTTGTTATTCAATTTTTGAAGCATCATAATGGATGCAAGCCCTAGAACTTCAGTCTAGGTATTCACATATTTAATAAGCCAACGAGAATCCTCAATTAGAAGCTTAGCATTGGCAATTCTTTTAGACCAAGACTTTGAAGAATTTTTAACCCTTGACAGGATGAAATCTCATGGATACTCTCGGGGCCTTTGCTTGCCCCTTTGCCTCCAACATTTGGCAAAGCCTTTTCAGGGCTGAAAAGCCTTCAGACCTACAAAGCCTTCAGACCTAGCTCAATTTTTAACCAACAACTGAGCTGGCATTGATGAAGGTGTTTATACCAAAACTCAACAAATCATTCTTACTCTAGACGGCTGAACGGGTTGAATCTGCTGTTCAGGGCCTGAGAGAAGAATTTGGGGAGCAGCATGTGTGGGTACCTCCACAGGGACTTTTGAAAATTTTCTTCTGTTTTTGCTACCACTGTCATTTTTCCCTTAATGTTTTCTCCCTGGCTTAAGTTGTTGTTTTACTTCATGCTGCTGATTCTGAATCACTCCTTTCTTCACAGGGTACTAAATGTGATGTTAAAGACGGACAGGATGTGAAGGATTTAGTTGCATTTGCACAAGGAGAACTGAAATACATTGACATATGGGTATTAATTCTAGATCCTCTTTGTTACTCTATTTGCTTAATGTTAAATTCTAGTTATTTCTCTTAAGCTGGTTAAAATCATGGGTTAGTTTTTCTTGCTGATTATAAATTTGTGCTTGGTGTTAAAAATGATTTTTAGCTGGATATTTATGGGTTTACCGGATAGTTTGAGATTTATGACTTATTCGTATATAATGACGCATGCTGCTATCTATGGGTATAGGATTACTTGCTGAATGACATGAAGTTAGCCTGAACAGTCTTTTGAACAGTTAGAGGAGCATAAATCTTTCGAATAATCATGAAGAACTGAAAGATGATAAGTCATAGTCTAGCAAAATAATCGGTCAAGAAAATAATTCTTCAGCTAGTGGTCCTCCGTATATTCTCTGTTTTTCATGGTATTGAGTGGGATTGTATTTTTTTTTTTTTTCTTCTTTCTCTTAGGAATCTCACAGTCATGGATTAGGTGTGTGTTTGATTATGTGTTTATATACCTGTTGGGCCTCTCCACCTACAAACTTAAGCTTTTGGGTTAATGCTTTAACATGGTATTAAAGCTCGGTTTGTTTGTTCTTGGACTCCATGTCAAAGGCCTGTTTATCTTTGTTTTTATTTTGATTGGGTAATTGGACGAATTTGTCTCTGTTTGGAATGTTAGTGTATCCACAACTCTTGATTGCGTGTGTGCTTTATATGGGTTAATGTATTTTGTTGGCCTCTTGAACCACTAGTTTAGCATTTGGTTTAGATGCTTTAAAACTTTCAATTTTGCCCATTTTGGATCGATGCTAAGATTCAAATTGAAAACCCACTTGTGAATGAGTTCATCCAAAATTGCTCTTTTTCTTTTTTTTGTTACTGTTTTTTAACTTTTGATGTGCTACTTTGAGCAGATTTAGTTCTGTGTTTACGACTTACCCTATGTTGTTGAATTTTGTGTTTTTTATGTTTGTTTTAGTTTAAAGTTCTTGGGTGTGTCAAGTGGTAGAGACATTGTGCTTCGGTTTAAAAGAACTTTGTTTAAGTGAATTTGGTAGGTTTTTTGCAAATAGTTGAATATTGCATTCAAAACCCTAATTTAACAAAATTTCTGGTTTCATATGAATCATGTAGTTGAATTTTCTTTTTTTTTTTCTTTTTTTTATGGAGTATTACATGAATCTGTAGAGTATTCTGTATATTTGTGCAGATACTGGTTTTTTATTCAGTTAAATGTTGGTTTCATACTTTTTTGTTGAGATTGATCACCGTATGGTATCATATTCATGTCTATATGTGGTTCTTGTTATTTATGTGCCATACTTTATAGTTGACTGAATACACTTTTGGTCCCTGAAATTCAGAAATTTTAATTTCTCCCCCTCTAACAACTTTCTCCCAACTATATGTACATCCATCTACTTGCACGTCATGTGATTTTAAGAGAAGCAAAACTTTGTGAACTGCACCTACCTCTATTATTTTTGAGTCAGTAGACTTTCTTCATTTGTTTGCTAGGGCTGAAATCCATAATTATACTCTTAACCGTGGGATTTTTTTCCTTAATCGTTGCGGTGCAGGGTGGAACTCTTTCAAGTTTATAGATACATCAATTGTCATGGACCACTAAAACATCAACTATATAGACTTATTTTAAAAAATTATCAAATATTGAGACAACGCCTTTTTGCTTTTTTAATTTTGGGGATCCCGGTGGGAGGGGGGTTTGAATCAAGTATTCTTTCTTTTTCTTTTTTTTGATGAATATTTAGTAACCTTTCTTTTTTTTGATGGATGATTTATATAAATCATCCATCTTATAAGGTTTTTATAAGTAATAACCTTATTAAGTGTAAACACAGTCAAATTTAACAAATTTTAAGTGCATGTGTGTGAAACTCCTTTTTCTTTAATAATTGCCCTGTAATTGTTCATTTAGGTGAGGAGGGACTTTGCTTCTGACTCCTTGAAGAAACCAAATTTGCATTACATAGATGAGAACCATCCTATACAAATGTTTGTTTGTTGGAATCTTCCTATTGCCAGAATCTCTTGGGAGCTTGCTCTTACTGCTGCTTCTTCTAGCCTCACCTTCACCATCACTGCCTTCTCGCATCATAACCTATTTTCCTTATCTCATGCAATAGAGGGAACAAGACTGAAAAGCCCAAACTGAGCTCAACAATTTAATACTTACCGATACAGAGGCTGTCCTGCCTGTACCTCTGTGAGACAGAGAGGGGATGTTAGTGTTTCTTTCCCTTGAAATTTGACAGTATTTTATGTACTTCGTTGTGGGAGTAGTTGGCTTCATTTCTATACCTCTCTGCTAAACATTAGCTATTTGTCTTAACCTGTTTGATCTAGTACTTTTTCTTTCCCTAAAATAAATTCTCTTCTATCTAGTACTTAAAATTCGTTAACAATTCCCATACTCTCTGTCGAAACAAATATAGGTACCAATTGAATGATGGGAACCCCCTTCCCCCTTTTCTCTTTGGTTTTGGCCAGAGAACCCTATTTCTCTGCACATGTATAAAATGAAAATGGGGCCTGAAGACATGGGAGAATATCATAGCATCTCATTGCATCTAAATTTTTTGGCATAGTTTGTATGATTATGATCTCGAATCTCTGCTTCCGTAACTGCTGATTTGCCTTCTTGAACTATCAATACCTCTGGTCTCTCTATCAATCTCCTCAAAATAACTGACAAATTTGCCTGGGCAATTTATTCCTTGCACAGTGTTTACAATAATATTCATCATCCAAGCAAGTTGGGTCACGGAGCAGACATCTATTGTTTTAAACATAAAATAGAGCCAAAATGGGAGGACCCTGTTTGTGCCAATGGAGGGAAGTGGACTATAACCTTTTTTAATAGAGGGAAATCTGACACTTTTTTTAATAGAGGGAAATCTAACATTGGCACAAAATGGGAGGACCCTGTTTGTGCCAATGTTTCAGACAATCTTTGTAAGTTAACACTGAATCAAAAATTCTTTGTGGCATCTAATTTTCTGAGTGTGCTGATACTAGTTGCTGGCAATGATTGGAGAGCAATTTGATCATGGGGATGAAATTTGTGGAGCATGGGGATGAAATTTGTGGAGCAGTTGTCAATGTCAGAGCTAGGCAGGAAAAAATAAGCGTGTGGACCAAGAATGCTACAAATGAAGCTGCACAGGTAACTTTTTTTGAAGCAGATAAACCCACCAGCCTTCATCATACTGCCTTTATTATTTGTCCCCATTTTTATTTTATTTTTTTGACCCACAAGAAAACTTTTCCTACTTTGTCTCCCACGTATGGATACTATATCACTGAAGCACATTAATTTTTGCTTTTGTTTATATGAGCACAACATGGATCCTTGGTTTGTATTTTACTGTGGCTATTCCTTTATTGCTCCCCTTTAATGCCCCACTTAGATTGCAAGAAGGTAGAGGAAAAGAAGGGAAATTTTATATGTGCACGTTGGAATGGTTATCGTATGACTCAAAATACTTGATACTAAGTGGAGCAATTGGGTGAGCCCATATGATCACTTGGATTAATCTATTGGACACATTTTATCTTTTCCCATTGTTCACTTTTTTATTCATGGGTTCTATATGAAATAATCCTTTGATTCTCGAAGATTCAAGTGAGAGGAATAAGAATTGATTTAGCTTCCTTAGATCAATTTAAGAAATTTTCATGGATTTCACCTGTAAACAAGGCCTGGTTGAATTGCTGTTATTGGTCATTTTTAGCGACTGTTTTTATTCTGATTGTAAAAAGGCCTGCATAGCATCTCATGCCAATTTTTTTTTTGGCTGCAGATGAGCATTGGGAAACAGTGGAAGGAGTTTCTCGACTACAATGAGACGATAGGATTTATATTCCATGTAAGGATACTTTTTGGAGAATGTACTTAATTTGTTTTCCTTTATTGGCTCTCACCTCATTTATCATAGGTTATGGGTTTTGTAAGTAATTTTCTGGTCTTCCTCCTTCAGGATGATGCAAAGAAACTTGACAAAGCTGCCAAGAATCGGTACACAGTATGATTGATGTGTATGCCAAGAGGATGCAAGATGTTTTCTGGTTGCTGCCTCATCCTAGATACCATTCTAGGGCTTGGTCTGATGAGTTGTCCCTGCTTTGGACTATTTTCCATTTTGTGAAAGAAATTTACAATGATAAGCTGAATTAGACTTCCTTAATTTTGGTCTTGGATATGCATTTTGCCCTTAATTAAAGCCAATTATCCACCCTATGGGATTGATTTCCTCTAGGGGCCTACGGGAAGGTTTACCAACGGTCGTAATATCGTCGATTTCATTGGTCTGCATTTTGCTCTTTCTCATTACATTATTATTATATTATATGGTACGGTTGCCAAAGTATGATATATATATATATATGCAAATATATGTGCTTTTTTTTTTTTTTTTTTTTTTCCAATAGCGGCGACCCTTAGGTTGCCGCTATTGAGTTTCTATTTTTTAATTCATTAGCGGCAACTCCTAAGTTGCCGCTAATTACAAACAAATAGTTGCCGCTAATGATAGAGGAATAGCGGCAACTTTAAGTTGCCGCTATTGACCTTTTCCATTTTTTTTTTAATTTTCTTACTATAGTCGCCGGTAATACTGGATAAATAGCGGCAACTACGGGTTGCCGCTAATGATAGAGCAATAGCGGCAACTCCAAGTTGCCGCTATTGACTTTTTTTATTTTAATGTTTTTAATTTTCTTATATCATTAGCGGCGAGTTTATGTCGCCGCTAATGACATACAAATAGCGGCAACTTTAAGGTTGCCGCTAATGATATACAATAGCGGCAACCTTAGAACCATTTTTTCCGGCAAAAAAAAATGTATTAGCGGCAACTCTAAGTCGCCGCTAATGACATACAAATAGCGGCAACGTTGAAAGTCGCCGGTATTTAGCTTCACCGTCCACTTACTACCAACCACCAAATAGCGGCCGCGAGTCGCCGGTATTTGTGAATAGCGGCAAGTTTTTCCTCATTAGCGGCAACTTGGAGTCGCCGCTAATGACCATAATTTTTGTAGTGTGTGTTGGATAATATATTTCTTGTATCGAAAAGATATATATTAAAATAATATTGTACGTGATTTACAATTTTTTTTAGGTAATCAGGTTATTATTATACTTATCTGTCTCATTTTTTTTTTTTTTTTAATAAATATGAGTCTTTTGTATTATAATATGATATAGTAAATAAGAGGAAGATGTAGTCCCATAAACTTTATCTGGTGGACCTAAATCTTAGATTGAACCGGTGTTTATTTTCTTTATTTTGCTTTTTTCATTTAGGTTATCTTATCTTTTTTGATTCCGCTAACGCCAATATTTTATTTTCTTTCTTGGGTAAAGTCCACTTAACCCCCTCAAACTACCACCCCAGTGACAATCTACCCCTCAAACTATCAATTACGACAATTTAACTCCAAAACTACCAAAACAATGACAATGTACCTCCCAATGCTAACAAAATGATGAAATTACCCCTATAGAATTTTCAATAAGACAAATACCCTTAAAATTTTGAAAAAAAAATTAAATTAAATTTTAATATTTTTATTTTTATTTTAGTAAAGGTAATTTCATCATTTTGTTAAAATTTGAGGTATATTGTCATTGTTTTAGTAATTTGGGGGGTAAATTGTCGCAATTGATAGGTTGTAAGGTAAATTGTCATTGGGGTGGTAGTTTGAAGGAGTTAAGCAAACTTTACTCTTCTTTATTTTATTGTCACTGATTTTCACATGATATCGAAGAGCAAATCAATGAATGAGTGTCCACCCATTTGCCTAGCGTGATTCTTTTTCCTGTGGTGCTCTTAGTTTTTATTTTTATTTTTTTGCAATGTTCTTTCTGTGTGTGAATCCACTTGACAGTGGACTTCAACCAACAAGCTAGGTGTAGGGAGGACTTCAACTCAAGAAGAATACATAATGAGTTTGAGGGGAGATGTTCTTATATTGAAATAAAATATATATTAAAATGACATTGTACATTACTTATCTTTAATATAATTGATTGTAATCATGTTTGATGGCAATCAAAATTGATTGATTTTATTACCATACTTATCTATCTCAATTCTCCTATAAATTTGAGTCTTTTGTATTGTATTATGATCAAGTGAATAAGAGTAAAATAAAATCATTTGGACTTTATCTTATGAACGTATGTCATAGACCGAACCATATAATATAACTTGTGTTTATTTTCTTTATTCCACTTTTTCCTTTAATTTCTTTTACCATTATCGTTTCTTTCATAATGTAGATGGAATGGACGAATTGGAGACCAAAATAATGAAAATTGCTGATCAGGAAGCTTCTTGGTTAAAAAGCAAGAACTAAACATTGGTTTCAATAAATAAGAAGGTTGTAACTTTTCTCTTAATATCTATTTCTTTACTTGAAACTTCTCTATGATAACTATATATGGTAATGATTGTAATTTTTTTACTATTCTGTTTCAGTCAATGTAAAGTAACCTATATGTAAGATAGCTTATAACCTGCAACCATTTTGGTCGATCTTCTCAAGTGGAGTTGGCTGCTTAGGTTTTTGACTAAATCAAGTTCCTCATTTCTCAATTAGATCCTAAAGTACATATTTACACTTCCACCCTCTATTTCGATTGAACATTACAAGTAATGCCAATCAATAGTTAGTTGTTTGATTCCTTTCGCTTGAGTCTCATGTTGCGTTGGCAAGACCTAGACAAGAGTGTACCCTATTTGTAGACCCTTGACGTAAGGAAAAGGTGTGCAACCATTTTCCGGTAGCTTCACATAACTGGTAAAGCAGCCGGGTAAATCCCCCCCTCCAGGGGCACGAGTTCGAACCCGCTTGCGGTAGTAGTGCGTGCTCAACTCTGGGCTTTACCAACTCGCACCTTTGTGGGGCTGTGGTGACGGGCTCGCCGCTTAGGCAGTAGCTATGGCTCAAACCGAACATTCCATGGCGAGGGGGGCCCCTATGGTCACGCCCAGGGGGGGAAATCTACACTGGTCGCCCCTCCCCCCTCTTTCATTAAAAAAAAAAAAAAAAGTTTATGATTTCTTTACCTTTCTACCTTAAAAAAATTTACCATTTACCCTTGCTAACTTAAGAGTCGGAAATTTTTCCCACCAACAAGGCTCTAATTATCTTTTCTCCTTTTTTCAGGCATCTGATGCTAAAATTTGACTATGTAATCAACTACATTAATTTATTGGCGTTGCTATACAAATGCCAATAAATTATTGGCGTTTCATAGTATACGCCACCAATAACTTTATTGTTATTGGCATATATAAATAAACGAGTAATGTTAAGAAAAATGACTAGAATTCTTGTTATGTCCTTTTAAATATGATATGATTTTTAAAATTATCATTAAATTTTAAATAATTATTATTAAATTTTAATCTGTTATTAATTTTAAAAACGACATCTCCAGCATTTGAAACGACACAAAAATGATTATAGTCATCCTTCAAATAGTTACTCTAAATTTAATAATTGTAGAAAGATTTATTATCCAAGTGGGAAAACAAGTCTATGTCGGCTAAAGCTAATGAAAAGTGAAAAGCAATCCAACTGAAAAAAACCAAGAAAAGCAAAAAGTAACTGCACTGCCCCACGTAGAAGTCTATGAAGTAGTGTTACGTTTTCCATGCCCAGCCACCTTGTTCTCAACATATCAATTATTGTCATGGAATCTCACTTTACCAAATTCTTCGAGTATATTCAGTTCAATGGTGATTAACACTATGCTTGTATTTGGCAAACCATTTTCATCCCCTCAATATTATTTATGAACCATTTTTTCAGAAAAAAAAAAATCAAAATAGTCTTATTTTTTCACTTTTTATATTACATTATTAATATTTTATATTATTTAAATTAAAAAAAAAAGTGAAAATATTTGGGTATTATTTTTTTAGAAATTTGTGAATAAATAGTATTTACAGGATGAAAATGGTTTGCCAAATTCAAGCTTAGTGTACCATTCAAATTGTGAGAAAATGGTGCATAAATAGTTAAACTATATATATATATTTTTGGTACAATAGCTTCTCTTAATCTTTTTTTATATCATTAAAATATTTATTTTTTACTTATTTTTTATTCATTTCATTACTTTTTCTCTGTCTTCGTTGCTACTTTTCTAATAGTATTAAAGTATTGATTAAATAGTTTAATTTACTAATTTTTATAAGTTTAAACTTTTTGGGAAATTGAAAAGTGATGATTTAACAATGTATGAGAACCGAAGGTCATAAGTTCAAACCTTGACTCAATCAATTTACCTTTCATTTCAATAAAATATTTTACGTATTGAGCTTTACGTATTAAAATGAAGTTTTATTCTACACATGAAAGAAAATATTAAAGTATTAATTAAATGATTAAATTTATATTTTCTTTTGTTTGGCCTCACATATTATAACGGAGTTTGAGCACAAAAATGTTAAAGTTTTTTTTTTTTTTTTGGATTTTTTAATAAGGAATCAGTTTGAATATGTATATATATATAAAAAAAGTAATAAAAATAAAAATTTATATATTTTTAATAATTATTTTGGCTATTCCAGGTAGAGATGCTATTCGAAGTATCAATGGCCGCTTTTTGAAAAGGAAAAGAAAAAGAAAAAGACATCGACAAAGAAAGAAAGAAAGGCAGACGTACATCCAATATATTGAAACCCATGTAATCATGTCGATTATTCTTTCTCACAAAGAGGACGAGAAAAGTGAAGCCACCAAGACCATAATATCGATGGATTGCACACCATAATAATGAAAATTGATGATCAGGATGCTCATTTTTGTACAAGGCAATCGTGACGTGAGGGGTATACAACCAGAATCTTTTGCAACGAGATGATAAGCATCTACAGTGTGCTTGAAATGATAGAAAATTTCAATTAAAGTGGGTGGCTCGGCCAATGGGGTGGCTCTCATCTAGTCGGATGGGGGTGGCTCGAATGGCCAAAGCCACCTCCAATTTTTTTTGTGTTTTTTTTTTTTTTTTTAATTACTTTTTTTTAAAAAAATAAATTTAAATAGGTGTCACGTATCAATATTTGATTGGTCTACATAAAATTTCTTTAAGTCAATTAACGATTAACTGACAAATAACTAATTTGATCTATTATCAAAATCACAAAAACTTCTTGTAATAAAAATAAAATTTTAAAAGAAAAAAAATAAAATTGTGAAACTTCATGATGGTCCGAAGTAGTTAACTCATAAAAAAAATGAAAACATTTCACCATTGGAATTTGGACTATTGAAGTACGGCTAAATCTTTTTCAAGATTTCGTGGTCTCAAAACCAACAAAGTCGACTCTTTGATTGATTGTCCAATTGAAGGTAGGGTATCTTATGAATGTTTAATCGGAAATTAATTGAAAACGAAATTAAATACTTAAATTTAAAAAGTTTGATTAGTTTCATTATTACGAGTAAATTACGGTTGTCATATATAATTTTATATTCATGCTTTGATACGATTTAAAACTAACACACAATATAATAATATGCAATTTTTGAAATGACTTACAAATATGACATGAACATAATACGAAATTTGAAGATTATGATTGAGAGGTTTGACTTGTTTATTTAATTAATTGGGTTATAGTTGATTTATATAGTCTATATACACTTCTCAACGTAACTCGAATCCGACACGTAAACACATATTGTCACCTCTAGGGGATCTAGTTTGGTTTGATTTTCTTATATAATGAACAATATTAAAAAATATAAACTATATATTTCTAAATGCAAAGTAAAAATAACAACAAATATGATAGAAAAATTAAATTTGAGAAATAATTTTATCTTATTTTAGAAAAGCAAATTAAAAAAATTATTAAAAATTACTTTGTTTTTTATAGGATTAAACGGAAAAAAAAAGCGATTCTAGTTAGTAACTTTTGTCGTCCATTAAACTATTATTTAAAGTTATTTATTAATGAAAATATCTCTAAAATCATTAGATACAATTGATAAATAATTAAATATTACAAGCAACCAATTGGGCATTTTGGATTTTTATTTTTCTTTTTTCTGTAAATACCTCAAAAGTCTTGAACTTGGATAACATAAAAAATAAAAACTTATTTGCCCACAACCCTGATCAAGATATAGAAATTTATTTCCGAACTTTGACTATAGTCTATATATATGTTCTCACTTCCTTTATTACTTCTCAGTTCTCACAACATCTTTCATAATTTAAAATAATTGATTACCACAATGATACCATATAAAAATACACTTATTTACTGCCTTGCTTAATTTAGCACATGCTGATTCTATATATAAGAAGAACAGCTACAGTTCATATACAATACAATCAGATGATAATCTAACCTATCTCAATCTAAAGTGTCGTTCAAGTGTTGTTCTTTTATATCTCTAGCTTTAAACTTTTTTGTTGATGAGTCTCTGGGTCTTGATCTTGAAATGTCATGTCACCAAAAGCCTTGCTGTCAGAGGATTACTCAAAAGAAAAGCTGTTTTTTTTTGTCATTCTGCATTGACGCTTGACAGAAAGGGCCTGCACAAAGACGAACTGTGTTGTTCAGTGAGGCAGTTGTCTCATTTATTCGACTATTCAAGTACGGATAAATCTCTTGTAACTTTTTGCTCTTTTCAATTAAAAGAAAAGAAAAAAAAAAAGTACGGCTAAATCCTTTCCAAGAGTACTTCTTCGGCTCAAAACTTTTTAGGCTCAAAACCTTTTTTTTTAGACATGTGATAAAACAAAAAAAAAAAAGTTTAGTATAAAAAAAAGTTAAAAAATAGTGTAGAAAAGTGAAAACGTTAATTTTTTTTTTTTTGAGTAGTAATAAAAATTAAATAATATGATATTAAAAATAAAAAATTTAATTTAAAAATAGTATTTAAAATTTGCATTGGAAAATGTACTATTCTAAAAATAGAGTTAAATATTTAGTAAAATATTAATTTAACATTTAAAATTGTAGTTTAACTTTTAGAATTATTTACTTCCAATTTAAAAATGCAAATTTTTTATGCTTTTAAATCCTAAATAATTCATTTTTTTTATAATTTGTTTTAAAATTACAATTTTTTTTTATAAAATTACAATGTCAAACAAAGTCTAAATTGACTGTCCATATGAGGTAGGAGATCTGGTCCCGTTTGGGACTAGATACTATTTTTCTTCATACGATTTAATGTTGGATTTTTAAAGGATAATTTTTTTTTAACAAATTAGTTTATAGGAAATTTTTATATCGGTCTCCAAGAATGATACGTGCTTTTTACGTGCAAAGGAACATGTATTATTATTAAAAACTGATTTGTAAAAATAACTTATAAATCAATTTTTAAGAAATTTCCGTCATTTTTTATACAATTGATTTCATGGTAGCACGAATTTTTTTTAAAAAAAAATGCAGAAACTTTTTTAAAAAAATTTGAAGTAAAAATAACAACAAATACAGTAGACACAGTCACACAGACTAAATTTGATGAATAATTTTTCTTTTTTGGCGATATAAATTACACAAAGGTATTAAATGTTATCATATAAAAGGACTCCAAAATAATTAATTACCAACAATTCATAGATAATTAAATATAAAAGCAATTAATTAAGCATACAATACATCACAAGTCACGCCTGATCAAGCAAAAATCTTTACTGCCAATCATGTTCCTCTTTTATTCTCTTAATTTGCACACAGATAAGTTAAAAAACAAATAATAATAATAATAAAACTTTCTTTCTTTGAGGGTTTGAAACAAAGGAGTATTATCTTATGGACAAAAATTTCCTTGGAACCTATTTTAATAAGTGTTAAGTCTCATTTTTTACATATTTTATTTTATATTTTTAACAATTATTTATTGTCATTCTATTAACCTAGAAATCTAAACATTAATTTAAAAAAAAAAATTAAAAAATACTAAATAACAATTATCACTCGTTGAAATTAGTTTATTACAATCTAATATTATATTATATTAATTAATTATTAATCTCGCTTGCCCCACTACGAGAACAAGATATTTTAGCCTTTCCGTAACCAAGACTAATGTAATGGACGAATTGGAGACCCAAAATGATGTAAATTGCTCATTAGGAAGCTTGGTGGTTAAAAAGCACAGGACCACATTTATGTAGCAGGTAATTGTGAGGGGTATAGTGTTAATAATATATCTTCTACCACATCATCAGACTCCAACACTATCTCAACAGCCAAGTCTAAGATCTGTTCTGTTACTTGACTTACTGCAATTACTGATATAGTGCAGAAGATAGTTATTCAAATATTATTGTTATAGTTTAAATTCAAATGTATAGATAGCTAGATATTATTTGATTTACTGTACATGTATAAATATACACATTTGATAGTAATACAATTATTTAATTTCAAAAGCTTTCATGGTATCAGAGCTATTATCTCACAATATTAGATACAATTTATAAATAATTAAATATTACAAGCAACCAATTGGGCAATTTGGATTTTTTTTCTTTTTTTTTTTTCTGTAAATACCTCAAATGTCTTGAACTTGGATAACATAAAAAATAAAAACTTCTTTGCCCACAACCCGATCAAGATATAGAAATTTATTTCCGAACTTTGACAATAGTCTATATATGTTCTCACTTCCTTTATTACTTCTCAGTTCTCACAACATCTTTCATAATTTAAAATAATTGATTAGCCCAATGGTTACAGAGTTCTTACAAAATTTATCTATGGAGAACAAAAGCAATTTTTATTCACAACAATTAAATATCAAAATCAGAATTTTTCCAACCCAAAAACCGTAGAAAAGAATTTACTAATTCCGCGAAAAAGAAAATAAAAATGAATTGAGTAAATCAAAACAATAATTTGCATTTCAGATGTCAGTAAACATTTTAGAATAAATAAATGTTATACACTCTAACTTTCATATTTTCATTTTCACACTACGTGACATAACCTTTAAAATTACAATCGATCAAAATCTAAACTTAAAATATATTATTATTTTATATTAATTTGCTTATTATTATTAATCTATCATTCTAATTTGCCGCTGGGTGACCTCCACTGCAGGAAATAGAGTATGGAGAGGAAGAGAAAAAAAATAAAACATTGACATTAGTCTTTAGAGTTATGATACCATATAAAAATACACAATATATTATTTTCTGCCTTGCTTAATTTAGCACATGCTGATTCTATATATAAGAAGAACAGCTTCAGTTCATATACAATACAATCAAAAGAAAAGCTGTTTTTTTTTTGAGTTAACTAGCAGTTTAGGAGGAAGGTGATCCGTAATACATAATACTAATGCAAGTTCTCATAAGTCCTTTACAATACTTGCAAAGGTTCTAGTGGACCAAACATTTGATATCAATTCTGGTAAGGTAGCCAAGCTGCTCGTCAATATGATGCTCAACTGAAAATTCTCATGTAGCAATTTGGACCGTTGGTTTTAACATTCCTTTGCTTAGAGTAACGATGGTAATTTGATTTTTTTGATTTTTTGATTTTTTTTATGAATGAGAGGCTTTTTATATCAACAACCATGTCACTTTACAACTTAAATGCAAACATTCCAATGCAAGTGAAAAACCATAAGAAAAAGTAACTGGCCCCACCTAGAAGTCGAGTGAGGCAACAAAGCCTAAATTTCGTTTTCGGTCCCGTCTTATATATATATATATATATATATATTTCTTCGAGTATATTCAGTTGAATGCCGAAATTGGTTCCTATTATAATGCTGTTGAATCAACTTTGAACTTTCTCTAGACTTGCAAATATTCTATGGGAATCTGTCAATAGCAATGTATGTGTGTGCTACCATTGACAGTAGTCCATATATATGTACCTTGCATAGGTAAAATTAAGAACCACACTCAAAGTCTACATGGACGCAGAGCCGGAATCAGGATTTTTGGTACGAGAATGAACCCTTTTTTTTTTTTTTTTTTAGGGTTAATTATTTTTTTAGTGCCTAGATTTTCACATTTTTATTTTTTTTTTCAACTTAGGTTTCAATTTGTATCACAGATGATACCTAACTTATGGTTAAATATCAATTTAGTATCTACATCAGTCAAACTAACGGATTACAATGTGGATGGTTTCGACTAATCCCTGTGGTCAGTCTGGGGGTGGTTCGACTACCCCCATGGCCTCTAGGGGTTGGCTTGAACAACTCGAAGGCATTTGGAGGTGGTTTCGCCCACTCCTTTTGTGGCAATTAGGGGTGGCCGAACTACCCCCAAGGGCCTTAGGAGAGGTTTGGTCACCCTTAGACTGGGCCATTCCCATTGTAGTCTATTAGTTTTGTTGACAAAATGGTGATAGAGGTACTAAATTAGTATTTACCGATAAGTCAGGTACCATCTATGATACGAATTGAAATATAGGTAGAAAAAATAAAAATGTGAAAATTTAAGTACTAAAAAGGTAATTAACTTTTTTCTTATAAGTTGGGGAGATGGACTTATATAAATACAAAAACATACATATAATCTCACCATATATGTGTTTGTGCGTGTTTATATAAAATAAAACTATAGAAGTCTTAAATTTAATTTCATGTTATGACAAACACACAATAGCTAGTATAAATAAATAGCATAATAAACGAAACACGATCTATAGGATCTAAGAAAAAGAGTACCTTTGAGTGTGGACTCTTTCTCCTAACAATCTCGATCTTGATGCCTCCAAACAACAACAATGTTAATAGTTGAGCCAAATAATGGTGCAATCACAAATTATTAAACCATTTAACTTTTGATGTCAAAACAAATATTGTGACCCAAATGACTGCAAAATAACCACTCAAAAATTAACCATGCTGAGTTTCAAACTAAATTGAGTTTCTGACAAACTAGAGTATAGAAGAAAACTAAATAAATAGGGATGATTTGGGTTTTGGGTAAAACTAACTAAAAAACAAAGAACAAAAAATTTTTAAAGTTAGGCACAAATATTATTTTGAAGCGGACAAAAATACAACTTTTAGAGGATAGATTTATAAAATAAATATTTAACACAAATTTTAAGAAGTTTTGAGAGGACATTAATCGCCCACCCCAAAATGTAGGTCCGCCCTTGTCCGCCAGTACGTTAAACATTCTCCAGCTCATGCCAATTTTCCATTGTCGAGTTTTCATCGATAGGAGTTTTAACCCAAATTTAATTGGTGCTGCTTAGTCAAACTTGAAAAGACTGGAATGTGATTAAATAAAAAATTAAGAATGTGGCTTCATCATAAACCTCAAGATGTCAAGTCATCTGAAGCACAAAAGTACAACGCCACAAAGGCGTTTCGGATTGGGATCTTTTTCTGTTCAAATGGACAGGAAGAAGAGAATCAATTTTCTTTAGCATAAGAGTAGAATTATCCAAAAAAATAATTTAAACAATTTTGCCTACTTTAACAAGAACAAACACTCCTCCGGTCCATTGGTGAGGATCCAAATGTGTCCCAAATGGGCTCGTCTTTGGTACAACGTGAGCAAGCCACGTGTAAAGAACATTGTTAAAGAATTTGTAAGATCTTATAATAAGAAAGTATAAAACGGAATAATAAACAAGAGTCACAAGATTAAAGTAGTTTAGCAATATGTTTACATTTACATACTAAAGTTTTATAGACTACATACTACTTTTATTAAATAATTTTATTGTACATAAGAGACCTCTTTATAGGATTGGGATCCCCGGCAATAGTGATAAAATTGCCCAAGGATTTATTTATTTATTTTTTTTCAAATCTTGATTATTCATTTTCATCCAATAGCCAGAAATCCACAACGTGTCCCATCCTATATAAAATAATAAAATATTATTATTTTTTAAAAAATAAATATAAAATCAAATATTAAAAAATAAAAATAATTATTAAAAAATATGAGGTGATTTGGCGTTACGGGTGGCTTCAGTCACCCCCAATTCAGCCTTGGGGGTGGTTTCGGCCACCCATAAGAGTCGGTTGTTTTATGGGTTTGGCCCTAGGGGTTGGCTGAACCAGCCCCTAGGACCCTAGGGAGCCATCCCAAAGATCGGTTGTTTTATGGGTTTGGCCCTACCTAGGGCCCTAGGGGGTGGCCGGCTACCCTTGTGAGATGGTGGAATTTTTCATATTTTTTTAATAATTATTTTTATATTTTAATATTTGATTTTATATTTATTTTTTAAAAATTAATAATATTTTATTATTTTTCATTATTGTGTGGATGCCATCATCACTTTTTTTTATTTTTTATTTTTTTTCATCCTGACAGGACCCTTTCTGAATCATTTGTCGTGAGCAACTAATCATTTAAATCGATCAAAAATTGAAATTTTGCTACGGCGTCAGGTCCCTTTCTTTTTTTTCAAACCAATGCCAAACAGCCCATAAGCACTTTTCAGACGAGCTAAACGACGGGCGTCCAGCCTGTGGCTGAAAAGGGCCGTGACAGTGATATTATAACAACAAAATGACTCAATAAAGAACCGCAAGGGATAGAAGCAACAATCACCCTAAAATGATTGTTGCAAGAGAGTTACTGTCAAAAATTATAATGAAGCCGAATGAAGAACAAACACCAGCTACAAAAATATTCTCCATGGATCAGACCAAATAAGTGAATGGTGCATGTACGTTTCCTTTCTGAAAAAAATGTGACACTCTCGTCAATAATTGATTTTATAAATAAAAAAGTGGTACGTATCCACTTCTCCTGTCGGCTGCCCCAATAATCACTAATCTTCTCCGGACGAAGATGTTGACAGTGGTAAATCAGCAATGTAAACACTGCAAAATCCTACGTCACTCTTAAGACAATTTCATTGGCTAGGTTCTGCAAACGATTTTGGACCTCTGTTTTTTCTTAAATTGTGATGTAAATGTAGTGGGTTTACAATAACAAACAACAATCAAATTACAATTGTTTTCAGACAAAAAATTTATTAAGGAATTTAAACAAAATGGATGAAAACTACTCAATGGTTAAAATAATGTTAGAAGGATGACTACTCAATGGTTACAATTGTTTCCCACCCTAACATTAAACTCCATTTTATTAGAATTGAGAATAACTTTTTTGAGGTTGTAGCACAAACTTTCCAATTTTGTGCTACCAATAAAAGGTTGACACTTGAACTTTAGAATAAGAAAAATAAATGCTACCAAAACACTGAATCATACCAAATTTAGTAAAAAAAATCTTCATTAACCTCAACTTCTCCAATTTTTTTTTTTTTTTTTTCTCTCTTGAAATAGTTTAGCTCACTCGCTAATTTTCTCACTTTCTCGCTCTCCGAACAGGAAAGTGTGGGCAGCGGTGGTGGTGTTCTATGCTTGCATGGTATTTAATGAAATTACTTCTCCTTAACTTTTTTATAACGAGATGTGGGGTTCTTCACTCATTCCTGTAAAACTGTATTATCTGATTTAGTTACGCCAAAAAAGAAAATCAAAGTTTTCAATTTTTTGCCCAAACATCAAGAAGTTTGTTTGGTTCCAAGGGGCTTTTCAGACACGTACGGAATGTGGGAGAATAAATTTGAAGTTTACGGTATTAGAGTATACCATGGAATTCACGAATAATAGTTACAGTTTAAGACTATTATTGACTTATATCACCGAGTTATACTTGAAGACTATTATCTAGAGTATAAGTCTATTTGTATTAAATATATGATTCTACTATAAATAGGAACATGTTATATTGTAAATAGGGTTAAATACTAAATACTCTTCTGAGTTTCGTTGTAGTTTTGATAATAGAACAAATTAGTCCTTCCGTCAGTTGACCATTAGTTGACTTAACGGAAGTCAATGTGGACCAATCAAATGTTGACATTTGGCACCAACTTAATTTTTTTTTTTTTAAAAGGAAAAGCTACCCCATTGGCCATAGGTCTCATCTGGCCGTATGGGGGTGGCCGAGCCACACCCTTGGCTCTAAGGGAGCCACCCCCTTGGGCACCACCCCTAGTGGGTACTGGGAGTGGCTCGAAAAAAAAAAAAAAAAGGAAAGAAGAGGAAACCAAAATATATATTGAGAAAAAAAAAAGAAAAAAAAAATAGCCATTTGTTGGCCCAGTTTATTTTGGTCTTTGTGGTATTGTTTCAAATTCAGGCCTATTTCAGCCCACAGTTGGCTTATGTCGGCCAAAAGTTGTCGAAGTTCAAATCTTGGTCATAGTAGCCGATGCCGGCTACAATTGCCAAAGTTCAAGTTTAAGGGCAGCTGATATTTCAAATCCGGCGCTATCAACTCCACTCAAGTACCTCGACTGTCACCAACTCCAATGAGTTTCCGGTCACCATTTCGGCCTCCGTTGCCGACCAAAGAACAAACTCAAATTTTCACAAGTTTACACCTTGAGTTTGAGGAGGAATGTTAGAGTATACCATGAAGTTCAAGAATAATAGTCACAGTTTAAGACTATTACTAACTTACAGTTGAAGAATATCACTGAGTCATTCTTGAAGACTATTATCTAGAGTATAAGTTTATTTGTATTAAACATAATTCTCGTATAAATAGGAGCATGTTATGTTGTAAATATTATTCAGAGAAATAAGAGCTTAATGCAGCCTTTAGGTCATAAACCGAACCACGTATATCTATGTGTCATCTCTCTATTATTATTCCGCTTTATTATCTTTTTTTTCCGCTTTATTATTTCCGCACCACGAATTTCTTTCTTAAGGGAGGTGGGGTTGTTCTAAGGATGAGACAGTCCTTGCTAGGGGTGGGCACGGGTCGGGGCGGGGCGGGTATCCCCATTTTTCTCACCCGCCCCGCACAGTGCGGGTTCTGCAAATTCCAACCCGCGACCCGAGCACAAGCAAGAAAATCCGCGCGGGTTTGGGTGTTGCGGGGCGGGGTAGATCGGGGCGGGTTTCGCGGGTTTTGCGGGTTGTGCGGGTTGGGTTTTCTCTTCCTCAGATCCTCTCCTTTCTTTCCTCCGCCGGCTTGTCTTCTTCTTTCTCTCTTTTTCGTTTCATCTCTTCTGCAAATTTCTTCTCCTTCTAAACAAGCCCAAGTTACACAACCTACATCAGAACCCTTGAATCAAACCTAAACCAAAGAACTTGGAATTAAATCTGGACGAGGGAGAAAAACAATTTGAAATCTAGACTAAAAACTTGAGATCTCTTGAGAGAGAGAAAAAAACCTGGATCGTGGTCTCGAGGTGGGAGCGGCGCACTAGCCCATGGCCGGAGGATGTCGAGCGGCGGCATAGATGAAGGGCGGCATAGACGAAGAGAGAAGGAGATGAGAGATGGAGAGAGAACAAGAGAGAAGAATCAGAAGATAGAAGCGTGAGAGACGAGAGAGAGGAGAAAGTGAGAAACGGCGCTAGGTAGAAAAATATGTTAGGGTTAGGGTTTTTTATGTTTTATAGCTATGTGGGGTTAGGGCGGGAACCCGCAAGAAAAAGATTTCAAAACCCGCGACCCGGCCCCGCGCGGGTTGGGGAAAATCCGCCGTCCCGCAAAAATACACTCAAAATCCATGTGGGCGGATCGGGGCGGGGCGGGCGGGTTTGGGGCCAGCGGGTTTTTGCCCAGCCCTAGTCCTTGCATTCAAAATGCGTTCATTTTTCTTCCTCTTTTTTTTTTTTTTGGGAAATAGATTCAAAATGCAATCCGTAAGTCTCCTGATAATGGCAAGCCAAAGAAGAAAACTCAACTGCATATTGTCTGTAAGTTTTCTGTCGTCCATCTTGTTCTTGTCCATACTCTTGTTGTGTTTCTGTCGTGTGGATTGCGATGCTAGAGATACTTTGAAGCATGGCGAGCGGATTACTGACGATGGAGGAGGAACAACCCTTGTCTCCAGTGGAGGAAGGTTTAAACTGGGATTCTTCAAGGCAACGGGAAGCGCAAGCCCCAAAAGGTATGTCGGGATATGGTATAACGAATGGGATCAACAAACAGTTGTATGGGTTGCCAACAGAGACAACCCTGTTACTGACCGTTCCACTGGAGTTTCTTTTGGAATTGCAGAAGATGGCAACCTTAAGATTTGGGATACTACCGGATACGTTTATTGGAGTACAGTATGTGTTGAGAATTCTTCGTCTACAAATCGTACTGTGAAGCTCATGGATTCTGGAAACCTTGTCTTAAGGGATGAACAGTTGGCGAAGAGTCTTTGGGAGAGCTTCCAAAATCCAACGGATACATTTCTTCCAGGTATGAAGATGGATAAACACCTCGAGTTGATTTCATGGACAGGTGATGGTGACCCGGGAAAAGGGAATTTCACGTTTAAGCAAGATCAAGAAGGAGAGGGCCACTACGTTATCACAAAAAAGCCATTGGATTATTGGAGAAGTTGGATGTCAGGCAACTTCTTGAGCTCAGATGAAATGCCCTATGACTACTTGTTGTCAAATTTCAGCAATACCAAGTTCCCACTTTTGCCAAATTCCCCAAAACAACCTCGGCTGGATAATTACGGAAGGATGAATTATACGAATGATAGTTACGCAAGGTTAGTGATGAATTATACGGGGGAATTACAGTATCTGAAGTGGGATGTGGACGAGAGAAATTGGTCTTTGATATGGAGAAAGCCGGAAGACCAATGTGGCGTTTACCATGCTTGTGGGGAATTCGGCATCTGCAATATTAACAATAGGTTGATCTGCAAATGTTTGCCTGGGTTCCAGCCTGCTAACCCCAAGAATTGGGATTCTGGAGATTTTTCAGACGGGTGCAGGAGAAATTCGACATCATCTGACAACAGCGACATGTTCTTGAACTTAAAGATGATGAAAGTGGGCAAGCCAGACTCTGATTTCCCCGAAATAAATGAAACAAAATGCAGAAAGCAGTGCCTTGCCGTGAGCTTGTGCCAGGCTTATTCATATGAGGTAGCTCAAAACAGCACGAAACGAACTACTGGGATCGACAACTGCAAAATTTGGACTTCGGAACTAAGTAATCTTCAAGAGGAGTACACAAACCGTGCTTGTAACGTCTCTGTCCGCGTGCCAAAATCTATTATAGGTACTCCTTCTACACATTGGAATATGCTGGCCGGGATTAATTGCATCCACACATTCTGTTGGAGATAAAGTCGTTATTGAGTTTTTACCAATAGTATATTAATATACATAGTTGAACATTATTTTAGCTAACCCAAAAGTATAAGCTAATGAATTATGATTCACTTTAGTATATTAACTAATATTTTTCTTTATACTTTTTCAATGAGACTCAACTCTCACCGGTGCACCATAACAGATACTGATATGACTAATTTAGTAAAGGTATATAATCTCATCTTTTAGTGTTTAATTACTACTCCAAATTTTATACCTTTTGCAGAATCAACAGTTAGGAATTGTGAGCCTTGTGGCTCAAACTTGATCCCCTATCCGCTAAGCACTGGAATAAATTGCGGTGACCCCATCTACTTTAGTTTCTACTGCAACACTTCCTCGGGCCAGGTTAGCTTCAAGGCACCCAGTGGCACCTATCGAGTCACCAAAATCGATCCAAGTGCACAGACATTTGTCATCCAAGTCAAATATGCAGGATATGATATAAATTCAAGAGGAACTCAACTGCTCAATGTGTCATTGCCGTTCAAGAGGAATTATAGCTCTGAAGTTAAAGATGAAATAGACATTAGTTGGGACCCCCCGCAGCAGCCAAGCTGTAATTCGTCCAAAGATTGCAAGGAGTGGCCAAATTCAAATTGTAATATGGCAATAGATGGAAAGAAGAGGTGCTTTTGCAAGCAAAACTTCTTATGGAATGGCACAATTTTAAATTGTACTACTAAAGGTAAGGATGCTATTCATATATTTTTATCAAGATATAATCTGGCTAATTAAGATTTCTTTGTTATTGAAAAGTTTTCATTTACTTTATGTATAATCCACCTCTAATTTTACGTAGAAATTAGGTGTTTATTTCCTAGAATTTTCAAAGTCATCTTTTTAGCAATATCATGATCATGACCTTGACCAAAAAATTGTAATTATAATTGCAAAAATAATTTTGTACAATATTTCAATTAAATTTTATTTATTATCATTTTAATATAGTGATTGGAGCTTATTCAATTTTACTAATATAATGGGTGTCCTATCTCTTTCTTGTAGAAGGTAATACTCCTCAGTCGTTTAAAAAGCCTTCAAAAAGAAAGAAGTGGTTGCTTCTGTGTGGAATGGTACCTTTGATTATAAGCGTGTTTGCTCTCACATGTTCCATTACTTTTGTATATGTATGGAGAAGAAAGAAGGCCAAGGAAGAAGGTATAGGTCTCGCTTTTCATAATGCATACTGTGCAGCGTGTATCATTTGAGGTTTTGCCCCTTTGAATGAAAATAAAATTATTTATCCTTTCATATGTGGTTGTCTTCCTAACTCAGAAAGTAGAAAAAGTAGTAGAAGAAATCGAGTATTACGTGCATTAGACACTGAAAAACATGTCAAAGACTTGATGGACTCGGGTGAGTTCAGAGAAGAAGATGAGAATGGCATAGATGTACCATTTTTTGATTTGGAATGTATTCTAGCTGCTACAGATAACTTCTCAAATGCAAAGAAGCTTGGAAAGGGGGGCTATGGGTCTGTTCACAAGGTGATTTTAACAGCATTAATTTCCATTTAATCTTCATGTAAACTAGTTTTTGGTTAGTGGTAATATTGTGAGTATGGTGACTTTGATCCCAGGCCACATTTCCAGGAGGTCAAGAGATTGCTGTAAAGAGGCTCTCAAGTGTCTCAAAGCAAGGGTTACAAGAATTTAAAAACGAGGTGGTGTTGATTGCAAAACTTCAACACAGGAATCTTGTTAGGCTTCGAGGATATTGCATAAATGGAGATGAAAAGATTTTACTCTACGAGTACATGCCAAACAAAAGCTTAGACTCATTTATATTTGGTTGGTTTCTAAACCAAATTCCTAATATATTGCACTGCTTGATAAATTTATCTTGTTTGAGTAAAAGCTGATTCATTACTATTGCTATAATTGTTCTCTTGAATGGCAAATGGATACTTTGCAAGATCAAAAGCTAAGCATGTCTTTGGACTGGGAGATGCGCTTCAAAATCATTTTGGGAATTGCTCGTGGGCTTGTTTATCTTCATCATGACTCCAGACTGAGGATCATTCATAGAGATTTGAAAACTAGCAACATTCTTCTAGATAACGAGATGAACCCCAAAATATCTGATTTTGGATTGGCAAAGATGGTTGAAGGTAAACAAACCGGGGCAAACACAACTAGAGTAGTTGGAACTCAGTAAGTTTGCGTTAGACTATAGACAAGTTTCAATTCCCCAACTTTGTTTACACAAAATATATGAGTGCTATATGTCTTTACTGATGAAATATATATGTTGGTAAGCAGTGGCTATATATCTCCGGAGTACGCACAACATGGAATTTTTTCAATCAAATCCGATGTTTTTAGCTTTGGTGTAGTTCTACTTGAGATTATAAGTGGAAAAAAGAATACAGGATTTTATGAGTCAGAACTAGCCCCAAGCCTTTTAGGTTATGTAAGTTTGTTTAATTTTCTGTTGTCATTAATATCTTTTATCATTTTATACTCCCATAAAAATTGTGATTTTAAAATTGTCTCAGGCATGGAGATTGTGGGTAGAAAACAAGGTGTTGGATTTAATGGACCATACTCTACGTGAAGTTTGCAATGCAGACCAGTTCGTGAAGTGCGTAAATATTGGACTTTTATGCGTACAAAATGACGCAAATGACCGCCCTACCATGTTAAATGTTGTTGCAATGCTTGATAGTGAAGTTGGAACAATTTCAACTCCAAAACGGCCAGCTTTTGTTCCTGGGACCGACCATTCCGACTCAGCTAATTCTATTAGACTGGAAACAAATACAGAATTAACTATTAGTCTTGAAGGAAGATGATTGATAATGCATGGTACAAATGCAAGATCTTGCCAGCTGTCCTTTACTACATTTGCAAAGGTTTTAGTGGACAAAATATTGGTTTCTATATAAAAGAAGGTTGTATTAGTTCTTCATCTAAATGAAACTTTTCTCCCAATACCCATTCCTTTAATTGAAACCTATTTATGGTAACTGTATTTGGTAATGATTGTAATTTCTTTTGCTATTGTGTATTAGTCATTGTAAAGTAACACATACTTCCAATAACTACTTTGGTCACTCTTCTTTTTCGAGTTCAAGTTTGCATATAATCTCTACTAATTCAAGTGTAATAATTTTTTTTTTTCTTTTTCCTTCTTTTTGCTTTTTCTGGCCGAGGGTTTGAGCAGTGTTATTTACAAGCAAGAATTAAGTTAGGTAAAGTTGAGCCAGAGTTGGCTGCCTAGTTTTTGACTAAATCAAGTTCCTCAATCCTCAATGAGATCCTAAAGCCTAAATTTACTCTTCCACCGTCTATTATTCCAATGTAATATTATAATGCCAATCAATAGTCGTTGCTTGTTTGATTCCTTTCGCTTGAGTCTCATGTTTAGTTAGCAAGACTTGGGCAAGATTGTAACTTTGTTAGATGTAGATCGTAGCTGTACGGAAGCTGGAGGCCATAAAGTAAATATATCACCTCTGTACAGAATTTAACTTTGTAAGTTCTTTCAAAATAAAGACTTATAACCCTTAAAGAAT
>NC_081545.1:7145125-7146612 GCF_901000735.1 Corylus avellana | reverse complement strand
TGACAGTGGACTTCAACCAAGAAGCTAGGTGTAGGGAGGACTTCAACTCCAGAAGAATACATAATGAGTTTGAGGGGAGATGTTCTTATATTGAAATAAAATATATATTAAAATGACATTGTACATTACTTATCTTTAATATAATTGATTGTAATCATGTTTGATGGCAATCAAAATTAATTGATTTTATTACTATACTTATCTATCTCAATTCTCCTATAAATTTGAGTATTTTGTATTGTATTATGATCAAGTGAATAAGAGTAAAATATAATCATTTGGACTTTATCTTATGAACGTATGTCATAGACCGAACCATATAACATATCTTGTGTTTATTTTCTTTATTCCACTTTTTCCTTTAATTTCTTTTACCATTATCGTTTCTTTCATAATGTAGATGGAATGGACGAATTGGAGACCAAAATAATGAAAATTGCTGATCAGGAAGCTTCTTGGTTAAAAAGCAAGAACTAAACATTGGTTTCAATAAATAAGAAGGTTGTAACTTTTCTCCCAATATCCATTTCTTTACTTGAAACTTCTCTATGATAACTATATATGGTAATGATTGTAATTTGTTTACTATTCTGTTTCAGTCAATGCCATGTAACATATATGTAAGATAGCTTATAACCTGCAACCATTTTGGTCGATCTTCTCAAGTGGAGTTGGCTGCTTAGGTTTTTGACTAAATCAAGTTCCTCGTTTCTCAATTAGATCCTAAAGTATATATTTACACTTCCACCCTCTATTTCGATTGAACATTACAATTAATGCCAATCAATAGTTAGTTGTTTGATTCCTTTCGCTTGAGTCTCATGTTGCGTTGGCAAGACCTAGACAAGAGTGTACCCTATTTGTAGACCCTTGACGTAAGGAAAAGGTGTGCAACCATTTTCCGGTAGCTTCACATAACTATTAAGTTTATGAATTCTTTACCTTTCTACCTTAGAAAAATTTACCCTTTACCCTTGGTAACTTAACAGTCGGAGATTTTTCCCACCAACAAGTCTCTGATTATCTTTTCTCCTATTTTCAGGCATCTGATGCTAAAATTTGACTATGTGATCAACTACATTAATTTATTGGCGTTGCTATACAAATGCCAATAAATTATCAACGTTTCATAGTATACGCCACCAATAATTTTATTGTTATTGGCATATATAAATAAACAAGTAATGTTAAGAAAAATGACTAGAATCCTTGTTATATCCTTTCAAATATGATATGATTTTTAAAATTACTATTAAATTTTAAATAATTATTATTAAATTTTAATCTATTATTAATTTTAAAAACGACATCTCCAGCATTTGAAACGACACAAAAATGATTGTAGTCATCCATCAATAGTTACTCTAAATTTAATAATTGTAGAAAGATTTATTATCCAAGTGGGAAAACAAGTCTATGTCGGCTAAAGCTAATGAAAAGTGAAAAGCAATCCAACTGAAAAAAACCAAGAAAAGCAAAAAGTAACT
>NC_081545.1:7136836-7145025 GCF_901000735.1 Corylus avellana | reverse complement strand
ATGATAGAAAATTTCAATTAAAGTGGGTGGCTCGGCCAAGTGGGTGGCTCCCATCTAGCGGGATGGGGATGGCCGAGTCACCCCCAAATGCCAAAGTCACCCTCAATTTTTTTTTTTTTTTTTTTTTTTTGAAAATACTTTTTTTTTTTAAAAAAAAAATTTAAATAGAGTATCAACATTTGATTAGTTTATGTTTTGTTAAGTTAACTAACGGTCAATTGACGAATGACTAATTTGGTCTATTATTAAAATTACAAAAACCTCTTATAATAAAAATAAAACTCTAAAAGAGAAAAAATAAAATTATAAAATCTCGTAAAGGTCTAAAGTATTTAACTCATAAAAAAAAAAAAAAAAATGAAAACATTTCACCATTGGAATTTGGACTATTGAAGTACGGCTAAATCTTTTTCAAGATTTCGTGGTCTCAAAACCAACAAAGTCGACTCTTTGATTGATTGTCCAATTGAAGGTAGGGTACCTTATGAATGTTTAATCGGAAATAAATTGAAAACGAAATTAAATACTTAAATTTAAGAAGTTTGATTAGTTTCATTATTATGAGTAGATTAGGGTTGTCATATATAATTTTATATTCATGCTTTGATACGATTTAAAACTGACACACAATATAACGATACGCAATTTTTGAAATGACTTACAAATATGACATGAATATAATACGAAATTTGAAGATTATGATTGAGAAGTTTGACTTGTTTATTTAATTAATTGGGTTAGAGTTGACTTATATAGTTTATATACACTTCTCGACATAACTCAAATCCGACACGTAAACACATATTGTCACCCCTAAGGAATCTAGTTCGGTTTGATTTTCTTCTATAATGAACAATATTAAAAAATATAAACTATATATTTCTAAATGCAAAGTAAAAATAACAACAAATATGATAGATAAATTAAATTTGAGAAATAATTTTATCTTATTTTAGAAAAGCAAATTAAAAAAATCATTAAAAATTACTTTGTTTTTTATTGGACTAAACGGAAAAAAGCGATTCCAATTAGTAACTTTTGTTGTCCATTAAACTATTATTTAAAGTTATTTATTAATGAAAATATCTCTAAAATCATTAGATACAATTGATAAATAATTAAATATTACAAGCAACCAATTGGGCATTTTGGATTTTTATTTTTCTTTTTTTCTGTAAATATCTCAAAAGTCTTGAACTTGGATAACATAAAAAATAAAAACTTATTTGCCCACAACCCTGATCAAGATATAGAAATTTATTTCCGAACTTTGACTATAGTCTATATATATGTTCTCACTTCCTTTATTACTTCTCAGTTCTCACAACATCTTTCATAATTTAAAATAATTGATTACCACAATGATACCATATAAAAATACACTTATTTACTGCCTTGCTTAATTTAGCACATGCTGATTCTATATATAAGAAGAACAGCTACAGTTCATATACAATACAATCAGATGATAATCTAATCTATCTCAATCTAAAGTGTCGTTCAAGTGTTGTTCTTTTATATCTCTAGCTTTAAACTTTTTTGTTGATGAGTCTCTGGGTCTTGATCTTGAAATGTCATGTCACCAAAAGCCTTGCTGTCAGAGGATTTCTCAAAAGAAAAGCTGTTTTTTTTGTCATTCTGCATTGACTCTTGACAGAAAGGGCCTGCACAAAGACGAACTGTGTTGTTCAGTGAGGCAGTTGTCTCATTCATTCGACCCTTCAAGTACGGATAAATCTCTTGTAACTTTTTTCCCTTTTCAATTAAAAGAAAAGAAAAAAAAAAAAGTACGGCTAAATCCTTTCCAAGAGTACTTCTTCGGCTCAAAACTTTTTAGGCTCAAAACCTTTTTTTTAGGGGTAAAGATAAAGAGCACGCGGCGTGCATGACACGCCGCGTGCAAAAATTTTTTTTTTTAAAAAAAAAAATAAAAAAAAAGTGATTCCTGCACGGGCGTGCGTCGCACGCCGCGTGCAGTGAATCACGACTCTTTTTTTAGATATGTGATAAAACAAAAAAAAAATAAAAAATTTAATTTAAAAATAGTATTTAAAATTTACATTGGAAAATGTACTATTCTAAAAATAGAGTTAAATATTTAATAAAATATTAATTTAACATTTAAAATTGTAGTTTAACTTTTAGAATTATTTACGTCCAATTTAAAAATGCAAATTTTTTATGCTTTTAAATCCTAAATAATTCATTTTTTTTATAATTTGTTTTAAAATTAATTAATTAATTTTTTTTTAATTTTTTTATAAAATTGCAATGTCAAACAAAGTCTAAATTGACTGTCCATATGAGGTAGGAGATCTGGTCCCGTTTGGGACTAGATACTATTTTTCTTCATACGATTTAATGTAGGATTTTTAAAGGATAATTTTTTTTTAACAAATTAGTTTATAGGAAATTTTTATATCAGTCTCCAAGAATGATACGTGCTTTTTACGTGCAAAGGAACATGTATTATTATTAAAAACTGATTTGTAAAAATAACTTATAAATCAATTTTTAGGAAATTTCCGTCATTTTTTATACAATTGATTTCATGGTAGCACGAATTTTTTTTTTAAAAAAAATGTAGAAACTTTTTTTAAAAAATTTGAAGTAAAAATAACAACAAATACAGTAGACACAGTCACACAGACTAAATTTGATGAATAATTTTTCTTTTTTGGAGATATAAATTACACAAAGGTATTAAATGTTATCATATAAAAGGACTCCAAAATAATTAATTACCAACAATTCATAGATAATTAAATATAAAAGCGATTAATTAAGCATACAGTACATCGATCACAAGTCACGCCTGATCAAGTCACGCCTGATCAAGCGAAAATCTTTACTTCCAATCATGTTCCTCTTTTATTCTCTTTGCACACAGATAAGTTAAAAAACAAATAATAATAATAATAAAACTTTCTTTCTTTGAGGGTTTGAAACAAAGGAGTATTATCTTATGGACAAAAATTTCCTTGGAACCTATTTTAATAAGTGTTAAGTCTCATTTTTTACATATTTTATTTAATATTTTTAATAGTTATTTATTGTCATTCTACTAACCTAGAAATCTAAACATTAATTTTTAAAAAAATTAAAAAATACTAAATAACAATTATCACTCGTTGAAATTAGTTTATTACAATCTAATATTATATTATATTAATTAATTATTAATCTCGCTTGCCCCACTACGAGAACAAGATATTTTAGCCTTTCCGTAACCAAGACTAATGTAATGGACGAATTGGAGACCCAAAATGATGTAAATTGCTCATCAGGAAGCTTGGTGGTTAAAAAGCACAGGACCACATTTATGTAGCAGGTAATTGTGAGGGGTATAGTGTTAACAATATATCTTCTACCACATCATCAGACTCCAACACTATCTCAACAGCCAAGTCTAAGATCTGTTCTGTTACTTGATTTACTGCAATTACTGATATAGTGCAGAAGATAGTTATTCAAATATTATTGTTATAGTTTAAATTCAAATGTATAGATAGCTAGATATTATTTCATTTACTGTATGTGTATAAATATACACATTTGATAGTAATACAATTATTTAATCTCAAAAGCTTTCATGGTATCAGAGCTATTATCTCACAATATTAGATACAATTGATAAATAATTAAATATTACAAGCAACCAATTGGGCATTTTGGATTTTCTTTTTCTTTTTTTTTTTCTGTAAATACCTCAAATGTCTTGAACTTGGATAACATAAAAAATAAAAACTTCTTTGCCCACAACCCGATCAAGATATAGAAATTTATTTCCGAACTTTGACAATAGTCTATATATGTTCTCACTTCCTTTATTACTTCTCAGTTCTCACAACATCTTTCATAATTTAAAATAATTGATTAACACAATGGTTACAGAGTTCTTACAAAATTTATCTATGGAGAACAAAAGCAATTTTTATTCACAACAATTAAATATCAAAATCAGAATTTTTCCAACCCAAAATCCGTTGAAAAGAATTTACTAATTCCACAAAAAAGAAAAAAAGAAAAAAAGAATTGAGTAAATCAAAACAATAATTTGCATTTCAGATGTCATTAAACATTTTAGAATAAATAAATGTTATACACTCCAACTTTCATATTTTCATTTTCACACTACGTGACATAAATATAAAAATTATAATTGATTAAAATCTAAACTTAAAATATATTATTATTTTCTATTAATTTGCTTGTTATTATTAATCTATCATCCTGATTCGCCGCTGGGTGACCTCCACTGCAGGAAATAGAATATGGAGAGGAAGAGAAAAGGAAAAAAAACAAAGAAAAGAAAAAAAAAACATTGACATTAGTCTTTAGAGTTATGATACCATATAAAAATACACAATATATTATTTTCTGCCTTGCTTAATTTAGCACATGCTGATTCTATATATAAGAAGAACAACTTCAGTTCATATACAATACAATCAAAAGAAAAGCTGTTTTTTTTTTTTTTTTGAGTTAACTAGCAGTTTAGGAGGAAGGTGATCCGTAATACATAATACTAATGCAAGTTCTCATAAGTCCTTTACAATACTTGCAAAGGTTCTAGTGGACCAAACATTTGATATTAATTCTGGTAAGGTAGCCAAGCTGCTCGTCAATATGATGCTTACCTGAAAATTCTCATGTAGTAATTTGGACCGTTGGTTTTAACATTCCTTTGCTTAGAGTAACGATGGTAATTTGATTTTTTTGATTTTTTTATTTTTTTTTTATGAATGAGAGGCTTTTTATATCAACAACCATGTCACTTTACAACTTAAATGCAAACATTCCAATGCAAGTGAAAAACCATAAGAAAAAGTAACTGGCCCCACCTAGAAGTCGAGTGAGGCTACAAAGCCTAAATTTCGTTTTCGGTCCCGTCTTCTATATATATATATTTCTTCGAGTATATTTAGGCCTGGGTATCGGTCAAAACGGTCCGGTTAAGGACCTTATCGGTTATTAACCGATAATTTTCGGTTAAACGGTTTATTAACCGATACCGAACCAATAAGAATTTTAACCGATAATTTCGGTTAAAACGGTACACGGTTAAACGGTCCGGTTAAACCGGTTAACCGATTTAACCGAGAGCTTTATATTGATTTATTTTGTTGGGCCAAAAATCAAAAATGAGTTTTTTTGACTTTTGAAAGCCCAAATACTTTTTGTTGGGCTAAAATAACTTATTAAAAATGAGTTGTTTTAGGGACCAAATACTTTTTGTTGGGATCCAAATATTTATTTTTTGGGCTAAAAATTGAAGCTTTTTTATATTGATCCACTTCAACTTTTTTTTTTTTATATTATAAAATACATTTTTCCAAAGCAAATGGACTAATTAACATAATGAATACTAATTAGACTAGCAAAACTAGTTAATGAAAAATGCTTTTACCAAAGGCAAAGAAATCCCATCAAATGCCATCACTTAAAAAAAAAACATCAAACCTACCCAAACCCAAATTAAAATAAAATTCATTAATGAATAATAAACAAAGTATTAACTAATTAAAGTCACTTAGCAAAAGGAAAATAAGTCATGGGCAACACCATTACACAAATTCGGAAACCTGTGTCACTTGTGGGAATTTGGAAACCTCTCTAAAAGACTAAACGGCGCCGTTTTGGGACTAGGACTTAAAAAAAAAAAAAAAAATTCCGGTTTCTTATCGGTTAACCGGTTAACCGATAAGAACCGCTTAACCGGACCGGACCGGACCGGACCGAATTCCGGTATACTTTTTTTAACCGATAAGGATATCGGTATATCGGCTACGGTTTATATCGGTTCGGTTGAAGCCGGTAGACGGCCGGTTAAACGGTAACGGTTAATTTGCCCACCCCTAAGTATATTCAGTTGAATGCCGAAATTGGTTCCTATTATAATGCTGTTGAATCAACTTTGAACTTTCTCTAGACTTGCAAATATTCTATGGGAATCTGTCAATAGCAATGTATGTGTGTGCTACCATTGACAATAGTCCATATATATGTACCTTGCATAGGTAAAATTAAGAACCACACTCAAAGTCTACATGGACGCAGAGCCGGAATCAGGATTTTTGGTATGAGAATGAACCTTTTTTTTTTTTTTTTTTTTTTTTTTTTTTTTAGGGTTAATTATTTTTTTAGTGCCTAGATTTTCACATTTTTATTTTTTTTCAACTTAGGTTTCAATTCGTATAACAGATGGTACCTAACTTATGGTTAAATATCAGTTTAGTATCTACATCAGTCAAACTAACGGATTACAATGGGGGTGGTTTCGACTAATCCCTATGGTCAGTCTGGGGGTGGTTCGACTACCCCCATGGCCTCTAGGGGTTGGCTTGAACAACTCAAAGGCATTTGGAGGTGGTTTCGCCCACCCCCTTTGTGGCAATTAGGGGTGGCCGAACCACCCCCAAGGGCCTTAGGAGAGGTTTGGTCACCCTTAGACTGGGCCATTCTCATTGTAGTCTATTAGTTTTGTTGACAAAATGGTGATAGAGGTACTAAATTAGTATTTACCAATAAGTCAGGTACCATCTATGATACGAATTGAAATATAGGTAGAAAAAATAAAAATGTGAAAATTTAAGTACTAAAAAGGTAATTAACCTTTTTCTTATAAGTTGGGGAGATGGACTTATATAAATACAAAAACATACATATAATCTCACCATATATGTGTTTGTGCGTATTTATATAAAATAAAACTATAGAAGTCTTAAATTTAATTTCATGTTATGACAAACACACAATAGCTCGTATAAATAAATAGCATAATAAATGAAACACGATCTATAGGATCTAAGAAAAAGAGTACCTTTGAGTGTGGACTCTTTCTCCTAACAATCTCAATCTTGATGCCTCCAAACAACAACAATGTTAATAGTTGAGCCAAATAATGGTGCAATCACAAATTATTAAACCATTTAACTTTTGATGCCAAAACAAATATTGTGACCCAAATGACTGCAGAATAACCACTCAAAAATTAACCATGCTGAGTTTCAAACTAAATTGAGTTTTTGACAAACTAGAGTATAGAAGAAAACCAAATAAATAGGGATGTTTTGGGTTTTGGGTAAAACTAACTAAAAAACAAAGAACAAAAAATTTTTAAAGTTAGGCACAAATATTATTTTGAAGCGGACAAAAATACAACTTTTAGAGGATAGATTTATAAAATAAATATTTAACACAAATTTTAAGAAGTTTTGAGAGGACATTAATCGCCCACCCCAAAATGTAGGTCCGCCCTTGTCCGCCGGTACGTTAAACATTCTCCAGCTCATGCCAATTTTCCATTGTCGAGTTTTCATCGATAGGAGTTTTAACCCAAATTTAATTGGTGCTGCTTAGTCAAACTTGAAAAGACTGGAATGTGATTAAATAAAAAATTAAGAATGTGGCTTCATCATAAACCTCAAGATGTCAAGTCATCTGAAGCACAAAAGTACAACGCCACAAAGGCATTTCGGATTGGAATTCTTTTCCGTTCGAATGGACCGGAAGAAAATCAATTTTCTTTAGCATAAGAGTAGAATTGTCCAAAAAAAAAAAAATTTAGACAATTTTGCCTACTTTAACAAGAACAAACACTCCTCCGGTCCATTGGAGAGGATCCAAATGTGTTCCAAATGGGCTTGTCTTTGGTACAACGTGAGCAAGCCACGTGTAAAGAACATTGTTAAAGAATTTGTAAGATCTTATAATAAGGAAGTATAAAACGGAATAATAAACAAGAGGTACAAGATTAAGGTAGTTTAGCAATATGCTTACATCTACATACTAAAGCTTTATAGACTACATACTACTTTTATTAAATGATTTTATTGTACATAAGAGACCTCTTTATATGATTGGGATCCCCGGCAATAGTGATAAAATTGCCCAAGGATTTTTTTTTTTTCAAATCCTGACTATTCATTCTCATCCAATAGCCAGAAATCCGCAACGTGTCCCATCCTATATAAAATAATAAAATATTATTATTTTTTTAAAAATAAATATAAAATCAAATATTAAAAAATAAAAATAATTATTAAAAAAAATGAGGTGGTTTAGCCCTATGGGTGGCTTTAGTCACCCCCAATTCAGCCTTGGGGGTAGTTTCGGCCACCCATAAGAGCCGGTTGTTTTATGGGTTTGGCCCTAGAGGTTAGCCGAACTAGCCCCTAGGAGGACCC
>NC_081545.1:7106050-7136736 GCF_901000735.1 Corylus avellana | reverse complement strand
TGCGGGTTGGGTTTTCTCTTCCTCAGATCCTCTCCTTTCTTTCCTCCGCCGGCTTGTCTTCTTCTTTCTCTCTTTTTCGTTTCATCTCTTCTGCAAATTTCTTCTCCTCCTAAACAAACCCAAGTTACACAACCTACATCAGAACCCTTGAATCAAACCTAAACCAAAGAACTTGGAATTAAATCTGGACGAGGGAGAAAAACAATTTGAAATCTAGACTAAAAACTTGAGATCTCTTGAGAGAGAGAAAAAAACCTGGATTGTGGTCTCGAGGTGGGAGCGGCGCACTAGCCCATGGCCGGAGGATGTCGAGCGGCGGCATAGATGAAGGGCGGCATAGACGAAGAGAGAAGGAGATGAGAGATGGAGAGAGAACAAGAGAGAAGATAGAAGCGTGAGAGACGAGAGAGAGGAGAAAGTGAGAAACGGCGCTAGCTAGAAAAATATGTTAGGGTTAGGGTTTTTTATGTTTTATAGCTATGTGGGGTTGGGCGGGGCGGGGCGGGTACCCGCAAGAAAAAGATTTCAAAACCCGCGACCCGCCCCGCCCCGCGCGGGTTGGGGAAAATCCACCCGTACCCGCAAAAATACACTCAAAATCCGCGCGGGGCGGGGCGGATCGGGGCGGTGCGGGGCGGGTTTGCGGGTTGGGCGGGTTTTTGCCCAGCCCTACCCTTGGCATTCAAAATGCGTTCATTTTTCTTCCTCTTTTTTTTTTTTTTGGGAAATAGATTCAAAATGCAATCCGTAAGTCTCCTGATAATGGCAAGCCAAAGAAGAAAACTCAACTGCATATTGTCTGTAAGTTTTCTGTCGTCCATCTTGTTCTTGTCCATACTCTTGTTGTGTTTCTGTCGTGTGGATTGCGATGCTAGAGATACTTTGAAGCATGGCGAGCGGATTACTGACGATGGAGGAGGAACAACCCTTGTCTCCAGTGGAGGAAGGTTTAAACTGGGATTCTTCAAGGCAACGGGAAGCGCAAGCCCCAAAAGGTATGTCGGGATATGGTATAACGAATGGGATCAACAAACAGTTGTATGGGTTGCCAACAGAGACAACCCTGTTACTGACCGTTCCACTGGAGTTTCTTTTGGAATTGCAGAAGATGGCAACCTTAAGATTTGGGATACTACCGGATACGTTTATTGGAGTACAGTATGTGTTGAGAATTCTTCGTCTACAAATCGTACTGTGAAGCTCATGGATTCTGGAAACCTTGTCTTAAGGGATGAACAGTTGGCGAAGAGTCTTTGGGAGAGCTTCCAAAATCCAACGGATACATTTCTTCCAGGTATGAAGATGGATAAACACCTCGAGTTGATTTCATGGACAGGTGATGGTGACCCGGGAAAAGGGAATTTCACGTTTAAGCAAGATCAAGAAGGAGAGGGCCACTACGTTATCACAAAAAAGCCATTGGATTATTGGAGAAGTTGGATGTCAGGCAACTTCTTGAGCTCAGATGAAATGCCCTATGACTACTTGTTGTCAAATTTCAGCAATACCAAGTTCCCACTTTTGCCAAATTCCCCAAAACAACCTCGGCTGGATAATTACGGAAGGATGAATTATACGAATGATAGTTACGCAAGGTTAGTGATGAATTATACGGGGGAATTACAGTATCTGAAGTGGGATGTGGACGAGAGAAATTGGTCTTTGATATGGAGAAAGCCGGAAGACCAATGTGGCGTTTACCATGCTTGTGGGGAATTCGGCATCTGCAATATTAACAATAGGTTGATCTGCAAATGTTTGCCTGGGTTCCAGCCTGCTAACCCCAAGAATTGGGATTCTGGAGATTTTTCAGACGGGTGCAGGAGAAATTCGACATCATCTGACAACAGCGACATGTTCTTGAACTTAAAGATGATGAAAGTGGGCAAGCCAGACTCTGATTTCCCCGAAATAAATGAAACAAAATGCAGAAAGCAGTGCCTTGCCGTGAGCTTGTGCCAGGCTTATTCATATGAGGTAGCTCAAAACAGCACGAAACGAACTACTGGGATCGACAACTGCAAAATTTGGACTTCGGAACTAAGTAATCTTCAAGAGGAGTACACAAACCGTGCTTGTAACGTCTCTGTCCGCGTGCCAAAATCTATTATAGGTACTCCTTCTACACATTGGAATATGCTGGCCGGGATTAATTGCATCCACACATTCTGTTGGAGATAAAGTCGTTATTGAGTTTTTACCAATAGTATATTAATATACATAGTTGAACATTATTTTAGCTAACCCAAAAGTATAAGCTAATGAATTATGATTCACTTTAGTATATTAACTAATATTTTTCTTTATACTTTTTCAATGAGACTCAACTCTCACCGGTGCACCATAACAGATACTGATATGACTAATTTAGTAAAGGTATATAATCTCATCTTTTAGTGTTTAATTACTACTCCAAATTTTATACCTTTTGCAGAATCAACAGTTAGGAATTGTGAGCCTTGTGGCTCAAACTTGATCCCCTATCCGCTAAGCACTGGAATAAATTGCGGTGACCCCATCTACTTTAGTTTCTACTGCAACACTTCCTCGGGCCAGGTTAGCTTCAAGGCACCCAGTGGCACCTATCGAGTCACCAAAATCGATCCAAGTGCACAGACATTTGTCATCCAAGTCAAATATGCAGGATATGATATAAATTCAAGAGGAACTCAACTGCTCAATGTGTCATTGCCGTTCAAGAGGAATTATAGCTCTGAAGTTAAAGATGAAATAGACATTAGTTGGGACCCCCCGCAGCAGCCAAGCTGTAATTCGTCCAAAGATTGCAAGGATTGGCCAAATTCAAATTGTAATATGGCAATAGATGGAAAGAAGAGGTGCTTTTGCAAGCAAAACTTCTTATGGAATGGCACAATTTTAAATTGTACTACTAAAGGTAAGGATGCTATTCATATATTTTTATCAAGATATAATCTGGCTAATTAAGATTTCTTTGTTATTGAAAAGTTTTCATTTACTTTATGTATAATCCACCTCTAATTTTACGTAGAAATTAGGTGTTTATTTCCTAGAATTTTCAAAGTCATCTTTTTAGCAATATCATGATCATGACCTTGACCAAAAAATTGTAATTATAATTGCAAAAATAATTTTGTACAATATTTCAATTAAATTTTATTTATTATCATTTTAATATAGTGATTGGAGCTTATTCAATTTTACTAATATAATGGGTGTCCTATCTCTTTCTTGTAGAAGGTAATACTCCTCAGTCGTTTAAAAAGCCTTCAAAAAGAAAGAAGTGGTTGCTTCTGTGTGGAATGGTACCTTTGATTATAAGCGTGTTTGCTCTCACATGTTCCATTACTTTTGTATATGTATGGAGAAGAAAGAAGGCCAAGGAAGAAGGTATAGGTCTCGCTTTTCATAATGCATACTGTGCAGCGTGTATCATTTGAGGTTTTGCCCCTTTGAATGAAAATAAAATTATTTATCCTTTCATATGTGGTTGTCTTCCTAACTCAGAAAGTAGAAAAAGTAGTAGAAGAAATCGAGTATTACGTGCATTAGACACTGAAAAACATGTCAAAGACTTGATGGACTCGGGTGAGTTCAGAGAAGAAGATGAGAATGGCATAGATGTACCATTTTTTGATTTGGAATGTATTCTAGCTGCTACAGATAACTTCTCAAATGCAAAGAAGCTTGGAAAGGGGGGCTATGGGTCTGTTCACAAGGTGATTTTAACAGCATTAATTTCCATTTAATCTTCATGTAAACTAGTTTTTGGTTAGTGGTAATATTGTGAGTATGGTGACTTTGATCCCAGGCCACATTTCCAGGAGGTCAAGAGATTGCTGTAAAGAGGCTCTCAAGTGTCTCAAAGCAAGGGTTACAAGAATTTAAAAACGAGGTGGTGTTGATTGCAAAACTTCAACACAGGAATCTTGTTAGGCTTCGAGGATATTGCATAAATGGAGATGAAAAGATTTTACTCTACGAGTACATGCCAAACAAAAGCTTAGACTCATTTATATTTGGTTGGTTTCTAAACCAAATTCCTAATATATTGCACTGCTTGATAAATTTATCTTGTTTGAGTAAAAGCTGATTCATTACTATTGCTATAATTGTTCTCTTGAATGGCAAATGGATACTTTGCAAGATCAAAAGCTAAGCATGTCTTTGGACTGGGAGATGCGCTTCAAAATCATTTTGGGAATTGCTCGTGGGCTTGTTTATCTTCATCATGACTCCAGACTGAGGATCATTCATAGAGATTTGAAAACTAGCAACATTCTTCTAGATAACGAGATGAACCCCAAAATATCTGATTTTGGATTGGCAAAGATGGTTGAAGGTAAACAAACCGGGGCAAACACAACTAGAGTAGTTGGAACTCAGTAAGTTTGCGTTAGACTATAGACAAGTTTCAATTCCCCAACTTTGTTTACACAAAATATATGAGTGCTATATGTCTTTACTGATGAAATATATATGTTGGTAAGCAGTGGCTATATATCTCCGGAGTACGCACAACATGGAATTTTTTCAATCAAATCCGATGTTTTTAGCTTTGGTGTAGTTCTACTTGAGATTATAAGTGGAAAAAAGAATACAGGATTTTATGAGTCAGAACTAGCCCCAAGCCTTTTAGGTTATGTAAGTTTGTTTAATTTTCTGTTGTCATTAATATCTTTTATCATTTTATACTCCCATAAAAATTGTGATTTTAAAATTGTCTCAGGCATGGAGATTGTGGGTAGAAAACAAGGTGTTGGATTTAATGGACCATACTCTACGTGAAGTTTGCAATGCAGACCAGTTCGTGAAGTGCGTAAATATTGGACTTTTATGCGTACAAAATGACGCAAATGACCGCCCTACCATGTTAAATGTTGTTGCAATGCTTGATAGTGAAGTTGGAACAATTTCAACTCCAAAACGGCCAGCTTTTGTTCCTGGGACCGACCATTCCGACTCAGCTAATTCTATTAGACTGGAAACAAATACAGAATTAACTATTAGTCTTGAAGGAAGATGATTGATAATGCATGGTACAAATGCAAGATCTTGCCAGCTGTCCTTTACTACATTTGCAAAGGTTTTAGTGGACAAAATATTGGTTTCTATATAAAAGAAGGTTGTATTAGTTCTTCATCTAAATGAAACTTTTCTCCCAATACCCATTCCTTTAATTGAAACCTATTTATGGTAACTGTATTTGGTAATGATTGTAATTTCTTTTGCTATTGTGTATTAGTCATTGTAAAGTAACACATACTTCCAATAACTACTTTGGTCACTCTTCTTTTTCGAGTTCAAGTTTGCATATAATCTCTACTAATTCAAGTGTAATAATTTTTTTTTTTCTTTTTCCTTCTTTTTGCTTTTTCTGGCCGAGGGTTTGAGCAGTGTTATTTACAAGCAAGAATTAAGTTAGGTAAAGTTGAGCCAGAGTTGGCTGCCTAGTTTTTGACTAAATCAAGTTCCTCAATCCTCAATGAGATCCTAAAGCCTAAATTTACTCTTCCACCGTCTATTATTCCAATGTAATATTATAATGCCAATCAATAGTCGTTGCTTGTTTGATTCCTTTCGCTTGAGTCTCATGTTTAGTTAGCAAGACTTGGGCAAGATTGTAACTTTGTTAGATGTAGATCGTAGCTGTACGGAAGCTGGAGGCCATAAAGTAAATATATCACCTCTGTACAGAATTTAACTTTGTAAGTTCTTTCAAAATAAAGACTTATAACCCTTAAAGAATCTCAAGATATCAATGATACTAAGTTAAAACATCTCTTGTCCTAAAAATTTATGTTTATAAGAATAGGTAAATTTAATTACTTAATTATTACTTTATCAGAAAGCACAAAGCAATGTTTGAGCCATAAATGATCAAAGTCTGCGTACCCTAGGTGGAATGGAATACGGCAGCTGAATAGCAACTCCATGTTCATGTGCAAGAATGCGTGGACCCAGGTTCCATTTGGCAAGAGCCATTCATTATTCATAAAAATATATATATATATATATATATATATTCAACTCCTAATATTCTTACTTTTAAATCACAGTAATTATTTTTTACTACTATCCAAATAAAAAAATTAGTACAATAGAAATTTTTTACTTTTTCATACCAAACACTATTACCTTTTTTTTTTCACATAAATGAATAAAAAATAAATAAAAGCATCAGAGCCGAATATCACATGTTCTTTTTGTTTTTTTATGAGTAGTACTAGTATCACATGTTCATATATAGTTGGCGGTACGGGGAGGGGAGGGTGTGAAACCAGTGAAGACAAAGGAAATGCATCTTTTCCCACTCGGAAACCCTACATTATGACTCTGAGGCAGTAGGAAGTTGTTAAAACATTTGAATAATCACTCAGCATTCCTGGCAGCTCCCCTAAAGCTGCTTCCCTTCCCTACAAATAAAATTTTAATATTATAGAAAACTATTAAAAAAAAAAAAAAAAAAACCTATTGTAAAATATATTTAAATACGAAAGCAAAAATAGTTTGATTTCCTAAACTTATAAATACTAACGAAAAAGCTGCTGTGAATGCGTACACCACAAAAATTGCTTTCAACTCAATCTTTCCCTACTACCAACGTTTCTCTCTCTCCGTCTCTGTGATGTTAGAAACGTACACTACACTAGCCCAGCTGGACCCCTCGCCGCAGCTCCTCCAAGGAGTACCGTCCCTGAACCGCTTCTTCTGCATGTAGATGCCACCAGAGGCGGGACCCACCTCTCGAGTGCTTGGACCTTGACGGTTCGGTGAGTGAAAGATGATTTTTGGTTTGATTAGGTGGTTTCTGTTTGGTTCCCTTGAAAATTGAAAAATAAAATTAGATAATAAAAAAATGTGGGCGTTCGGAAGATTAGGAAGGCTGGGAATTGGACTTTGAGGAAGTCATATATTGAAGGTGTTGTCTGCGGCTTTGTTCGGGACTAGTACTCACTAGGTATTAGCAATAACAGCATCTCCCCATCTGCGTTATATAATTATCACTTTTAGGTAATTGGATTCGCACAATTGATTACTAAGCTATTTGCATATTTGCATATCAGATAATGAGCCTTTTAGGCTTATTTAAGACTTTTAGGCCTTCTTTGGGTCTCATAATGATTTTGAAAATGTTTTGGGCCTTTTTTTAGTGATTTGGGCTTGCTTTTAGTGTTTTTTTTTTAAGCCCCAGTGTTTTAGATGAAATCGATATCTTAATTTCACATTTAAAATTAAAAATAATAAGGAAAATATAAATACCCCATGATCCAGAAAATAAAAACATACAAATTATAAAGTGTGGTCGGTGAATTTGTGTATATATATATATATATAAGGGTATCCAAATGCGGTTATTAATTGCAGTTGCATACTTTAAAACTACTATCCTATCTTCAAGAAGCTCAATCAGTTGGGGATCATACGTCATAAAACAGAGGTCATTAGTTTAAAACTCCATTCTTCTCTCTTATGCAGACATGTCAAAAAAAAAAAAAAAATCACTATCCAAATCCACATATATAATTAGTGATTTTTACTAACCACGTATGTATGTATATGAAGGCTTGGCCTCCCCACAAATCGGCGTGAAGAAATTGGACATTCAATAGTTGGCTCGGTTTGATTGCAATCCTACTGTTGAGACATTTTTGGTTTTTGCATAGAGCTAAGTCCATGGAGACGAGAGGGGGAACGAAATGGTGTTTTTCAAAAAATATTTAAAATATTTAAAGAAAAAAAAAAAAAAAAAACGTCTCTTAAAGAAAAAGTAATAAGTAATAGCAACAATGAGTTCTTGAGTGATGTTCATCATTGATTCAACTAAGACTTATGTGGCTTGGAAGGCTACGGTCCTTTGCATAGATCTAGCTCTTCGCAATGTTATCCTCAAAAGTGATGATTTGGAGATCGAACATGCACTATATAAGGAAGAGCAATAATGGAGCAAGTACGGGGAATTTGTAGATGATTCGAAATTAATCATAAATAGTCTCAAATCCTGGCAAGTGCTGCACACTAGGAGAGAAGCAAATATGGCAACCCATCTTTTGGCAAAGGCTGCTGTCCAACAAGATGTCGAGAACATTTAGATGAACGAATATCCTATTTTTCTTTATGATACTGTCATATCTGAGAGTTGTATGATTTGATGTTTTGTCATATTTGAGAGTCATATGATTTGGTGTTTTATTAATGAAAGCATGAGATTTCACTTAAAAAAAAAAAAAAAATGTAATGTAAAAATATATGATGGGAGTTAAAAAATAGAAAAAGAATAATAGAGAGAAAAGAGAGAGTGACTACTGAGTGAGGAAGGAAAATGAATGCATAGGCTACATCTTGTATATATATTGAATTGTTAGCTTTCAGCTGAAACCTAGTAAGAATAGAAGAAAAAGGGTTCAAATTCCGGTTTGAAAATGGAATTTTGATTTGGTACATTTTGGGTTTTGGATCGGATCTGAAGTTGTCGCCGAAAAAATCGAAGGTTTACGGTAATCTTCAGATCTGGAAAAATTTCTATAAACAAAATACAAAGCAAAATGTCTTGTCCTCCTGATTCACAGTAAATTTTTCTTTTTTTTTTTTTCAAAAAAAATAAAATAAAATAAAATTGAAGTCTTTTTTGAATTTGGGCGAAGAGGATGCCCATCTTCTAAGTCCCAAGTCTAGATCCAAATATCTTCCTCTTTTTTGCTTTTGTGTATGGTTTTGGTTAGGGGAACGGAGGTCCGCTTGGATCTGGGCGAAGAGGATGTCCATCTTCTAAGTCCTTGCTCCATATCCAAATATCTTCCTCTTTTTTGCTCGTGTTTGGTTTTGGTTTAGGGTTGTGATTGGAAATGGAAATGTTGTACATGTTAGGAATTCAAATTTTATTTTCATTTCAATTATTTGATTTTCAGAGGGAAATGGAGAGATGGGAGTTTTTTTTTTTTTCAATTATTATTTTATTATTTTTAATTTTTAGGACATGTGGCGTATTATAGAAGTGTCACATAGAAATTCTGTTAATTGGGACTGACGGACACTAATGGAGGTATTGATTTTTTCTTTTCCCATAGGTGAGGTATCAGATTTGTTACGTTTTAAAACCTATGGGAGAAAAAATAAAAATGTGTAAACCGAAGTATCAAAATAATTATTAACCTTAAAAAATAATATAAAATATTTTTAACAAGTAAAATAATAAAAGTGTAAATTGTAATTGAGAAGTCACAGTCCAGACTACCCACGCCTGCTCAAGACATGCAGGTTGAAAATTGACCTCTCACATCTATGATTTACACCACACGTACAGTCTACAGATTACATTATCAAGTAATAAGTACCATACACTCCGTGAGCCTTGTGATTTTCTTCATTTATAATTTCAGTATTCAGCGTAGAGGTAGAAAATAAAGATTTGATTGAAGAAGAAGAAGAAGATTAGAAGAAAAAGCTATGCAACGTGAAGCCTCCGTAGAGGTAGAGAAACAGATACAGTGCTAGAGTGGTATGTGGAAAAAAGTTATGCAACGCTTCAATCGTCAGTTTAATCCTAGTTTCAGATTGGATTGTTAGTCCAAATTTGAGGGTACCTACTGACAGAAAATTTCCGTACATACTCAGTATGGTAAAATTTAAACTAAATTAGTTACCTGCTCTGCATGCTTTATTCGTAATGGTAAGCCATCGAAGAAAAATCAACTGTATATTGTCTGCAAATTGCTTGCTATCTTCCATCTTGTTCTTGTACATACTCTTGTTGTGTTCCTGTCGTGCGGATTGCTATGCTACAGATACTTTAAAGCATGGTGAGCGGATTACTGACGATGGAGAAACAACCCTTGTCTCCAGTGGAGGAAGGTTTGAACTGGGATTCTTAACCCCTATCAACAGCTCTAGCCACAAAAGGTTCATTGGGATTTGGTACAAACAGGATCAACAAACAGTTGTATGGGTTGCCAACACAAAAAGCCCTGTACGCAACGGTTCCACTGGAACTTTTGGAATCGCGGAAGATGGCAGCCTCAAGATATCAGATACCACTGGAAAAGATTATTGGTTCAAGTCTTTTGGTCCCTCGTCTACAAATCGGACTGTGAAGCCCATGAATTCTAGAAACCTGGTCTTTAGCGATTATAATGATCAGTCGGTGACGAGTGAGTGGGGGAGCTTCCAAGATCCAACTGATACATTTCTTCCGGGTATGAACATAGATGAATTCGTGTCAATGACTTCATGGAAACGCGATGGTGACCCGAGATCGGCGCAGTTCACGTTTAGGCGAGATCAAGCAGAGGGCTCCTACGTTATCTCAAAAGAGCAAGGAGTCGATTATTGGAGAAGTAGTTAGATACAAGGCAGCTCAGATGAAATGCCCGATTACATATTAAACTTGTTATCAAATTTGAGCAGTAGCGGGAATTTTGGTTACGAAAGGTTAGTGATGAATTATACGGGGGGAATTACAGTATTGGAAGTGGTATGTGAACAAGCGAAATTGGTCTTTGCTATGGCAGAAGCCGGAAGACAAATATTATAGCATTTACAATTTTTGTGGGAATTTCGGCAGCTGCAATATTAACAATAGGCCACTCGTATGCAAACGTTTGCCCGGGTTCCATCCTACTAACCCGGGGAATTGGAATTCAAGAGAATTTTCGGATGGGTGCACCAGAAATTCAACATCATTGGACAGCAGCGACACGTTCTTGAGCTTAAAGATGATGAACGTGAGCAAACCGGCCTATTCTTCAACATCATCATTCTATGAATCAGAATGCAGAATGGAGTGCTTTAACAACAGCCAATGCCAGGCTTATTCGTTTGATGATTACCCCTGCAGGATTTGGACTGAGTATGTAAGTAATCTTGAAGAGGAGTACACACACGGTCTTAACCTCTCTGTCCGCATGGAAAAATCTGTTATAGGTACGTACTCCTTTTACGCTGGAATATGTTGGGATTAATTTCGTAGCTCAATTGCATCCATAGATCCTGATCTGGCTGATTTAGTAAAGGAATTTTATTTTATTATTATTATTATTTTGTTTTTAAATTAAAAAATCATCATTGTTGGTATGGGATTTTGTTACAAACCTTGGGTAGAACTCACCCTTAAAAACTGGCTTACAAGGGAAGAGTGCCCAAGAGCTTATATACATATAGTCAAGATTAGACTTAACCTATGTGGGACACTAAGATCGTAACAGATTTTAAAATCATAGCACTAGCTAATCTTTTTTTTTATGCTTCACTATCACCTTTCACCCTTGGGCTGTCAGGGTATTTACACAAGTATTTTACATATCAAGCAGCTCGCTACCATGTTATATTGATAGACAGGTTCATAAAACTACAACTCTACAGTTTCATTTTCAATGTTTCAGACTTTATATGTTTGCAGAATCAACTCCAAGGAATTGTGAGCCTTGTGGCACAAACCTGATCCCCTATCCGCTGAGCACTAGGCCAAATTGTGGCGACTCCATGTACTTCAGTTTCTACTGCAACAATTCCACAGGCCAAGTTAGCTTCAAGACGCTCAATGACATCTATAGAGTCGCGAGTATAGATCCAGGTACACGGAAATTTGTCATCCAAGTCAAACACGCAAGAAATGATACAAATTCAACAAGAATTTTGCAGCTCAATAAGTCATTCCCGTTTAATGGGACCATTGATTCTAGCAACTATAGTTTTGAAGTTAAAGATGAAATAGAGATTAGTTGGGAGCCCCCCTTAGAGCCAAGCTGTAATTCATCCAGAGACTGTAAGGACTGGCCAAATTCAACTTGCAATGTAGCAGGAGATGGAAAGAGGAGGCGCATTTGCATTAGAAACTTCCAATGGAATGGCTCAAATTTAAATTGTACTAAAATAGGTCTGAATGCTATTTCATGTGCCTCCTGCAGATTAAGATCATTCTATTAGTGAAGAATGAATTAGACCACTAAAAAGGAGGATCTTGTTATATATATATATATATATATATATATATATATATATATAAATTAGTTGTGATAATCAAACCCCATACCTCTTTCTCCATTGCATTTCATCAGCTTTCTAAAAGTCTTCTTTTCCTTTGTGTATAATCACTAGCTACTAATAGTACGTTAGAAATTGGGAGATTTTTGGTAGAACTTTCAAATCCTCTTTAGCAATATCATGCTTACCTTGTACTGTTAATAGACATTATAATTATGAAAATTAATCTAAACAGTAAATCAGTTGAATTTGACTTATTAGTATTTTGATTTTTCTATCAGAGCTTGTTCACTGTGAAAAAAATTATGGAGATTCATTTTCATATTTTAAATATTTATGTGAGAGTAGTCCTCTTTCTTTCTTGTAGAAGGTTCTTTGTCTTTAGAAGGAAAGATATCATCGACTCTGATTGTCATGATACCTCTGATAGTAGTGTTTCTTCTCACAAGTACAATTGTTTGTATATATTTGCGGAGAAGAAAGATGGCCAAGACACAAGGTAACTGCTTTGCGAAATGCACTCTACCTTGCAAAATTTGTCATATTTCCATTTTAATCAAAATAAAAGCCACTTTTTAGCTATTTCATTTAATTAATTCTCATGTAAGTGTAATTGATTATATATATATATATATATATATTGTTTTCTTTTGAACTCAGAAAATCAAAGAAAGCGAGCACTTCGTGCATTAGACAATGAAAAACATGTCAAAGACTTGATAGACTTGGGTGAATTCACAGAAGAAGATAAGAAAGACATAGATATACAATTTTTTGATTTGGAAAGCATTCTCGCAGCTACAAATAGTTTCTCAGATTCAAACAAGCTTGGAGAGGGGGGCTATGGGCTGGTTTACAAGGTGATTTCAACAACATTAGTTGGAATTTAATCTTCATGTAAACTAGTTTTTGGTTAGTCGTAATTGTGAGTATGGTGTCTCAAGGCACATTTTTAGGAGGTCAACAAATTGCTTTAAAGAGGCTCTCATGTGTCTCACGACAAGGCTTACAAGAATTTAAAAATTAGGTGGTGTTGATTGCAAAACTTCAACAAAGAAATCTTGTTAGGCTTCAGGGATATTGCGTAAAAGGATATGAAAAGATTTTACTCTATGAGTACATGCCTAACAAAAGCTTAGACTCATTTATATTTGGTTCGCCTCTAAACTGAATTCCTAATCTCTTGCAGTGCTTCATAAACTATATATATCTTGTTTGAGTAAAAGCTCATTTATTACTATTGCTAAAAATATTGTTCTCTTGAAGATCAAAACTAAGCGTGTCTTTGGATTGGGAGATGCGCTTCAACATTATTTTAGGAATAGCCCGCTGGCTTGTTTATCTTCATCATGACTCCAGATTAAGGATCATCCATAGAGATCTGAAAACCAGCAACATTCTTTTAGACAAGGAGATGAACCCCAAAATATTTGACTTTGGCTTGGCAAGGATGATTGAAGGCAAAGAAACCGAGGCTAACACAACTAGAGTAGTTGGAACTCAGTAAGTTTACATTACAATGTAACACAATTTTCAATTCCCCAACTATATATGTTTACAAAAAGAATATACAAGTGCCTACCTTATCCACCGATAAATATTATTATACAGTGGCTATATGTCTCCGGAGTATATATGTATTACATGAACTTTTCTCAGTTAAATCTGATGTTTTTAGTTTTGGTATAGTTCTACTTGAGATAATAAGTGGAAGAAAGAATACTGGATTCTGTCAATCGGAACTTGCTATGAGCCTTATAACTTATGTAAGTGTGTCTAATTTTTTATAATCACTATTATTTAGGCCATTTTATGCTTCATTCCAATTCTGATTTTATAATTGTCCCATGCATGGAGACTGTGGGTAGAAAACCAAATGTTGGATTTAATGGACTCAGCTCTACATGAAGTTTGCAATGCTGATCAGTTTGTGAAGTGTGTAAATGTTGGACTCTTATGCGTACAAGAAGACCCAAATGATCGCCCCACCATGTCAAATGTTGTTACCATGCTTGATAGTGAAGCGGCAACAGTTCCAACTCCAAAACAGCCAGCATTTGTTCCATGAAGAGGCCATCCTATCAGAGCTAGTTCTTCTAGTGAACTGGAATTAACCAGCAGTTTAGGAGGAAGATGATCAATAATGTATGATATCAATGCAAGTTCTCGTGAGTTTGTCCTTTACTACATTTGCAAAGGTTCTATTAATGGACCAAACATTTGATATCAATTCTGGTAGAGAGACCAAGCTGCTCGTAGATATGGTGCTTACCAGAAAAATCTCATGTAGTATTTTGGACCATGGGTTTATCATTCCTTTGCTTTCAATTACCATGGGAATAATATATATATATAATGAGCAGCTTTTTATATCAACCATATCACTTTACAACTTCTGAAAAAAATAAATAAATGCAGAAACCAGACATTGAAACAAGTTTCAAAGACTCACTCAAACAACCACTCAGCGTCTAAGCAAATTAACCAACCATAAACAAATACATGCAAAAGAACTATATATACTAAAATCTTTGGATCAATCCCCTATTTACAGCAAAAGCTCTCCCTACCCCTTTTGTCCTTTTGAATCTTCCCTTTCCCATGAGACGGGCTCTAACCTCTCTGACAATTTAGCCCAACCGTCCAAAAGGAATTACCCAACTCACAATTACCCATCAATCACAGCCCCTGATATTCGGCCAACCCCCGGAGAAAAAAAAAAAAGAAAAAAAAAGCTGAACCAAGAACCTTCAGAAATTTTAGCAAGTGCCACGCATCAAGAGCAAATTATTGAAATCTAAAACAAAAGACCCCAAATTTGCTCCTCCACCCATACTCGATCAGGCCACCCAACTAAACACCCAAAATTTCCCTTTCATAAATCTGCCAACATCCAGAAAATTAAACAACAAAACGACTTCAACTAAAAAGAACAACCCAATCGGCTATATAAAACAAGGATGCAGCATAAATCAACCAAAAATGATTCAATTTCTACCAATTTAACCAATGGGTAACCCAAAAAGGAGCTGTAATCTCATGGGTATCATTGAAAACCGAATTTGTAGCAACCCAAATACCGTGGAGAAAATTTTCAGTTTACAATCTAAGCTCTCAAAGTTTTTAGGGATTTTAGCTAAATCATTAAGTGGGTATAACCGAAAATCATCCATATATACTAAGCTATAAATTTTCCTCAATAATCAGTCAATATAACAGAGAAAATGAAAGAAAACATGAAGGGGGTTTTCGGGTAAGGGGAAAATCCACAAGAAGAGAAACTAGAGAGAGGGAATTTGGGCTTATACCTTGCATTGCAACCATGAAAAATCTTCGTCCAAGCCCTCTATCGTCTGCTCTCTCTCGTTTTCTCCTACGCTCCCCCTCTCACGGCTCTCTCTGGTTTTTCGTCTCCTACGAACCCCTTCTGTGGCCCATTCTTATCTTTGCATCTTAGCCCGTTGCCAGCCCATAATGTGAAGCCGACTGTTTGAATTTTAATGGATCATCGCAGCTATGTATAGCATTCAAACAATTCCCACGGTTCATCTGATTCTTGTGATCATCTTTCATTTTGATGATTGTTATCATGATTAAAGTTAGGACTGCGCCAGCGAATGTATGTTTCAAGTTATGTTTGGTTTTCTAAAATGGGCTGCACGTTGTTTCAAGTTGCAGCTGTCTGTCTTCGGAGCCCAACATTCAGATGTGTGTTTTGTTTACTATGTAAACAACTCTACTGTATTTTGGAAACTATGACAAGTCTAAAAGGGGCTCAAAATAGTTTAAAATTGGCCCTAAAAAGAGGCCCAAAGAATGTCCATTACTTGGCAAGCAGTTAGCGGTTAATAACTGGCTTTCAACAACTACATAACTGTCAGTTATTAGCGATTAACTGCTATTACTAGCTCTAACGAATAATTAGGACTCCTTAAAAATAATAACCGCTTAAAGCGATTGTGGTTGTGGTTCTTTCCACCCCTACTTGTACTTGTCCAACTGTTAGAACTTTCCACTCACTATTGGAATGGCCATGCTTAAAAAGAAAAAAGAAAAAAAAAAATGTTGGCAACTCTTATGGCCATTTTGTCAACATTCCCTTTACAAATAAGAATATCTGATCAAAATTTCAGCAACTTTATCGATAAATTTTTGGGGTGACTTCACTTAAACCCTTGAATTACTATGCGATTTGACAAGATCTCCCTAAACTTCAAAAGCTCTTAATTTGAACCTCTAAATTTTCATTTACAGTCAATTTACCCCCTCCGTCAATTTTTGCATTTAGAATCCCTAAAAAAACAAAATTACCCTTTAATTTTCATTTTATTAAAAAAAAAATGAAAAAAAAAAGGTCACAAGGTGGCCCAACCGTGGGTCACCTTGTGATTTTTTATTTTTTTTTTATAATAATTTTTTTTTTAATTTTTAATTTGAAATTTTATAAAAAAGTCAGGGATATAAACGTTATGTCTTACTTTTAACGTTTAAAATCTGACGAAGTGGTTCAAATTCATTGCAATTGAAAGTTCAGGGGTTCAAATTGAAAGGTTTTGAAGTTTGGAGGGTTACTTGTCAAATCGCGTGGTAATTCAGGAGTCTAAAGTGAAGTTACTCCTAAATGCTTTTTAGTACCTCAACATCTTTCCAAAATTTCGAATTGGGACATTTAATTCAACTTTTTTAGGCCATTTGCCCTTACTTTAGAAATTCTACTTTAAAAGAGTCAAAAATCTATTTTCGAAAGTTAGTTTGGTATGACGAATAACTATTCCATTAAGAAAATGAATAGTTTCTATTGAAAATTAAAGAACATGGAATGAAATAGCTTTGGAATAACAATTCTTGTAGCGGGTGAGAGAATGACTATTCCTTAAATTAAGGAATTGCTGCAAGTGTTAAATCCTTATTATATACTATAGCAAGTAGCACCAATGCTATTCTATATTCTTCTACTCCTAATAAAAACTATTTTTTTTTTAATGGAATAGTTATTCTGCGTACCAAACCTAATCTAAGTTCATTGACAAATCCCCACCTAATTGTAGGCTTGACCCAAAGATTTGATCTCTAATTTATTTTTCCAAAATCCTCTTATTTATGAGCTGGGTTAACAACTTTACTTGAAACTTCTCTATGGTAACTGTATTTGGTGATTATAATTTCTTTTGTTATTCTATTTTAGTCATTGCGAAGTAATCTATATGTAAGATTTAAATATTTATTCCTTTACTCGAAACTTCTCTATGGTAATTGTATCTGCTGGTGATTGTAATTTCTTTTTCTTTTGCTATTCTTATATTTTTGGGAAAAATTCACTTTACTCCCCTGAAGATTCAGGAGTTTTTCAATTCGAACCCTAATATTTAAAAATTGGCAATGTACCCCCCTTAATGTTTTAAAAATTTTCAATTCAGACCTTCTGTTACTAATTTCCGTCTAATTGGATGAAAATCATTTCACGTGCATCATACGTGGGATTTTGATGCCCTTTATTCCAATTTTGCCCTCATTAAAACCTATGAAATTACGTAATTACCGTCATTAAAACCTATGAAATTGAGGGTAATTACGTAATTTCATAGGTTTTAATGAGGGCAAAATTGAAATAGAGGGCATCAAAATTCCACGTGAGACGCACGTGGGATGATTTTAGTCCAATTAGAAGAAAATTAGTAACGGATGGTCTGAATTGAAAAATTTTGAAACATTAGGGGGGTACATTGCCAATTTTTAAACATTGGGGTTTGAATTGAAAAACTCCTGAATCTTCATGGGAGTAAAGTGAATTTAACCCTATATTTTTACTTCAAGTTTGAATATAATCTCCTTTGATACAAGCCTTCCTTTTTTTGTTTTTTTTAGTGGGCTGGGAATTTGAGCAGTTTTATTCACAAGCAAGAATCAAGTCAAGTGGTATGGCTCAGTCGGACTTGCGGGAGCGTCTGCAGTTCTCACCGTCTAGGCCCCTCTTATGCGGCTCCCAACGGATAGGTGCTACTATGGTCACGCCTAGGTAAGATAGCCACAATTGGCCTCTCCAGCCTACCTTTTTTGCTAAAAAAAAAAAAGAAAAAGAAAAAAAAAAGAATCAAGTTAAGTGAAGTTGAGCCAAGGTTCGTTGCATAGGTTTTTTACTAAATCAAGTTTCTCATTCCTCAATTAAATCCTAAATCCTATATTTATACATACACCATCTATTATTCTGGTGTAACATTACAATGCCAATCAATAGTTGGTTATTTGATTCCTTTTGCTTGATTGTACCCTATTAGTACACACTCAAAACATAAGGAAGGTTTGACAATCATTTTTTGGTATCTAAACAAAGAGAATAACTTCTATAAGGAGGTGGTGTAAACCATTTCCTTTGTGCCTACCAATGAGCATTTGACAACTAGGAAAATCACACACTTTCAAATGAGATGAAAAGCACTAGATTAAAATCCATTCTCCCCCCAGCATTAAAAAAAATAAAAATAAAAATAAAAATTCTTCTCAAACCCATCATTTTCTCTCTCTCTCTCTCTCTCTCTCCTCACTTCTCTGTGCTCTCTCTTTCTCCCTCTCTCTCTTTGGCAGCAGCAGCGACCACCGCCAAGCCTAGCCTAGAGCTGCCGTTGAAGGTGCCGGAGTGAAGCCCAAAGCTGCCGGAGAAGATGCCGGGGACCAGACTTCTCCGGTGCTCTCTCAATCTCTCTTTCTCTCTCTCCAGTTCTCTCTCTCTTCAGTGCTCCATCTCTCTCTCTCCTTCTCACTGGCGAAGAAAAAAAATCTGGTTTGGTCGAGGCAAAATTTTTGTTTTTGTAAAAGGCAAAAAAAAGAGAAAAGAACCACAACAATCAGTATTAAGATCATGCAGGAAATTATAAGTTTCAGTGCATAAATTCGTTCTTTTTGGATCTGGTTTTAGCGTCAAATAATCTAGGCACTAGCGTCTAGTCTCCGGCGTCGGGCGGGGCTCTGACAAAATCTAGGCTGGACTCCGGCGTATTGGACTCCACGTCTTCAACAGCAAGACCTCTGCTGCCGCCGGAGAGAGAGAGAAAGAAAGAGAGGGAGGGAGAGGGAAAAATGAGGGTTTTTGTGATTTTGGGAGAAATAATTTTTAATCATGTGTTTTGCATCTTATTTTAGTTGGTGTAATAATCTTAGTTGTCAAATGCTCATTGGTGGGCACAAAGGAGGTGGTTTACACCACCTTCTTATAGAAGTTATCCTCCTAAACAAAACTATCATGTAACGCCCCCAAAATCAACATTAGCTAACCTAGCAGGGTTACTAGCAATTACTCCAGTTTAACCAACTTGTGGCTAAATGAGAAATCGCCCCTGTAAGCATTATCGGAGTTAATGCATATGAAGGTGAAATAAAATCTAAGAAACTATTAAATTGTCAAATGGATAAGTAAAATCCTCAAACTCAAAGACATGGAGCATCTAACGATAATGTAAAACAAACCTGATAGCAGCATGAAAATTCTAAAGCAAAGTCCGTAGTTGCACCCATGCCACTCTTGGGTTTTAGTGACAAACTTCCTAAAATGGTAATAACAGCGTAAGTCTAACGACTAAGTAAGTAAACCTCACAATTAGGTATGGAATGAGCCCATTTAAGCAGAAATAAATGTACAGTTTTAGTAAATATTCAAAAAGAGGTATTGGCCGGTAATACACCATAAAAGTATTGTTTGGTTAATATATAAAAGAGTGGTGTACTCCCGGCGGCAATTATCTAAGTATTTTAATTTAGAAAGACTAGTGTTTTATAGGTCATAACTCTCATATATGATCAACCCGAGATATTACCCTTTCTCAGCAGGGTTGGCGCTGTCCCGAGGGACCTGTAATATAATGCTGGTGCCTCGACCATTGTACGCTACCATCCATCCCATTAGTGGCACGACCGAGTCCGAGCTCGGGTGACCCACACCACTAATGATGTACGTCCTATAGTGACCAACCATTAGGGAATGGTTGCACCGGCCACAAAACCATTGGATCCAAAGCCCACACACCCACACACTTGACCATAGAATGAAGTCTATATAGTAAGCCCATGACCATTATTTCACACGTACTGGTGCCCATGTCATACGATGCGTCTTATCAACTAGTTTTTAAAGCAGTTACCAAGTTATTACGAAAAGTAGACATGCTCATATCATACGCGTGGTCAGTTAACTGACATATCCCACGTTTCTAAGAAAGTGTTCTTAAGTGTTTACTTACCTCGTACGCTCGCTTGAATCCTTCGACATTGCTAAATTTCACTATAACGAAATACGACACATCGTTATGCGCAGTCTAGAGGACCCTTACGAGTAAAATACTAAGCCTTATCTAACAAAAGGATTGCTAGTTTCTATAATACATGTGAGTGGGGCTTAAGGGCGGGTGCCTAGCTTTCTGCGAGTGGAGTTTTCTTACGTATGTCCAAGCTCGAGGGCGTACGTTCGGTTAGTGAGTTAGGCAATCCGTCAAAAGCTCCAAACGGTGCTTTAAGGTTTCTACAAAATCTATAGGCTACTATATCCCTTCTAGGGTATTGAATAAACGTAAGAAAACTCAATCATTATGCAATACAAGGAATCAAGAAAGCTTTTGAAACACTTTTGAAAACATTCTTGGTTGGTAAGGAAATGAGTAAAAAGCTTGACATAGTGTCTTTTGAAAACTCACAGCATTAATAAAGCAATAAGAACAATATTGAGAGTGTAAAAACGGGCAAGGGTTTACCTTGAGAGGTGGCAAGAACACCAAGCTTTCTTTGTTCTCTCTCTTAAATTAAAACTCACAAATCATTCACACAGAGGTTTTTCAGAGAGTCTGGGGTGTAAGAATGGGTTCAAGGGGGTTGGTATTTATAGGCCAGAAAAGTAGCAGACGTCCGGTACTATTGGGGCGTACGTCCGGTACTATTTACTCAATGGTCCAAAGGGTGCATCATAGGTACAGTCATTAAATAGTGGTCAACCCAAAAGTAGCGTACATCTGGTGGTCCCCTGTCATACGTACGGTGGTTCCCTTGCGTACGTCCATGAACTTTTTGCAGAGAGTACGTATTGTGGTTCCCTGGCGTACATCCTCACCAAAAACAAAGGCGTACATCTGGTAACCCTAGCGTGTGTACGGTCAAAAAGGTGGAAATTTAGGTTTTGCCTTAAGGCTTTTCAGCTAAGTACGAGGGCTTCGGTCTTTTGTTTTAAAACTGGGTTTTATGAAATATGAGTCCCAAAATAAAATGGTTGTTTTTATCGGGGTACTACACTCTCCCCTCCTTAAAACAATTTCGTCATCGAAATTTGGTTTTAGTAATAAACAAGATCCTCCTGGTGGAGAGGGTTTCAAAAACAATTAAAAGTTTGGATAAAAGAAAACGGTTTGAAAGAAACATATGGTCTTGAAAAGATTAGTAAGGTTTAGTTATGCATAATTAAATCCAAGGAAAGAAAGAAAAGAAAAGAAACAATCGCATACAAATTGCCATCACAAAGCATAGCAAAATACATACAAACAACTAACCAAGCAAAAATCTATAGAAATCGTCCTATCAACGAGGTCTTCTACGATCCGCTAGTCTTCGAACCGAGTGCCTTGCGCACGAGGGCTCACTCTTCCTAGGTTGATGCTTGGGCTATGAATGCCGTAATCTCTCACGTTGAGCATGGATCCTGTCAAGTGACTGTGAACCTGCTGGAGTGATCCTGGAATGTTGTCTGGAAAGCCGTCAATAGTTTCTCAAGCTCCGAGGTGAAACTACCTACGGACTGCTGAAATCCACTGAGTGTGCTGTAGATGCGCTCGAGATCAAAGTCGCTTGCTATTGTAGAGGAGGAGGCTACTTTAGCTGCACGTCAACCCTGGTGCAGCTCTCAGTGTTTGTGGCGCTTGTAGTCGATGGTGCTCATAGTCAGAAGGGTGTAAAGGTAAAGAACCCTATCCTACGTAACAATGGCGAGATTCTTGATCGAAAGAACTCGGTTGATCATCACGTGGTATACAAGCCGGTCATCGTGCTAAAGGGCAAGTGGGTTTGCGTAAAAACTCTCGAACTAATTCGATGGCGGCTGGCCCACGATGGGCATATCCATCCTTCTCTCTACAATGATGTTGCAGCCGCTGTAGAGAGAGTTGTATCGACGCTCCGCTTTGGCGACCCTGAGGTGTGTGCGGTCGTAAGAAAATCGGGCGTCGTCGCTGTTAGTGCCTCAGCTGAAACATCCTAAGCAGATCTGTGAGCTAATGACTCGTCAGAAATGGCTTCTTCCTCCGCCTCCTCCATCTCCAAATTGAAGTCGGAGTCGGGATCCTGAGCCTTCTAGAGTTGGGCTTGAGTCCTACGGAATAGGGTTGGAAGAAGAAGACAACATTGCCGGGCTTGCTATTGATCGTGCGAAAAAGCATCACTACTAATTTTAAGTGTAACCTTAATAATAACTCACCTAACTATAAAAAGTGGTAGCCTAGTTCTAGAAACTGAAATCCCCCCCCACCCCCTTCCTCAAGTGTTAGGAAAATTGCAAGGAGATATCAGGAAACATTGGAATGTCTGAAATGAAAACTCAGGGGTGGGTTCGTAGTTCAGAAATTTGGTCAAATGCTCAGCAGCATAGCCAGTGGATTCGGTTTCAAGGGTAATCAGGTCATTTCAAACTCTTAGGCCAAATACCTAAGTCTAACTAGGTGGGAGTTGGTAGGTTCTAAATGTCGAGGTTGAATTCAATCTCAAGGTTGTCAAGAGGGGTCTTTAATAACAAGGATGCCCTTAGGGGCGAGAGGTGGGAAATATGGGGTCGTAATCGAGTTGTGTCAAGTACCTGTTTTGCTAGTCCTACTGATACGTGAGGTCTCCCTTGTTATTTATACTGACTAGGTCCTATTGAAACGTATCTTTTGACCCCACAAATCTTGAGATTAGGGGTGTGAGGTGGCCATGGATGTAACATTGAGTAGTGATGTGTCAACCGCAAGGGCGGATCCAAGGGGGGTCAAGGGTTGGTATATGCCCACTCTCAACTCCTAAAAATCTCCCTTACCATAGTAAAAAAAAAATTTATGCCATTATTATGCATTCCCTCAGCCATGATTATGCCCTCCATCCTCATGCTTCAGCACCATCGACGCTGGTTATTAAGTTGAAATTTAAAAAGTTTTAGAAAAATTTTAGAAACTTGCTTGTTTCAGAAGAATGAAAGGTAGAAGATGATGAATAGTTCAAAATGGTGAGTTTTGTCATTTGTGTCGTGTAGCCTCAAGTGTTTGGAGATGGGACAACCTTCAACTCTCAAGACAAAATAGAAAAAAAAATAATAATAAAAGGCTTTGAAAACAAAGAAAGAAAGCCGACCAGCGTGCATAGTTAGAAGAGAAATTAAAAAAAGGTTTTGAACAAATAAAAAGGGTGCAATGAACTGTACAAGACAAATAGAAAAGAAAAAAAAAAAAAAAAAAAAAAAAAAAGACCAACCGTGCAAGTGAGCAACTGTACAAGACACAATATAATTCTTTTTATATTTAATTATTTATGAATTTATATAGTTTTTGTTTCATATTTTTATTGTAACTTTGTATAAATATATAATTGTAATTATTTGAGATTATCGAGAAAAATAACGATTTTATTGAGCTCCGATCAAGTTCTAAACGACCTGATATTGAAGTAGATTTAGCAAATTTGTCCAAAGATCTTTGCTTAAGAAAAAACAAAGTGCGATTATGGTTCTAGTGATAGAGATCAAATTTAAAGAGCATATCTATAAATAGGGGCTTGTCATTTTTTATATTTAATTATTTTTTTTAATATTTTTAATTAATTTTATTTTTTTATTCATAAAAAAATCCTCCCAAGAGGGAAAATTCTGGATCCCCATTGGTCAACCGGGGAATGTTCCGCGTACTCTCGTGTAAGACCATGGGATTTGCCGATGAGTGTGGAGGTCAAGAATTGTGGGTGGTGGACTTTGTGGGTTCCAGGTTGGGTTAAGTATTTCCAAGTAGGAACGTGAGGGGGGGGGGGGGCAGGGCAGGTTTGGGGGGGGTGACAGAATGAGGGAAATGGTGCGGTGGATGGGTCCCACTCTTATCTTCTTCACTCCCGCTGGGAAGTTGCCAAGAATTTTCTTGGCCTTCTTTTTATGATGCAATGCGGCATCGGCGTTCAACAATTCACTCAAATTTTTCTTGTAGTCTTGCATACATAGAGGACATTTCTTCCGATGGTGGACTTCCACGGAGCCTCTTCCTCTTCTTCTTCTTTCCCCTCCTCTTCTATTCCCAGGTGGGCTTACGATGCATTCTTAAGTTTTAGAGGAGAAGATACTCGCAAAGCTTTTACTGCCCATCTATACGCAGCTTTACGTCGAAACGATATCAACACCTTCATGGACGACAAGCTAAGAAGTGGAGAAGAAATTTCACCAGCACTTCTTAAAGCCATTGAAGAATCACACATTTCAATAATTGTACTCTCTAAAAACTACGCATCATCTCAATGGTGCTTGGACGAGCTGGTGAAGATCCTAGAGTGTAGAAAAACAAGGGGCCAACAAGTTCTACCTTTGTTTTATCATGTAGATCCGTCAGAAGTACGAAATCAAACCAATAGTGTTGAAGAAGCATTCAATAAAGTTGAAGAAAGGTTTAAGCATGATCAAATGAAATTGCAAATGTGGAAGACAGCCCTATCACAAGTGGCCAATTTGTCAGGGAAGATTTTGGGTAACAGGTATTTCTTCTAAATTCGTAAACTTGTCATTTACATAAGGTTTAAATGCCCTTTTGGTCCCTAGATTTTAACAATTTTATGTTTTTCTACCTAAGTTCCATTGTGTATCATAGATGATAACTCTCTTAATTGGTAAATACGAATATGATACCTTCGTCAATCTTCCAACAATGAAACTAACGGAAGTACAAATGACTGCAATCAGAGGTTGACACGTGGCCATATGTCTCATTAAAAAATTAATGAAATTATAAAATTATAAAACTAAAAACCTAAAAATTATAAAAACATTATTAAAAAATAAAAAAAATAAAAACATTAAAAATAAGAGAAGAAGAGCAGGGGCACACGAGGTAACCAGTGCCCATTTCCTCAAAATTCCATCTACTCGTAAACAAAACAAGTGCACCATGGATCATTCTTCGTTGTTTCTTTAAATCCCTCAACCCTCATGCCTACAAACAGAAATGGTATGTCTTCCAACTCGCCTATGCCTCAAGACAGATATATCACCTCAACTTTACAAACCAAACCCCAAACGATTTTCCCCATCCACAAGAACTCTTCATTTTCACAACAATAGTCCCAAAATTTTCGTGCATGGAGACAGACTTCCAATTCTTCGGGGATCTCTGTTGCAATATTAATATTCCAGCAACTCTAACGACATGCAAACTATCAGTGACAAAAGAAGAGATCGAGGAGCTAAGCAGAGGCATCTCAGGGTCGTATGTAAAAGGTCGTGCTGCCAGGCAACGAGATTTGAATTCTCCAACCATTACAAACAACTACCGTTTCTGAATCGACTTCTTCCATAATTAGCAACTCACAGTGCCAATTCCTCAAAATCCCAAATGTTTGTTCCTCATATTCCAGTTAATTTTGGGTGATTGGGTTTTTGGCGGTTTCAATTGATTTGTGATTTTCTATGGCTGTTATTCTTGGTGGTGGATATGGCTGGTTTGGGTGAAATGAGAAACATTAATTCTTGATAAAGTTAAAATCGGATAAAGGACAAATCTGAAGCCTCTTGAACTCCTGGTCTCACGGTCGTTGATAGTTTGAGAACTAAAACAACCAGATCTAATCGGATCTACAATGAATATGGAAACCAATTTACAGAGCCAATCGATCTTCGCCTTTTGGTAACAAAGCGAAAGATGAAGTACCGAATCCCCATTTGTGTGAGAGAGTAATAGAAGAATCAGTTTTATAGAGTAATGCAGAGAGAATCAAGTAACACATACGAACAAAGAAGGGAATGGAGCAGAGGGTTGAAGAAGAACGAATAAAGCCTTTTAATTTTTTGTTCTAGTTTTTTTTTTTTTTTTTTTTAATTTATAAATAATATCAATGTGTCATGTTTTGAAGGGTAGCCACATGTACGTGCTTCCGTTAGTTTTATTGATAGAAGTACCATATCCGTGGTTACCCATAAAAGAAGTACCATGTATAATACAAAATAAAACTTATGAAGAAAAAATAAAGTTATTAAAACCTAAGGATCAAAAGAGCATTTAACCCTTTACATTGAGATTATATTTTGCAAATTAGTCATTTTTAACGGTGTATCTTTACAAATTTTGCATTGATAGGTATGAACCAGAATTTATTAATGAAATCATTGAATGGGTGAATTCGATATTAGTAAAAAATACATGCTTCAAAGTTGCACAGTCTCCAAAGTCCCGTGTACGATATGTGAAGCCACTTTTAGATATACAAGAAAGTGACAATACATGCATGGTGGGTATCTTTGAAACTGGTGGAATTGATAAGACAATTATCGCCAAAGCCATCTACAACTCGATTGCCTCTCTAACTGAAGGTAGTTGTTTTATCATTAAAGAAACTTCTAGCCAATCCTTTTGTAAAATTCTTGATTGTTCTTATTATGTGGTTTAATAATGGACACCGTGCACAATCTGAGGTTTTGTCCCTTTGAATCAAAATTAAACTATTTATCATTTCATGTCATTATCATGTAGCTAATATTTATGGTTGTCTTCTTAACCCAGAAAACATAAGAAGTGACAGAGGAAATCAACCAATTCATGCATTAGACAGTGAAAAACAAGTCAAAGACTCGGGTGAGTTCTTGAAAGCATTACGGAAAATTCCAGCCAAAAGGGTTTGATTCATTTGCAAAACTTTCAATTGTTCTAATTTTGTGGCTTTTAATAATGCACACCGTGCAAAATTTGAGGTTTTGTCCCTTTGAATTAAAATAAAACTATCTATCCTTTCATGTCATTATCATGTAACTAATATCTATGTTTCTCTTGTAAACTCAGAAAACAGAAGAAGTGATAGGAGAAATCTAGCTCTTCGTGCATTAGACTATAAAAAACTTGGAAAAGGAGTTAACCATTTTTTTTTATTCATCAAAAAAGTTGTCAAAGACATGAAAGTTGTCAAAGAGATGATGGATTCGGGTGAGTTCCTAGAAGATTATGAAATGGGCACAGATGTGCGCTCTTTTGATTTGGAAAGTATTCTAGCAACTACAGGTAACTTCTCAGATGCAAGCAAGCTTGGACACGGGGGTTTTGGAACTGTTTATAAGGTGATCATTTCAATAGCATTAATTGGTATTTAATCTTCATGTAAACTATTTTTTGGTTAGTAATATCTTGAGTATGATGACTTTGGTCGTAGGGCACATTACCAGGAGGTCAAGAGATTGCGATAAAGAGGTGTTCCGAAGCCTCACGCCAAGGCATAGAAGAATTTAAAAATGAGGTGGCATTGATTGCAAAACTTCAACACATAAATATTATTAAGCTTCAAGGATATTGCATAACAAGAAAAGAAAGGATTGTAATCTACGAGTACATGCAGAACAAAAGCTTAGACTCATTTATATTTGGTTGGTTTCTAGTACAAATTCCTAATATCTTGCAATGCTTGATAAACTATATCTTGTTTAAGTAAAAGCTGATTTATTACAATTGCTAAAATTGTTCTCTTGAATGGAAAATGAAAACCTTGCAAGATCAAAACCGAAGCACGTGTTTGGATTGGGAAATGCGCGTCAACATCATTTTGGGAATAGCTCGTGGGCTTCTTTATCTTCACTGTGGCTCTAAATTGAAGATCATCCATAGAGATTTGAAACCCAGCAACATTCTTTTGGACGAGGAGATGAACCCCAAAATATCTGACTTTGGCATGGCAAGGATTATTGGTGAAGGCAAAGAAACCGAGGCAGACGCAACTAGACTAGCTGAAACTCTGTAAGCACAATTTTCAATCCCCTAACTTTGTTTAGACAAAGAATGTACCTAGGCCTACCTTATCCACTAATGAAATATGTTGGCATGCAGTGGCTATATGTCTCCGCAAACCATGGAAATCGAGCAGCACACAAGCAAAATATGTGGAACTTAGTAAGTACAGTTTTCAGTCCTCTAACTCTTTTTACACAAAGAATATACAAGTGCCTACCTTTATCATAAAATATGTTGGCATGCAGTGGCTATATGTGTCCGAAGTACATACTAGATGGATCATTCTCAACAAAAATTGATGTTTTTAGCTTTGGTGTGGTTCTACTTGAGATTATAAGTGGAAAAATGAATAATGGGTTTGATAAAGGCAGGACCTGCCTTATAAATTATGTAAGTGTGCCTTATATATTTTGTAGTCATTAATTTCGTTGGTCATTTCATACTTCAGTCCAATTCTATTTTAAAATTGTATCAGGTGATGACATTGTGGGTAGAAAATAAGGTATTGGATTTAATGGACCAAACTCTACGTGAAGTTTGCAAGGCAGATCAGTTTGTAAAATACGTAAATATTGCACTCTTATGCGTACAAGAAGACCCAAATGACCGCCCCACCATGTCAGATGTTGTTACCATGCTTGACGATGAAGCTGCAGTAGTTCCGACTCCAAAACCACCAGAATTTGTTGGACAGATCGGAGGCCTTGCTAACGAAGCTAGTTTCTCTATTAGACTGGACACATGTATGGATCTAACTAGTAGTTTAGAAGGAAGATGATCAATAATGCATGACACTAATGCAAAGATTCTAGTAGACCAAACATTTGATAGCATATGGTAGAGTAGCCAAGCTGCTTGTAGATATCGTGCTACCTGAAAAATCTCAAGTAGTATTTTGGACCGTTGGGTTTAGCATTCCTTGAATGAATCAGACGTTACTTTTTTATGGGCCAATACGTGTGCAACCATTACTTTGTTAAGAAGCACTTTACGCTTTTCCAATTACTGAAAGACACTCAAGATTCTACCCTCAAGCGCGTCAAACATTCCGCAGCTCATGCCAATTTTCTATGGATAGTTTTCATCAGTAGGAGTTTTAACTCAAATAAATGATGATTTAATAATTTATTCATATTTACGTCACTAAAGGAAGGCTCAGAACCTCATAGCTAGGGGCATGGTGGCCATAAACTCTAGAGGAATGCCTTGAGGATAGTGGCTTTGATGTTTGAGCAAGGACTGCAGGTAATGTAGGGCTGAGGCCTTAGCCATGGCCCATGACCTTTTAATTCACTTCATATTCCAACTTAAAGTGACACATGTGGCCTCATCCACCTAGAATGTTAGGTCCGTTCCTAAATATCTTTAAACGGGAATGCTAAAATCATATTAAAATATTTGTTGAAATTTCAACATAAATCTGTTTGGTCAAGGTACTATATATGCTTTTTAACTTTGTAAATTCTTTCAAAATAAAGACAAATCCCTATAAACCTTAAAGAATGGAACATATAAATGATATACCAAATTAAAATACCACTTATATATCTAAAAATTTTAAGCTTATAGTTAATAAAATATATGTAAATTTAATCACTTAATCATTACTTTATCAGAATAGATAAAAAATACATTTTAGTAATTTTGATAAAACAATGTTTGAGCCATAAATGATCAAAGTTGGGTACCTAGGTGGAATGGAATACGACAGCTGAATAACGACTCCATGTACATGTGCAAGAGTTCGTGGACCATGGCTACGTTTGGCAAGAGCCATTCATTAAGGCATCTTTTCCCACTCGGAAACCCTACACTATGATTAATCTGAGGGTGGCCGCAGGATGTTGATAAAACATTTGAATAATCGCTATTACTTATTGTACACCACAAAAATTGCTTTCAACTCAATCTTTCCCTACTACCACCGTTTCTCTTTCTCCCACTCTGTGATTTTAGAAACACTAGCCCAGCTGGACCCCTCGCCGCTTACCACCGCTGCAAGCCTGCAAGTAATGCAAGGCCAAGCTCCTCCGAGGCGTACTGTCCCTGAACTGCTTCTTCGGCATGTATTGTGGGCGCCACCAGAGGCGGGACCCACCTCCCGAGTGCTTGGACCTTGACGCTTCGGTGAGTGAAAGATGATTTCTGGTTTGATTCGGTGGGAGGTGCTTGGACCCACCTCCCCAGTACTCATGACTAGGTATTAGCAAAAACTGCATCTCCATCTGCACTATATAATTATCACTTTTAGGTAATTATATCGGCATAATTGATTATTAACTGTTATCCATGTGGTTATTGTGGTTATCGACCGCTATTTGCGTAATAATGAGTCTTTTAGGCCTATTTAGGACTTTTAGGCCTTCTTTGGGTCTCATAATGATTTTGAAAATATTTTGGGCCTTGTGTTAGTGATTTGGGCCTGCTTTTAGTGTTTTTTTTTTTTTTTTCTTCTAAGTCCTAGTGTTTTAGAGGAAATCCAACTTAAAAATAATAAAGAAAATACAAATAGCCCATGATCGATCCAGAAAATAGAAACATACAAATTACAAAAACAAAAGTAATGTACTAATGTAGAAATATATGATGGGAGTTATAAAATAGAAAAAGAATAATAGAGAGAAAAGAGAGAGTGTGCGGAAGCGGAGATGAATGTGTAGACTACAGCATGTATATATATTGAATTGTAATATAATAATATAATATAAAATTTTATTTATAGAGAGAAAATGATAAATTAAAAAAATCCTTATACTAAATCAGGTAGAAAAT
>NC_081545.1:7098239-7105950 GCF_901000735.1 Corylus avellana | reverse complement strand
AAATTTCACCAGCACTTCTTAAAGCCATTGAAGAATCACACATTTCAATAATTGTACTCTCTAAAAACTACGCATCATCTCAATGGTGCTTGGACGAGCTGGTGAAGATCCTAGAGTGTAGAAAAACAAGTGGCCAACAAGTTCTACCTTTGTTTTATCATATAGATCCGTCAGAAGTACGAAATCAAACCAATAATGTTGAAGAAGCATTCAATAAAGTTGAAGAAAGGTTTAAGCATGATCAAATGAAATTGCAAAAGTGGAAGACAGCCCTATCACAAGTGGCCAATTTGTCAGGGAAGATTTTGGGTAACAGGTATTTCTTCTAAATTCGTAAACTTGTCATTTACATAAGGTTTAAATGCCCTTTTGGTCCCTAGATTTTAACAATTTTATGTTTTTCTACCTAAGTTCCATTGTGTATCATAGATGATAACTCTCTTAATTGGTAAATACGAATATGATACCTTCGTCAATCTTCCAACAATGAAACTAACGGAAGTACAAATGACCGCAATCAGAGATTGACACGTGGCCATATGTCTCATTAAAAAATTAATGAAATTATAAAATTATAAAACTAAAAACCTAAAAATTATAAAAACATTATTAAAAAATAAAAAAAATAAAAACATTAAAAATAAGAGAAGAAGAGCAGGGGCACACGAGGTAACCAGTGCCCATTTCCTCAAAATTCCATCTACTCGTAAACAAAACAAGTGCACCATGGATCATTCTTCGTTGTTTCTTTAAATCCCTCAACCCTCATGCCTACAAACAGAAATGGTATGTCTTCCAACTCGCCTATGCCTCAAGACAGATATATCACCTCAACTTTACAAACCAAACCCCAAACGATTTTCCCCATCCACAAGAACTCTTCATTTTCACAACAATAGTCCCAAAATTTTCGTGCATGGAGACAGACTTCCAATTCTTCGGGGATCTCTGTTGCAATATTAATATTCCAGCAACTCTAACGACATGCAAACTATCAGTGACAAAAGAAGAGATCGAGGAGCTAAGCAGAGGCATCTCAGGGTCGTATGTAAAAGGTCGTGCTGCCAGGCAACGAGATTTGAATTCTCCAACCATTACAAACAACTACCGTTTCTGAATCGACTTCTTCCATAATTAGCAACTCACAGTGCCAATTCCTCAAAATCCCAAATGTTTGTTCCTCATATTCCAGTTAATTTTGGGTGATTGGGTTTTTGGCGGTTTCAATTGATTTGTGATTTTCTATGGCTGTTATTCTTGGTGGTGGATATGGCTGGTTTGGGTGAAATGAGAAACATTAATTCTTGATAAAGTTAAAATCGGATAAAGGACAAATCTGAAGCCTCTTGAACTCCTGGTCTCACGGTCGTTGATAGTTTGAGAACTAAAACAACCAGATCTAATCGGATCTACAATGAATATGGAAACCAATTTACAGAGCCAATCGATCTTCGCCTTTTGGTAACAAAGCGAAAGATGAAGTACCGAATCCCCATTTGTGTGAGAGAGTAATAGAAGAATCAGTTTTATAGAGTAATGCAGAGAGAATCAAGTAACACATACGAACAAAGAAGGGAATGGAGCAGAGGGTTGAAGAAGAACGAATAAAGCCTTTTAATTTTTTGTTCTAGTTTTTTTTTTTTTTTTTTTTAATTTATAAATAATATCAATGTGTCATGTTTTGAAGGGTAGCCACATGTACGTGCTTCCGTTAGTTTTATTGATAGAAGTACCATATCCGTGGTTACCCATAAAAGAAGTACCATGTATAATACAAAATAAAACTTATGAAGAAAAAATAAAGTTATTAAAACCTAAGGATCAAAAGAGCATTTAACCCTTTACATTGAGATTATATTTTGCAAATTAGTCATTTTTAACGGTGTATCTTTACAAATTTTGCATTGATAGGTATGAACCAGAATTTATTAATGAAATCATTGAATGGGTGAATTCGATATTAGTAAAAAATACATGCTTCAAAGTTGCACAGTCTCCAAAGTCCCGTGTACGATATGTGAAGCCACTTTTAGATATACAAGAAAGTGACAATACATGCATGGTGGGTATCTTTGAAACTGGTGGAATTGATAAGACAATTATCGCCAAAGCCATCTACAACTCGATTGCCTCTCTAACTGAAGGTAGTTGTTTTATCATTAAAGAAACTTCTAGCCAATCCTTTTGTAAAATTCTTGATTGTTCTTATTATGTGGTTTAATAATGGACACCGTGCACAATCTGAGGTTTTGTCCCTTTGAATCAAAATTAAACTATTTATCATTTCATGTCATTATCATGTAGCTAATATTTATGGTTGTCTTCTTAACCCAGAAAACATAAGAAGTGACAGAGGAAATCAACCAATTCATGCATTAGACAGTGAAAAACAAGTCAAAGACTCGGGTGAGTTCTTGAAAGCATTACGGAAAATTCCAGCCAAAAGGGTTTGATTCATTTGCAAAACTTTCAATTGTTCTAATTTTGTGGCTTTTAATAATGCACACCGTGCAAAATTTGAGGTTTTGTCCCTTTGAATTAAAATAAAACTATCTATCCTTTCATGTCATTATCATGTAACTAATATCTATGTTTCTCTTGTAAACTCAGAAAACAGAAGAAGTGATAGGAGAAATCTAGCTCTTCGTGCATTAGACTATAAAAAACTTGGAAAAGGAGTTAACCATTTTTTTTTATTCATCAAAAAAGTTGTCAAAGACATGAAAGTTGTCAAAGAGATGATGGATTCGGGTGAGTTCCTAGAAGATTATGAAATGGGCACAGATGTGCGCTCTTTTGATTTGGAAAGTATTCTAGCAACTACAGGTAACTTCTCAGATGCAAGCAAGCTTGGACACGGGGGTTTTGGAACTGTTTATAAGGTGATCATTTCAATAGCATTAATTGGTATTTAATCTTCATGTAAACTATTTTTTGGTTAGTAATATCTTGAGTATGATGACTTTGGTCGTAGGGCACATTACCAGGAGGTCAAGAGATTGCGATAAAGAGGTGTTCCGAAGCCTCACGCCAAGGCATAGAAGAATTTAAAAATGAGGTGGCATTGATTGCAAAACTTCAACACATAAATATTATTAAGCTTCAAGGATATTGCATAACAAGAAAAGAAAGGATTGTAATCTACGAGTACATGCAGAACAAAAGCTTAGACTCATTTATATTTGGTTGGTTTCTAGTACAAATTCCTAATATCTTGCAATGCTTGATAAACTATATCTTGTTTAAGTAAAAGCTGATTTATTACAATTGCTAAAATTGTTCTCTTGAATGGAAAATGAAAACCTTGCAAGATCAAAACCGAAGCACGTGTTTGGATTGGGAAATGCGCGTCAACATCATTTTGGGAATAGCTCGTGGGCTTCTTTATCTTCACTGTGGCTCTAAATTGAAGATCATCCATAGAGATTTGAAACCCAGCAACATTCTTTTGGACGAGGAGATGAACCCCAAAATATCTGACTTTGGCATGGCAAGGATTATTGGTGAAGGCAAAGAAACCGAGGCAGACGCAACTAGACTAGCTGAAACTCTGTAAGCACAATTTTCAATCCCCTAACTTTGTTTAGACAAAGAATGTACCTAGGCCTACCTTATCCACTAATGAAATATGTTGGCATGCAGTGGCTATATGTCTCCGCAAACCATGGAAATCGAGCAGCACACAAGCAAAATATGTGGAACTTAGTAAGTACAGTTTTCAGTCCTCTAACTCTTTTTACACAAAGAATATACAAGTGCCTACCTTTATCATAAAATATGTTGGCATGCAGTGGCTATATGTGTCCGAAGTACATACTAGATGGATCATTCTCAACAAAAATTGATGTTTTTAGCTTTGGTGTGGTTCTACTTGAGATTATAAGTGGAAAAATGAATAATGGGTTTGATAAAGGCAGGACCTGCCTTATAAATTATGTAAGTGTGCCTTATATATTTTGTAGTCATTAATTTCGTTGGTCATTTCATACTTCAGTCCAATTCTATTTTAAAATTGTATCAGGTGATGACATTGTGGGTAGAAAATAAGGTATTGGATTTAATGGACCAAACTCTACGTGAAGTTTGCAAGGCAGATCAGTTTGTAAAATACGTAAATATTGCACTCTTATGCGTACAAGAAGACCCAAATGACCGCCCCACCATGTCAGATGTTGTTACCATGCTTGACGATGAAGCTGCAGTAGTTCCGACTCCAAAACCACCAGAATTTGTTGGACAGATCGGAGGCCTTGCTAACGAAGCTAGTTTCTCTATTAGACTGGACACATGTATGGATCTAACTAGTAGTTTAGAAGGAAGATGATCAATAATGCATGACACTAATGCAAAGATTCTAGTAGACCAAACATTTGATATCATATGGTAGAGTAGCCAAGCTGCTTGTAGATATCGTGCTCAAGTAGTATTTTGGACCGTTGGGTTTAGCATTCCTTGAATGAATCAGACGTTACTTTTTTATGGGCCAATACGTGTGCAACCATTACTTTGTTAAGAAGCACTTTACGCTTTTCCAATTACTGAAAGACACTCAAGATTCTACCCTCAAGCGCGTCAAACATTCCGCAGCTCATGCCAATTTTCTATGGATAGTTTTCATCAGTAGGAGTTTTAACTCAAATAAATGATGATTTAATAATTTATTCATATTTACGTCACTAAAGGAAGGCTCAGAACCTCATAGCTAGGGGCATGGTGGCCATAAACTCTAGAGGAATGCCTTGAGGATAGTGGCTTTGATGTTTGAGCAAGGACTGCAGGTAATGTAGGGCTGAGGCCTTAGCCATGGCCCATGACCTTTTAATTCACTTCATATTCCAACTTAAAGTGACACATGTGGCCTCATCCACCTAGAATGTTAGGTCCGTTCCTAAATATCTTTAAAGGGGAATGCTAAAATCATATTAAAATATTTTTTGAAATTTCAACATAAATCTGTTTGGTCAAGGTACTATATATGCTTTTTAACTTTGTAAATTCTTTCAAAATAAAGACAAATCCCTATAAACCTTAAAGAATCTCAACATATCAATGATATACCAAATTAAATTACCACTTATATATCTAAGATTTTTAAGCTTATACTTAATAAAATATATGTAAATTTAATCACTTAATCATTATTTTATCAGAATAGATAAAAAATACATTTTAGTAATTTTGATAAAACAATGTCTGAGCCATAAATGATCAAAGTTGGGAACCTAGGTGGAATGGAATACGACAGCTGAATAACGACTCCATGTACATGTGCAAGAGTTCGTGGACCATATATGGCTACGTTTGGCAAGAGCCATTCATTAAGGCATCTTTTCCCACTCGGAAACCCTACACTATGATTAATCTGAGGGTGGCCGCAGGATGTTGATAAAACATTTGAATAGTCGCAATTATTTATTGTACACCACAAAAATTGCTTTCAACTCAATCTTTCCCTACTACCACCGTTTTTCTTTCTCCCACTCTGTGATTTTAGAAACACTAGCCCAGCTGGACCCCTCGCCGCTTACCACCGCTGCAAGCCTGCAAGTAATGCAAGGCCAAGCTCCTCCGAGGCGTACTGTCCCTGAACTGCTTCTTCGGCATGTATTGTGGGCGCCACCAGAGGCGGGACCCACCTCCCGAGTGCTTGGACCTTGACGGTTCGGTGAGTGAAAGATGATTTCTGGTTTGATTCGGTGGTTTCTGTTTGGTTCCCCAGAAAGTTGAAAGATAAAAAATTTAGAATAAAAAAATGCTGAAGATTAGGAAGGCTAGGAATTGGACTTTGAGGAAGTCATATATTGAAGGCGTTTTGTCTGCGGCTTTGTTCGGGACCAGTACTCATGACTAGGTATTAGCAAAAACTGCATCTCCATCTGCACTAAATAATTATCACTTTTAGGTAATTATATCGGCATAATTGATTATTAACTGTTATCCATGTGGTTATTGTGGTTATCGACCGCTATTTGCGTAATAATGAGTCTTTTAGGCCTATTTAGGACTTTTAGGCCTTCTTTGGGTCTCATAATGATTTTGAAAATATTTTGGGCCTTGTGTTAGTGATTTGGGCCTGCTTTTAGTGTTTTTTTTTTTTTTTTTCTTCTAAGTCCTAGTGTTTTAGATGAAATCCAACTTAAAAATAATAAAGAAAATACAAATAGCCCATGATCGATCCAGAAAATAGAAACATACAAATTACAAAAACAAAAGTAATGTACTAATGTAGAAATATATGATGGGAGTTATAAAATAGAAAAAGAATAATAGAGAGAAAAGAGAGAGTGTGCGGAAGCGGAGATGAATGTGTAGACTACAGCATGTATATATATTGAATTGTAATATAATAATATAATATAAAATTTTATTTATAGAGAGAAAATGATAAATTAAAAAAATCCTTATACTAAATCAGGTAGAAAATAAGCCTAGAGAAAGAAAGAACATAAGCCTAAAAAATAATATAAAATATTTTTAACAAGTAAAATAATAAAAGTGTAAATTGTAATATATTGAGAAGCCACAGTCTAGACGGCCCACGCCTATACTCAAGACAGGTTGAAAATTGACAATTCAAATGAACACCTCTCAAATCTATGATTACAATTCCAACACAAAAATACAACACCTCTCACATCGATCTATGATTTACACCACACAGCTAGCCTACAGATCGATTACATTAACAAGTAATAACACTATACACTCCGTGAGCCTTTTGATTTTCTTCATTTATCACTTCAGTATTCAGCGTAGCAGGCAGCTGGTGTAGAGGTAGAAAATAAAGATTTTATTGAAGAAGAAGATTAGAAGAAAAAGCTACATATGCAACGTGAAGCCTCCGTTGAGGTAGAGAAACAGATACAGTGGTAGAGTGTTAGGTGGAAAAAAGTAATGCAACCTGTCAATCGTACTTCTAAAAATAATTATAGGCTATGTATGGACCCATATAGCCCCCTAAGATTCATCTCTTTAGGTATAGAAGGGGAATATTTTGCAATGAGATGATAAGCATCCTCTGGTTGAAATGATAGAAAATTTCAATTAAATCAGTTACATGCTCTGCATCCTTTATTCGTAATGGTAAGCCAAAGAAGAAAAATAAACTGTATATTGTCTGGAAGTTGCTCCATCTTTTCCTTGTACATACTCTTGTTGCGTTCTTGTCTTGTGGATTGCTATGCTACAGATACTTTGAAGTATGGCGAGCGGATTACTTACGATGGAGGAGGAATAACCTTTGTCTCCAGTGGAGGAAGGTTTAAACTGGGATTCTTCAATGCTACGGGAAGCGAATTTAGCGAAAGCCCCAAAAGGTATGTTGGGATATGGTATAACGAATGGGATCAACAAACAGTTGTATGGGTTGCCAACAGAGACAACCCAGTAACTGACCCTTCTACAGGAGTTTCTTTTGGAATTGCAGAAGATGGCAACCTTGAGGTATGGAATACTACCGGATACGTTTATTGGAGTACAAAATGTGTTGAGAATTCGTCGTCTACAAATCGTACTGTGAAGCTCATGGATTCTGGAAACCTTGTCTTAAGGGATGAACAGTTGGCGAAGAGTCTTTGGGAGAGCTTCCAAAATCCAACGGATACATTTCTTCCAGGTATGAAGATGGATAAACACCTCGAGTTGATTTCATGGACAGGTGATGGTGACCCGGGAAAAGGGAATTTCACGTTTAAGCAAGATCAAGAAGGAG
>NC_081545.1:7094147-7097794 GCF_901000735.1 Corylus avellana | reverse complement strand
GTGGCGTTTACCATGCTTGTGGGGAATTCGGCATCTGCAATATTAACAATAGGTTGATCTGCAAATGTTTGCCTGGGTTCCAGCCTGCAAATCCCAAGAATTGGGATTCTGGAGATTTTTTGGACGGGTGCCGCAGAAATTCGACATCATCTGACAACAGCGACATGTTCTTGAACTTAAAGATGATGAAAGTGGGCAAGCCAGACTCTTATTTCCACGAAATAAATGAAACAAAATGCAGAAAGCAGTGCCTTGCCAAGAGCTTGTGCCAGGCTTATTCATATGAGGTAGCTCAAAACAGCACGAAACGAACTCCTGGGATCGACAACTGCAGAATTTGGACTTCGGCACTAAGTAATCTTCAAGAGGAGTACACAAACCGTGCCTGTAACCTCTCTGTCCGCTTGCCAAAATCTATTATAGGTACACCTTTTACACATTGGAATATGCTGGGATTAATTGTATCCACACATTCTGTTGGAGATAAAGTTGTTATTGAGTTTTTATCAATAGTACATTAATATACATAGTTGAACACTATTTTAACTACCCCAAAAGCATAAGCTAGTGAGCTATGATCCTATATTAACTAATATTTTTCTTTATACCTTTTCAATGTGAGACTCAACTCTCACAGGCGCATTCATAATAGATACTGATATGACTAATTTAGTGAAGGTATATAAGCTCATCTTTTAGTGTGTAATTACTATTCCAAATTTTATACCTTTTGTAGAATCAACAGTTAGGAATTGTGAGCCTTGTGGCTCAAACTTGATCCCCTATCCGCTAAGCACTGGAATAAATTGCGGTGACCCCATCTACTTTAGTTTCTACTGCAACACCTCCTCGGGCCAGGTTAGCTTCAAATTACCCAGTGGCACCTATCGAGTCACCAAAATCGATCCAAGTGCACAGACATTTGTCATCCAAGTCAAATATGCAGGATATGATATAAATTCAAGAGGAACTCAACTGCTCAATGTGTCATTGCCGTTCAAGAGGAATTATAGTTCTCAAGTTAAAGATGAAATAGAGATTAGTTGGGACCCCCCGCTGCAGCCAAGCTGTAATTCGTCCAGAGATTGCAAGGATTGGCCAAATTCAACTTGCAATATAAAAGATGGAAAGAATAGGTGTGTTTGCGAGCAAGATTTCTTCTGGGATGGCTCAAATTTAAATTGTACTACTAAAGGTAAGGATGCTAGTCATATATATTTATCAAGATATAATCTGGCTAATTAATTAAGATTTCTTTGTTATTGAAAAGTTTTCATTTACTTTATGTATAATCCACCTCTAATTTTACGTAGAAATTAGGTGTTTATTTCCTAGAATTTTCAAAATCATCTTTTTAGCAATATCATGATCACCTTGACCAAAAAATTGATATTATAATTGCAAAAATAATTCTCAACAATATGTCAATTAAATTTTATTTATTATTAATATAGTGATTGGAGCTTGTTCAATTTTACTAATATAATGGGTGTCCTGTCTCTTTCTTGTTGAAGGTAATACTCCTCAGGGGTTTAAAAAGCCTTCAAAAAGAAAGAAGCGGTTGCTTCTGTGTGAAATGGTACCTTTGATTATAGGCGTGTTTGCCCTCACATGTTCCATTACTTTTGTATATGTATGGAGAAGAAAGAAGGCCAAGGAAGAAGGTATAGGCCTCGCTTTTCATAATACATACTGTGCAGCGTGCATCGTACGTTTGAGGTTTTGCTCCTTTGAATGAAAATAAAATTATTTATCCTTTCATATATGGTTGTCTTCTTAACTCAGAAAGTAGAAAAAGTAGCAGAAGAAATCGAGTATTACGTGCATTAGACACTGAAAAACATGTCAAAGACTTGATGGACTCGGGTGAGTTCAGAGAAGAAGACGAGAAAGGCATAGATGTACCATTTTTTGATTTGGAATCCATTCAAGTTGCTACAAATAACTTCTCAGATGCAAAGAAGCTTGGAAAGGGGGGCTATGGGTCTGTTCACAAGGTGATTTTAACAGCATTAATTTCCATTTAATCTTCATGTAAACTAGTTTTTGGTTAGTGGTAATATTGTGAGTATGGTGACTTTGATCCCAGGCCACATTTCCAGGAGGTCAAGAGATTGCTGTAAAGAGGCTCTCAAGTGTCTCAAAGCAAGGGTTACAAGAATTTAAAAACGAGGTGGTGTTGATTGCAAAACTTCAACACAGGAATCTTGTTAGGCTTCGAGGATATTGCATAAATGGAGATGAAAAGATTTTACTCTACGAGTACATGCCAAACAAAAGCTTAGACTCATTTATATTTGGTTGGTTTCTAAACCAAATTCCTAATATATTGCACTGCTTGATAAATTTATCTTGTTTGAGTAAAAGCTGATTCATTACTATTGCTATAATTGTTCTCTTGAATGGCAAATGGATACTTTGCAAGATCAAAAGCTAAGCATGTCTTTGGACTGGGAGATGCGCTTCAAAATCATTTTGGGAATTGCTCGTGGGCTTGTTTATCTTCATCATGACTCCAGATTGAGGATCATTCATAGAGATTTGAAAACTAGCAACATTCTTCTAGATAACGAGATGAACCCCAAAATATCTGATTTTGGCTTGGCAAAGATGGTTGAAGGTAAACAAACCGGGGCAAACACAACTAGAGTAGTTGGAACTCAGTAAGTTTGCGTTAGACTATAGACAAGTTTCAATTCCCCAACTTTGTTTACACAAAGAATATATGAGTGCTATATGTCTTTACTGATGAAATATATATGTTGGTAAGCAGTGGCTATATATCTCCGGAATACGCACAACATGGAATTTTTTCAATCAAATCCGATGTTTTTAGCTTTGGTGTAGTTCTACTTGAAATTATAAGTGGAAAAAAGAATACAGGATTTTATGAGTCAGAACTAGCCCCAAGCCTTTTAGGTTATGTAAGTTTGTTTAATTTTCTGTTGTCATTAATATCTTTAGTCATTTTATACTCCCATAAAAATTCTGATTTTAAAATTGTCTCAGACATGGAAATTGTGGGTAGAAAACAAGGTGTTGGATTTAATGGACCATACTCTACGTGAAGTTTGCAATGCAGACCAGTTCGTGAAGTGCGTAAATATTGGACTTTTATGCGTACAAAATGACGCAAATGACCGCCCCACCATGTTAAATGTTGTTGCAATGCTTGACAGTGAAGTTGGAACAATTTCAACTCCAAAACGGCCAGCTTTTGTTCCTGGGACCGACCATTCCGGCGCAGCTAATTCTGTTAGACTGGAAACAAATACAGAATTAACTATTAGTCTTGAAGGAAGATGATTGATAAGGCATGGTACAAATGCAAGATCTTGGGAGCTGTCCTTTACTAGACTTGCAAAGGTTTTAGTGGACAAAATATTAGTTTCTATATATAAGAAGGTTGTATTAGTTCTTCATCTAAATGTAACTTTTCTCCCAATACCCATTCCTTTACTTGAAACCTATATTTATGGTAACGGTATTTGGTAATGATTGTAATTTCTTTTGCTATTGTGCATTAGTCATTGTAAAGTAACAAATACTTCCAACTACCACTACAAAAAAAAGGAGTATTAGTAACGTATATACTATTCATTAATATCTGCCACGTCACCATTTAGTAACGTGGCAGTTTATGACAC
>NC_081545.1:7081884-7093929 GCF_901000735.1 Corylus avellana | reverse complement strand
TCTTCTTTTCTCTGGTTTTTTTCTTCTTCTCACGCAGCTTCCTCCTCTTTCTTCTTCTCATATTTTCCAGCCACCTTCTCCTGAATATTTCTCTCACATTTTCGACCTTGCTTCTAGCTTCCTCGGATTTTGTAGCCGGCAGCCACTCATCACCTCACGCCACCGTCTTCTAGCTCTCTCCGCCGGCGAACTCCGCTCCGGCCGCCAACTCATCTCTCACTTGTTTTTCGCCCATCATCAGGTATATATATATATATATATATATATTGAACTTTTTTCTGCAAAACATTATACTAGTTATCTAATTCATCAGGTAAGTTGCTAAAGAATTGAAACCCTTTTGTATTTCTTTGCTTTTGGAGGTTTTTTCAGGAGGAAAAATGAATTGGACTGATGATTTTCAGGATGTGGCATTGAATTTTCTAACTTTCGCCTCTATTTCATTCATTCAGGCTGATGACAACAAAGATGGGAGCTTGTCACTTGACGAGATGCTCAATCACGAGAACATTTTCTATAGCACTGTCTATGATGAAAACAATGAAGATTATGATGAAGATTTCCATGACGAACTCTGAGCTGTGATCCCCAGAACACTAAAACGAGAAATTCTCTTTGTTAATTAATCTCTTAGGAAGTACTGAAATTCCCTTTTTGTAAATATATTATTTTTTTTTTGGTTAAAGAATTTGAAACTTAAAGGAAGAGATTTGGGCGGTAGTATTAAATATATATATATATATATTTTAAGTTGTAACGTGGCATATGTGCCACGTTACAACCAGTAGTAACGTGGCACATGCAGCCACGTTACCACTAGTAGTAACGTGGCACATGCAGCCACGTTACCACTAGTAGTAACGTGGCATATATGCCACGTTACAACTCGTAGTAACGTGGCATGCACCACGTTACAACCAGTAGTAACGTGTGATTTTACTAAACGTTACCAAATAGTAACGTGTTGTTTCTGACACGTTACAAAATTTCATTTTGTTACGTCCAATTTCACTACGCGCCAGACACGTTACAAACAACACGTTACAATACTTTAGTAACGTGGTAACCCCATATACACGTTACTACTTGTCCGTAACTAAAAAAATAAATTTTTGTAGTGTACTTTGGTCACTCTTCTTTTTCGAGTTCAAGTTTGCTTATAATCTCGTCTAATTCAAGCGTAATAATTTTTTATTTTTTATTTTTTCTTTTTCCTTCTTTTTGTTTTTTTCTGGCCGAGGGTTTGAGCAGTGTTATTTACAAGCAAGAATTAAGTTAGGTAAAGTTGAGCCGGAGTTGGCTGCCTAGCTAGTTTTTGACTAAATCAAGTTCCTCAATCCTCAATGAGATCCTAAAGCCTAAATTTACTCTTCCACCGTCTATTATTCCAGTGTAATATTACGATGCCAATCAATAGTTGCTTGTTTGATTCCTTTCGCTTGAGTCTCATGTTTAGTTAGCAAGACTTGGGCAAGATTGTAACTTCATTAGATGTAGATCGGTAGCTGTACGGAGGCAGGAGGCCTTAAAGTAAATATATCACCGCCGATCGCGAACAGAATTTAACTTTGTAAATTCTTTCAAAATAAAGACAAATCTCTATAAACCTTAAACAATCTCAAGATATAGGAATAGGTAAATTTAATTTCAAATTTAAAGTAAATTTGATTTAACTTGTCTAAAAAGTTTAAGTTTATAGGAATAAATAAATTTAATTATTTAATGATTACTTTATAAAAAATACAAAAAGTATATTTCAATAAAGCAATGTTTGAGCCATGAATGATCAAAGTATGCGTACCCTAGGTGTAATGGAATAGGGCAGCTGAATAACGACTCCATGTTCATGTGCAAGAGTGCGTGGACCCAGGTTCAGTTTAGCAAGAGCCATTCATTATTCATCAAAAAAATTCAATTCATAATATTCTTACTTTTAAATCATATCAATTATTTACTATTCAAATAAAAAAATTAGTACAAAACAAACTTTTTTCTCTTTTTTCATACAAAATATTCTTACTATTTTCTCACATCAATTAATTTATGCTGCAGAAAAAAGCCAAAATATATATATATATATATATATATATATATATATATATATATCAAAGCTCTTCCCAAACAGAGCCCAAATCACAGGTTACTTTTTGTCTTTTTATAAGTAGTATACAAAGGCATCAAAGCTATTGTATCACATGTTCATATATAGCTGGTCGTATGGGGAAGGGAGGGTGTGAAACCAATAAGGACAAAGGCATCTTTTCCCACTCGGAAACCCTACACCATGACTCTTGAGGGTGACCGCAAGAAATTGATAAAACATTTGAATAGTCGCTATTACTTATTGTACACCACAAAAATTGCTGTCAACTCAATCTTTCCCTACAACCAACGTAGCCTAGCTTGACCCCTTGCCGCTTACCTCCGCTGCAAGTAATGCAGCAACGCCAAGCTCCTCCAAGGTGTACTGTCCCCGAACCGCTTCTTCTGCATGTGGGCGGCACCAGAGGCAGGACCCACCTCCCGAGTGCTTGGACCTTGACCGTTCGGTGAGTGAAAGATGATTTTTGGTTTGATTGGTGGTTCCTGTTTGGCATTATATAATTATCACTTTTAGGTAATTGAAAATTGATAACCAACCGTTATCCAAGTAGTTATTGTGGTTATCAACCGCTATTTGCATATAATGAGCCTTTTAGGCCTATTTAAGACTTTTAGACCTTCTTTGGGTCTCACAATGATTCCGAAAATGCTTTGGGGCTTTCTTTTTTATTTTTTTGTAGCTCTAGTGTTTTAGATGAAATCCATATCTTAATTTCACATTCCAACTTAAAAATAATAAAGAAAATACAAATCCCCATGATCCAGAAAATAGAAACAAACAAATTACAAAGTGTCGTTAGTGAATTTGTTTATATATATATATATAAAAGGGTATCCAGATGCGGTTATTAACTGTAGTTGCATACCTTAAAATCACTATCCTGTTCTTAAGGGGCTCAATTGGTTAGGGACCATACCTCATGAAATGGAGGTCACTAGTTCGAATCCCCCTTCCCCTCTTGTGCGGACATGTCAAAAAAAGAAGAAAAAAAAAAAATCACCATCCAGATCCATATATACAATTAATAATTTTTGCTAACCGCATATGTATATGATCAAGGCTTGGCCTCCCACAAATCGGCGCGAAGAAATTGGACATTCAATAGTTGGCTCGGTTAGATTGTAATCCTCCTGTTGAGCCATTTTTGGTTTTTGCATAGAGCTAAGTCCATGGAGAAGAGAGAGGGAACGAAATGGTGTTTTTCAAAAAATATAAAAAATATATTGAGAAAAAAAAAAAAAACCCCGTTTCTTAAAGAAAGAGTAATAAGTAATAGTAAGAATTTGTTTTTTTAGTGAGATTCATCATTGATCCAACTGTTGCGGAGGCTTATGCAGCTTGGAAGGCTGCAGTCCTTTGTAGAGGTCTAGCTCTTTGCAATGTTATCCTCGAAGATGATGCTTTGAAGATCATACATGTACTACCACTACAAAAAAAACTACCATTTTCTGACATGGCGAACCATACATGATTTTTTACACGTCAAAATTTTCTGACGTGGTATTTTTTGTCATGTCAGTAAATATTTTTTCTGACATAGCAAAAAATATCACGTCAGAAATTTCTGATGTGGTAAAATAGCACGTCAGAATTTTCTGATGTTATTTTTAGCGCTTCAGAAAATTCTGACGTGCCAAAATAGCACGTTAGAATTTTTTGACCTGTTAAATATTGACATGTCAGTAAAAAAATAGCAGGATTTTCAACTTTTTTCCCTTTTCTTATTATTTATTCTTTCCCTCTTCATTTGTTTCCCAACCTCTCTCTCTCCTCTCTCAATCTCCCTCTTCTCTGCACGGCAGCTCCCTCTAGAGGAAGAAAAAAAAGAAAAGGTGAAGAGAAAAAGAAGAGAAGCAGCCGATCGAAGAAAAGCAGAAGAAGAAGAAGAAGAAGAAGAAGAAGAAGAAAAAGAAAATGAGAAGAGAAGAAGAAGAGAAGCCGAAGAAAAAAAAAAAAAAAAAAAAAAAAGGAGAAGAGAAGAAGAAGAAGAAGAGAAGATAAGAAGATTTTTTGGGTTTTTGAAAATTTGTTGGGTTCGACGTTTCGGTTTTTGGTTTGGGTTTGGGTTTTTGAAAATGGAGAAAAGAAGAGAGAGAGAGTGAGAAAATGGAGAAAAGGGAGAGCTGGAGAAAAGAAGCAAAGAAATTACAAAAAAAAAAAATTAATAAATTTTTTAATTGAAAAAAAAAAATTCCAAAAATTTTTTTTAAAAAAAATTATTATTTTTAATTAATTTTTAAAATTTCTTGATGTGTCAATTTTGACACGTATTAACACGTCAGAAAATTCTATCGTGTTAAACAGTAGCACGTCAGAAAAAAAAATAAATAAATAAAATTACTGACTCCTATGTACCTGACATTCAACACATGTCAGCAATGTCACGTCAAAAAAGTTTTCTAACGTGTCAGACACCCTGACACGTCAAAAAACTCCAGTGAGGAAAGAATTGTTTTTTTGTAGTGTACGTAAGGAAGAGCAATCACAAAGCAGTATGAAAATTTGATGGATGATTCGAAATTAATCATAAATAGTCTTAAATCCTGGCAAGTGCTACAAAGTAGGAGAAAAACAAATATGACAGCCCATCTTTTCGCAAAGACTACTGTCCAACAAGATGTGGAGAACATTTGAATAGACGAATATCCTATTTTTCTTCATAACACTGTCATGTTTAAGAGTTGTATGATTTGGTGTTTTGTTAATGAAAGCATGAGATTTCACTTTAAAAAAAAAAAAAAATGTAATGTAGACATATATGACGGGAGTTATAAAATAGAAAAGAATAATAGAAAAAAGAGAGAGGGGGAGCGGAGTGCTGTATAGGTTACATTTTGTATATATATTGAATTGTAATATAATAATATTATATAAATTTTTATTTATAGAGAGACAATGACAAAAAAATATAATCCTAGAGAAAATAAGCCTATTTTCTATTTATAGAAAATAAGCCTAGAGAAAGAAAGAACATAAGCCTAAAAAATAATATAAAATATTTTTAACAAGTACAATAATAAAAGTCAATTGAGAAGCCAAGTCGCCCACGCCTAGTCAAGACGGGTTCAAAAATTGACACTTCAAATGAACAATTCCAACACAAAAATACAACACCTCTCACATCTATGATTTACACCACACAGTCTACAGAGCGATTACATTAACAAGTAATAACAGTACTATACACTCCGTGAGCCTTGTGATTTTCTTCATTTATCACTTGAATATTCAGCGTAGCAGGCAGCCGGCGTAGAGGTAGAAAAAGAATATTTTGTTGAAGAAGAAGAAGAAGATTAGAAGAAAACGCTATGCAATGTGAAGCCTCGGCAGAGGTAGAGATAACAGATACAGAGGTAGAGTGGTGGGTGGAAAAAAGTTATGCAACGCTTCAATCGTCAGTTTAATCTTAGTTTCAGATTGGATTGTCAGTCCAAATTTGAAGGCAATTCAATTTTGTAAGGTACTGGGGCTAAATTTTAGGGGTTTCTTGTTTTTTTGAGAATTTTTTTTTCTAAACATGTTGTAGGGGCGGGCGCCCTTCCCCGCTCCCGCTATCTCTGCCGCTGAAGCTTCTTGTTTAAAAAGCATGTAAGAACATCGTGGCATTTTTATAGCAGGAAATCGTGAGGGGTATAGAACCAGAATCTTTTGCAATGAGATGATAAGCATCCTCAGTATGGTTGAAATGATAGAAAATTTCAATTAAATTAGTTACCTGCTCTGCATGCTTTATTCGCAATGGTAAGCCATCGAAGAAAAATCAATTGTGTATTGTCTGCAAGTTGCTCCATCTTGTTCTTGTACATACTCTTGTTGTGTTCCTGTCGTGTGGATTATTGCTATGCCACAGATACTCTGAAGCAGGGCGAGTGGATTAGTGACAATGGAACAGCCCTTGTCTCCAGTGGAGGAACGTTTGAAATGGTATTCTTTCCCTCTAACCACAAAAGGTTCCTTGGGATAAGGTACGAACGCGATCGAGAAACGTATGCATGGGTTGCCAACAGAGACAAACCGATAACTAACGGTTCCATTGAAGTTTCTTTTGGAATTGCAAAAGATGGCAACCTTCAGGTATGGGATATTACTGGAAAGGTTTATTGGAGTGCAAAAGGTGTTGAGAATTCTTCGTCTACAAATCGAACTGTGAAGCTCATGGATTCTGGAAATCTTGTCTTAACGGATACTCAGTTGGCGACGAGTCTTTGGGAGAGCTTCAAAAATCCAACGGATACATTTCTTCCAGGTATGAAGATGGATGAAAAGCTGAGGTTGATTTCATGGACAGGTGATGGTGACCCGGGAAGTGGGCAGTTCACGTTTAAGCAAGCAGCTCAAGAAGGAGAAGGCCACTACGTTATAACCTCGAAAAAGCGAGGACTCGATTATTGGAGAAGTTGGATGTCAGGTAACTTCTTGAGCTCAGACGAAATGCTTATTACTATAGTCAACTTGTTATCAAATTTCAGCAGTAGCGCATCCAGGCCTGCCATTTATGGGAGGGATTATAATTACACAAGGTTAGTGATGAATCAAGACGGGGAATTACAGTATCTGAAGTGGACTGTGGAGAATGGAAATTGGTCTTTGATATGGAGGAAGCCGGAAGATCACCAATGTGGAATTTACAATGCTTGTGGGAAATTCGGCAGCTGCAATATTAACAATAGGCCATTCGTATGCAAGTGTTTGCCAGGGTTCCAGCCTACTAACCCCAACAATTGGGATTCTGGAGATTTTTTGGATGGGTGCACCAGAAATTTGACATCATCTAACAAGAGCGACATGTTCTTGAGCTTAAAGATGATGAAAGTGAGCTACCCAGACTCTGATTTCAAGGTTAAAAACGAGACAGAATGCATAAATGAGTGCCTTGACAACAGCCAGTGCCAAGCTTATTCATATGAGGTAGCTCAAAACAGCAGCCTAAGAAGTGAGACTACTGCTGGGACCGACACCTGCTGGATTTGGACTTCGGATGTAAGTAATCTTCAAGAGGAGTACACAAATGGTGTTAACCTCTCTGTCCGCGTGGCAAAATCTGTTATAGGTACTCCTCTTACACATTGGAATGATATGCTGGGATTAATTGCATCCATAGATACTGATCTAGCTAATTTAGTAAAGGTAATTTTTTGGAAAATAGAAAGGAAGTAAGAAACCACCTCTGCTGGTATGGATTTTTTTTTTTTTTTTTAATAATTTTTTTTTTTTATGCTTGACGATGACATTAAATAGTTCTGATTAAGTTTGTTTTGAGAAATTAACCTTTGCTGTACATGATCACTTGTCACCCTTGGGCTGCTTGTTATAATTAGGATTCCAAATTGTATACCTTTGCAGAATCAACTGTTAAGAATTGTGAGCCTTGTGGCACAAATTTGATCCCCTATCCATTGAGCACTAGGCCAAATTGTGGTGACCCCATGTATTTCAGTTTTTACTGCGACAATTCCATAGGCAAAGTAAGCTTCAAGGCAATTAGTGGCACTTATCGTGTTGCCACTATCAACGCAACTACACAAACATTTGTCATCCAAGTCAAATATGCTGGATATGGAAGAGATTCAAGAGGAACTCCCCTGCTCAATGAGTCATTGCCGTTTATTGAGACCAACTCGGCAATCACCAACTCTAGCTCTGATGTAGAGATTAGTTGGAATACCCCACAACAGCCAAGGTGTACTTTAGCCAAAGACTGCAACGACTGGTCAAATTCAATTTGCAAGAAAGCAGAAGATGGAAAGATGAGGTGTCTTTGTACTGGAAACTGGCAATGGGATGACTCAAGTTTTAATTGTACTAAAGGTTAGAACTCTATTTCATTTGCCTCTGGTAGATTAAGATTGCTCTATTAGCGAAAGAGCCTGTCCTACTGATATATTTTTTTCCCGTTTAAATTAGTTGTGATAATCAAACCCTGGACCTCTTTTCTCCATTGCATTTCATTAATTAGTGTTAAGAAGAGTTTGCCCTGTTCAGCTGAGGATTTGTGCAGCTTTCTAAAAGTTTTATTTTCCTTTATGTATAATCTCTTCTAATTGTACGTTAAAATTTTAAAGTTTTTGGAAGAACTTTCAAATCCTCTTTAGCTTATTGCAAGGTCTAGGCTTTTGGTATAATGCTTACCTTGTACTAAAAATAGGCATTAAAATTGTGATAATAAATATAAACAGTATATTTGTAGAATTTGACTCGTTTTGATCTTTCCATCAGCGCATGTAGAAGGTGATTTTCCTCGGCCTTCAGAACAGTATTCAAAAGGAAAGAAATCGTTGACTCTGATTGTTATGATACCTCTAATAGTAGGGTTTCTTCTCACAAGTTCAATTGTCTGCATATATTTGTGGAGAAGAAATATGGCCAAGAGACAAGGTAATTGTTTTGTAAAATATGTTAGAATATAAATTAAATAATTCAATTCACCTATTTCTATTCGTTTAAGCTTTTAGAATAATTAACGATTTTAACAAAATGCAATATACCATGCGCAATCTTGAATAAAATAAAGCCATTTATTAGCTCTTTCATGTAATATTTAATTATCACACAAGTGTAATTTATAAATATGGTTGTCTTCTAAACTTAGAAAACACAAGAAGCGATGGAAGAAATCGAGTACTTCGCACATTAGATAGTGAAAGACATCTCCAAGACTTGATGGGCTCGGGTGAGTTCAGAGAAGAAGATGAGAAAGGCATAGATGTACCATTTTTTGAGTTCAAAAGCATTCAAGCTGCTACAGATAACTTCTCAGATGTAAACAAGCTCGGACAAGGGGGCTATGGGCCTGTATATAAGGTAATTTTAGCAGCATTAATTAGTGTTAGTGTTCATGTAAACTAGTTTTTGGTTATTGTAACATTGTGAGTATGATGTCTCAGGGAACATTTCCAGATGGTCAAGAAATTGCAGTAAAAAGGCTCTCAAGTATCTCAGGACAAGGCTTACAGGAATTTAAAAATGAGGTGGTGTTGATTGCAAAACTTCAACATAGAAATCTTGTCAGACTTCGGGGATATTGCATAAAAGGAGATGAAAAGATTTTATTATATGACTACATGCCCAACAAAAGCTTAGACTCATTTATATTTGGTTGGTCTCTATAATGAATTCCTAATCTTTGTTAGAGCTTGATAGACTATATATATATATGTGTGTGTGAGAAAAGGCTAACTTGTTTATGTTGTTGACACTATTCTTTGAATGGAAAATGGAAAACTTGCAAGATCAAAAGCTAAGCATGCGTTTGGACTGGGAAATGCGCATCAACATTATTTTGGGAATAGCTCGTGGGCTTCTTTATCTTCACCACGACTCTAGATTGAGGATCATCCATAGAGATCTGAAAACCAGCAACATCCTCTTAGACAAGGAAATGAACCCCAAAATATCTGACTTTGGCTTGGCAAGGATTGTTGGAGGCAACGAAACAGAGGCAAACACAACTAGAGTAGTTGGAACTTAGTAAGCACAATTTTCAATACCCCAACTCTGTCTACACAAAGAATATATATAAGTGCCTTCCTTATCTACTAATGAAATATGTTGGCATGCAGTGGCTATATGTCTCCAGAGTATGCATTAGATGGACTTTTCTCAGTTAAATCTGATGTTTTTAGCTTTGGTGTAGTTCTACTTGAGATTATAACTGGAAAAAAGAATACAGGATTTTATCAGTCAAAACAAGCTATGAGCCTTATAGGTTAAGTAAGTGCGTTTAACTTTTTGTAGTCATTAATTTCCATGGTTATGTTATACTCCAGAAAGCTCTAATTTGAAAATTGCCACAGGTGTGGAGATTGTGGGTGGAAGAGAAGGTGTTGGGCTTAATGGACCTAGCTCTACAAAATGTTTGCAATGCAGATCAGTTTGTGAAGTGCGTAAATGTTGGACTCTTATGCGTACAAGAAGACCCAAATGACCGTCCCACTATGTCAAATGTCGTTACCATGCTAGACAGTGAAGCTGTAACAGTTCCAACTCCAAAACAGCCAGCATTTATTTCATGGAGAGGCCTTTCTAGCAAAGCTTCTTCTTCTAGTAAACCAGATAGTACATACACAGAATTAACTAGTAGTTTAGAAGTGAAACAAGATACTGCTTGATACCAACGCAAGTTATCATGACTCTGTCCTCTATTGGACTTGCAAAGAGTCTGTGAATCAGACGCTACTTTCTTATAAGCCAATATGTGTGTAGCCATTAACATTAGTCCATATAGGAAGTACTGTACCTAACTTAGGTAAAATTAGGAGGCACTTCATGCATTTCCAATTTTTGAAAGACAGTAAGCTCTGTTTGTTTTGATGGATTTTTCCTATTTTGTGTTTGATATAACCGTAAATTATGGACAAATCCAAAATATTTTTGATTGGCCAGAAAAATATAATTTATTTTGTAAAATGGTTTCCATTTTTTTAAATTGTAGACAATTTTTTAAGTTAGAGCTTCTCTTTCTTTCACCCACTCTCTTTTAGTTCACTCAGATGCTACCGGAGTTTACTGAAATCCACTGCTGGAGGTCGCCGAAAACCGCTGCTGGTTGGCCGCCCTTCACTATTCAGAGTTTGCCAAAAGTCTCCACCAGTGTTCATAGGAAGTCGTTGGCCGTTTTGGGTCGCTGTCAAAGGACATCAGCTATTGTCCGCATTCACCGATTTTTCGTACAATTAAGCCAAACAAAATATTCCCCAGCTAGTGCCAATTTTCTATTAGACAGTTTTCATCAATAGGGGTTTTAAACGAAATTTGTGCTTCTTAGAAGTCAAACCAGGGAAGAGTGGAAAGTGTTACACCCGAAAATTAACAATTTGATTAAATCAAAAATTAAGAATGCTCCTTTACCATTAACCTCAAGATGTGAAGGCTCCGTTTGGCATTGGTCTGGAACTGTTTAGTGGCTTGAAATTATAGCAAAAATTGGTTGATATGAAAAAAAAAAAAAAAAAAAAAAGTAAGAATGGTATGAAAAAGTAAAAAAAATTTGTTTTATAATTATTATTTTTTATTTGAATAGTAAGAATAAGTAATTAATGTGATGTAAAAAATAAGAATATAGTGAGTTGAATTTTTTTGATGAATAGTTACTAGCTCTTGCCAAATGGTGCCCAACGCTTTTGGGGCACAAGATTACAACATCATAAAGGCGTCCTAGAAGATTTTCCTCTGACACTAATCGTCTTCGGAATCCTCTGTTGGCCGCCAATCACCATCAAAGTTCGCCAGAAGTTGCCATTGGTATTTGTAGGAAATCGCTGGCCGTTTTTGGCTACTATTAGAGTTCATTGGCTATTTTTTGCCATCACAGATTTTCCATACGAACCAAACACCAAAAATATTTGTAGAGAAATCTTTTTTTTCATAGAATGAAAACCATTTTATCAAGAAACAACAAGGTTATATGATTGATAGGATTTACCTTGAGAAGATAGGCAAAAAGAACATGAATTTGGGAATGATAGGGAATGTTAGTTTCGGGCTTCTCTCACTTCTCCTCTTCACTCTCACACCAGTGGAGGCTGAATTTTTGACCTTACGAAGTCTTCTAGGGTTTTTGTGTTAAAAAGAGGCCAAAGGTCAAGTTTTTAGGGCTTTGGGAGCTAAAAATCGAGTTTCTATCGCATTATGACCGATCCTAGCTAGAAATTGGAGGACCGATCCCTTTTGGTTAAATCATCCTGCTAAATGGGAGAATCGATCATCTCTCTTTCTTTATTTATTAAAATCATTAAGATTGTTGAAAATAAATTTTGTTATGTAAGCATGTGTATTGTAAACTAGATTAAATTTTTAAAAAGGATTTTATTTTTGAGAATATCAATTACTCCTTCCACACAAAAAAGCGAGAGTGCCAAAGCAAATCCATGAGATCAAGGATTTCCATATTACTGTAAAACGAAAGGATGCACTCACTGTCAAAATCAAGAGGAGGATTAAGG
>NC_081545.1:7078676-7081784 GCF_901000735.1 Corylus avellana | reverse complement strand
AAATAAAGGCCAATTGACCCATATTTGGCGCATGTGGCCTATCTTTTGGTCCAATCATTTGGCATTCATTGGTCTTTTGTGATGACCCAAGCCTATTTAAGGCCCATAGCTGACCCTAATATTTACCCAAGTTGTTCGGCTTATTGTACTCCATTTCAGCTTATTATTGTGAAAAGCCTATATCTGGCCACTGTTGTCTACCATCATCATCTCCTATTGCCGCCGCCGTCGCAGGAAAAAAAAAATTTGTCATTCTTTTCAAACTTAAGCCTATGGAAATTTTCTCCTTGAATTTGAAGAGTGATGTTAGAATATAAGACATGATTGCGATTGCGGATTGCCTAATAGCTATATATTCATTATAGGCTATTTACTTTAAAAGATTCATTGTAATCAGGTTTAATAATAATCAGATTATTTTTATTTGATTACCATATTTAATTAGCTTCTGCTTTAGTTTTATCTACCACAATTTTCCTATAAACATACAAGAGTTTTTTGTACTGTACATTTTATCAAATATTAAAAGCAAGATGTAGCTTTTTTGGGCTCTTCCCTAGTGGCGTAGGTATCAAATGCTAAAAGCCTAAAGTATCGGTAAATTTTTGTCTTGGCTGTCTCTTTCTTCTTGTATTTAATTTTTTATTACATTATAAGTTTTGTCAATTGGTCTTGCATGTTTGATGAGCTTGATTGATTTTCCATGGATTTTTGGAAAACAAATTTCATGGGTCCTTGGCGCTGATGAATATATATATATATGATGTTCGGTTATGTTGAATCGTTGATTGTTGAAGGAAATTGATTGGGACAAGTGTTTTAATGTTAATTTGATGATTTTTAAAATGCCCATTTTATGATTAAGTTATATGATGTTCGATTATATATACCTAAAAATATTTTAGGTCGAAATAAACGAAAGTTTTACAGAAATTGGCCGGATGATTAGAATTCTTCGTTTTCAATGGAATTTTCTTGTCTGGGGAATTTTTGCTAAAATATATATCACCTAAATTCTATCCTCTCACCCTCCTTCGTGATTTTTCCTCGACAATTGATTAAAGAGCTTCATTATTTAGTTTTGTTTGTGGGTATGTGTGGATCATCGAGGATTATTCAAGTGTTTAAACTAATTTTCCAAATTGCTTGTTTCATCTCAACGACATCTCTTTGAACTGTGCCAACTTCTTCCCAATCTCTTTGCACAATTATCTGCTAATCCAAATTTCACTTATCAGCGTTAAGTTTAAGGCATATTTTCTAGTACCTTTACTCGTCTCTTCTTTCTCTCTTCTTTTTTCTCCGTCTCTTTTAAGGCTCTAACTATTTTTATGGAGGCCTACTTGTTTCTCTAAAGCCTTATCCATCGTCCTTTGGTGATTTATTCTGTTTGAACAGTTGAGTCTTCGCCTCTTCCGGTCATTCCCAGCATCAAATCTATATATATATATATATATATATATATATATATATATATATTTTTGAATTTGATTTTTTCAATACCAGGTATGTTCAATTCAAAAAGTCCTATATATCATTAGACACACCATTAATCCACCTTATTCCCGGGCCTCTCCTTCTCCATCCGGCCACCACACTACAGATTCAATTATTAATTTTTAATAGTTTGTTGACAGAGGTCTAGACTTTTTCCTAGTCAATAACTTACAGCAGTGAAATGATATGCGAGCGAGGGACTTAAAAAATGGACAGGTCAAGAGAATTTTTGGTGTTTGTGTCTCCTTAATATTTTTACTGCATCTTCTCTCGTACGTTTTTAATTGCACATTTGCACATTTACATCTCGTAGCAGGATGCTTGTTATGAACCCAGAGCTACTGCTTACCAGTAGCTTGCAAATTAGATGTTATGACAGTATACATTATAGGTGTGCAGAATTCAGAATCATCACATGCCCACTTACCACTCATGCAAGCAATATATATATATATATGTGTGAATTTGATTTGGCCAAACTGATCGTTTTGCCTTTTTTTTAATATCTATTTTTAGTTTTTAGTTTTTTTTTTTTTTTTTTTAACGAATTTAATTTATAAGAAGATTTTTATCTTATTTAAAAAATTTGTAAGATCCTTGAGATACTGGACAATTTTTTTTTTTTTTTTTTTTTGGAGGGGAGACGTTGTCCTAATTGTAAATTTTGGTAAGACATTATCAGTTGTATAGTAGCTTGAGAGACCGTGGAGCTTTGAATTTAATGTATTACTCTATAACCTTTCTTTTCTTTCTTTCTTTTTTATTTTTCATTATTATTACTTATAATTTTTGGTATTCTTTTCTAATAATTTTGAAAAAATAAATAAATAAATAAATAAGGGTAAAGTCCACATACCACCCAGAGATGAGGATGGGCGTAGTAAGCAACGAAATGCTTCAGGGAGTTGAAAATAAGCGTAGATCCGGAGATTCCCGAATAGGTCAACCTTTCAAACTGCTGCTGAATCCATGGGCAGGCAAGAGACAACCTGGCGAACTGAAACACCTTAGTAGCCAGAGGAAAAGAAAGCAAAAGCGATTCCCGTAGTAGCGGCGAGCGAAATGGGAGCAGCCTAAACCGTGAAAACGAGGTTGTGGGAGAGCAATACAAGCGTCGTGCTACTAGGCGAAGCGGTGAAGTGCCGAACCCTAGATGGCTATAGTCCAGTAGCCGAAAGCATCACTAGCTTACGCTCTGACCTGAGTAGCATGGATTGAATCAAACTACCATCTAATTGACAATGTCCCCTCCAAACTTTCAATTGTGACAATGTCCCCTCTAAACTACCAAAACATTGTCAATGTCCCTCCCAAGACTAGCAATAAGACAAAAATGCCCCTATAAATTTCTCAATAAGACAAAAATACCCCTATAAATTCAAAAAAAAAACAATTGATTTTTTAAAAAACGAAAAAATTTTAATTTAAAAATAATATTTAAAAAAAAAAATTTAAACAAAAAATTTTAATTTTTTAAAAACGGAAATTTTTGATAAAAAAAAAACTATTTTTTTATTTAGTTTTAAAAAAACAAAAAAAAAATCATTTTATTAAACGAAAATTTTATTTTTTTAAACGTAAATTTTTATTTAAATAAAATTATAAAAAAAA
>NC_081545.1:7070942-7078576 GCF_901000735.1 Corylus avellana | reverse complement strand
TTTTATTATTATTATTATTATGAGTAATGTAATATAGCACGCCGCGTGCAAAAAAAAAATTTTTTCAAAAAAAAAAAAGATTTGCATTGTCGTGGACGACGCATGCTGCTAATCAGGACTCTATTATTATTCACAATAGATGGATGGTCAGAAGGTGTCTCGTGATGTAATTTGCATTTCCCAAGTCAATAAATGTGTGGGAGCACATATGTCTTTGCGTTTTTAATTGGTGTCAGAGACCAATCATTTTGAACCGACAGGAAATTGGAGGTTTTTACTGCAAACAATAAAAAAAGCTTGACTCACTTTAAAAAAGATCCTCTCCATTTCAAAATCCCTCTATTTCCTCTATTTAGTGCATTTTGAAGGGTAGTGTTGTCCAAAAGTTTTAATGATGGTAGTGCATTAAATGCAATACCCTTCAAAATGCACTAAATGGAGGAAATTGAGGGATTTTGAAATGGAGAGGATCCTATTCCGACTACTTGAGAAAAATTTTTGCATACATTATTATTGAACGTTCCTCTCTTTAAATGGAGGGATAAAACCTACTTAGAATTGAATTATATGACTTTGGAATTCAACTCTTATAATGACTCCATCACTGGGAATTACTCCTTCAGTTATTACTATTCCTATTTCCTACGACAGCCAAATGGAAATAAACTCCTATGACTAGATAAAAGACAAACTCATGGCTAGTCTCCTATGGCTGGATACTTATTGTCCCCCATCCATATTTTTGGCCAAAATAATTAAAGGAGGAAGTCCATACATCCCCATCAAATTATTACTCAATTAACAATGTCTCTTTAAATTTTTAATTGTGACAATGTCTCCCAAACTACTAAAACTTGTCAATATTTTTTCCTATGACAAAACTACCCTTAGTAAATTAAAACAAAAAATACTAAAACTTCTAGAAAAAATCAAAAACTATATATATATATATATATATATATAATCCGTTTTAAAAAATAAAAATAAATTCATTTTTTTAAAACTAAAATAAAAAAAATTAAATAAAAGTTTAAGTTTTTTTTAAGAAAAATTTGTTTAAAAACATTGTTTAAAAAATAAATAAATAATCATTTAAAAAATATTCGTTTTAAAAAAAAAATTAAAAATTATTGTTATTATTTTTTAAAATTTATAGAGGTATTTTGTCTTATTGAGAAATCTATAGGAGTATTTTTATCTTTTTGCTAACCTTGGGAGACATTGACAATATTTTGGTAGTTTGAGATAGACATTGTCATAATTAAAATTTTAAAGGAGACATTGTAAATTATATAGTTTAAGAGGCTATGTGGACTTTACCCATTATTAAACTAGAAAGACTCCTTGTGTATGCAATATAGTCCTTCACGTCATCTCATAACAGTATTATATATAAATCAAGTAGGATTTGTATTATATTGTAGCTGACTTTGAGGCTTGAGCCATTACAATATATAGGTTCAACCCTTTACCCTTTGAAGTCCCGAGTGAAAGGGAGTTTCGGTGATTTTACTTTCTTGTGCCCTCGGCATCCAAAAAAAAATAGAGAGCTTTCTTTTTTTGTTGTTGTTTTTTAATTATTATCAATGTGAAAGTGAGATTTTAGTATATTATAATTCTTCTGTAAATATAAGTTTGTTAAGCTTAAGGTCATAAATCCTAAATTTATTTGGTCGCACAAATAAAGTAGATTACCAATGATATGCAAACATAGTAAAATAGTAATGAGATATTAATTTGGTATATAACATTACCCTTTAATTTATTGGAACCCACGTTATACATCTAGATTCTAGATTATTCTTTCTCACAACGGGAACAAGAAAAGTAAAGCCGCCAAGACCATAATATTGATAAAATGGACAAATTAGAGTGCAAAATAATGAAAATTGCTGATGAGGAATTTATTAAGGGCGAAACTAAAATAATAAAACGAAATGACAAATTAACATTTTTTTGTTATTTTTATATATTATGTTTTTATCATAATATATGTTTAGGGAAATGCTAAACATTTTAAATTTTTGTTTTAAAAGTTGGTTCTCAAATGATATGTCTTTATCTCATGAGTTAGTGACACATTTTTCAAAATAATAAATCTCATGAGATAGTGACACATCATTTGCAAACCAACTTTTGAAAAAAAAAAATTTGGAATGTGTAACACTTCTCAATACTTTATTGGTACCTGGGTTTGCAGACAGGGCTGACTCAATGGCTAGGTTACTGAGGCGGTCGCCTAGGGCCCCAGTTAGTAAGGCCCAAAATTTTTTTTAATAAGGCCCAAAAAAAATTTTAATAAGGCCTAAAAAAAATTTTTATTTTATTTTAATTTAAAACTTTTTTTTTTAAAAAAAATAAATAAATAAGGCCCCAATTAAGACCAATTAACCCATTGTAAATAAGACCAATTAACCCAAAAAAGCAAATATGCCACATTAAATTTTTTGAGCAACTAGTTAAAAGTTAAACTGAAAAGTCATGAAACAACAATGAGAATGAAAATAATAATAATATTATAAAAATATAATAATATTGTTAAAATAAATATTATTTAATTAATATTTAAATATTAAAAAAATAAGGTCTAACTTCAAAATTTTGCCTAAGGCCCCAAAATACATTGAGCCGGCCCTGTTTGCAGATTTTTATTTTTTTTCACCTGAGGTTCAAATCCTATCATAAATGGTACTTAACTTACAAGAAAAGATCAACTTAGTACCGCCATTAGGTTCCATTAGCCTAAACTAACGGAATGCCACATGTCTTGAAAAAATAACAAAAAAAAAAAAAAAAATGAAAAATTCATGGGGCAGCCGAGCACCCCTTTTTTGGCATGTCTGGGGTGGCCCAGCCACCCCCATGACCAAAATGGGGGTGGCTGGCCAACCCATGAATTTTTCAATTTTTTATTTTATTTTTTTGTTGAAGGTTTATTTTTTTATTTTTTAAAATTTTTAGGACACGTGTCATTTCTATGTGATGACACGTGTGATGAAACGTAAGTGAGGTGCTAAGTTGGTCTTTCCCCCTAAGTCAGGCACAATTTATGATATGATTTGAATCCTAGGTATGAAAAAATAAAAATCTGTAAACCCAAGTACTAATAAAACATTTAACCTTAATATATAAGATATAGTAAACAAAATTTAAAATAGAAAAGAACAAATAATAACAAATGTTGATGCACAGTTTTCCTAATGATGACGTGGCACGCCTGCCGAATTTGAGTTGACCAACACAAGAATGATTTGACTGCACAATAAAGAAAAAATGAAGGATCGAAGAAACCGGGGGTGAGCCGGCGGGAACACTCCAATGCCTAAGTCAAAATGAGAAAGAGAAAAGATATTAACAACCACAAAGCTCAGATAACAAGAGTTGCGATTACCTTTGCATTGATAACATGACTTGTATTTATAGGTAAGGAGAGAGTTTGATTTCCCACATATCAAGGAATCTTATCCCTTGATATCAGCTGTGCAAACATTTAAATGAGGGATCATATTGTTAGTTGTTCTACGATCTTAGTGGCCTAAGATCAGGGGATAGGCATTTGAGCTTTTGGGTCAAGCTAAGTTAGAGCGTCCAAGTGGGACTCGGTCGCCTTCATGATCTTAGATGTTAACTGCGTATCTTGATTGATATATAAATGATCTGGATTGTAAGTAGATATGGTATCTTTTTAATAAACAAGATCACTTATTCATTAACAGTATTATCTTTCAGGATATCTGAGTTATTCCCTTTGCCGAGACCCGTATGTCCTAAGTTAGTCTTGGACTTTATGGTCTCGGCTAAGAGGGTCTCAGATTTCATAGTCTCGGATGTGTAGGTCTCGGCTAAGAAGGTCTTGGACATGTTGGTCTCAGATTTGTAGGTCTAGGGTTCCGGGTCTTGGGCTTGGACTTTGAAGATCGGGCCTGAGGACTGTTGAATATACATGCAATGGGCTGATCCATGACCCAATAGTTACCCCCTAATTTCGATGTTTGTAGAACTAAAGAAATTTCGTGTTTTGATGGAATGGGTCTAGCTCCCGAGACCCGCTACTTTAGGAAAACTCTCGAGACAACCAATAATCTGCCGAGCCTTGTCTCGGATGATTAAGGCGGGAAAATTTGAATTCCAAATTTTGAAGCGGTCATATTTTGAATTTCGAATTTCGGCGGGAAAATTTGAATTTCAAAATTTTAGGTGGCGTCAGTTGGTATTCCGAGGCCCTGTCAAATCATAAATCCTGGCACTCGAGTACCCTGCACGCGTCATCTGAAGAGGCGTGCCCCTCCTAGCAGATTTAATGTGCATGTTATCGAGGGGAGCTCCTTAAAATAAACTGTTATCCCCTCTTCCACTCATCCGTTTTCCATATTCTCGCAACAAAAATCTAGGCTTTGCTTCTTCGTTCTCCGAGCGCCAGCTTCTCCTTCTCTCGGTCCCTTTTTTTTTTTTTTTTTTTTTTTTTTCTACATCACCATGTCTGGCAATAAAGGATCAGGCTTCGATGGTCTCGGTGGCAATACCTACCCAGCCTGCTGGTGGTCAAAATTAACCAAAGCCGATGAAGCTAGAATCCGGGAGAAATGTTTTATCCCTAAATCAATGAAGCTTCGGTTTGATGACGAGCATGTGGGTGCCATTGTGCATGCTGACGCACACGAAGTTTGTCTCTACGAAACTATGTTTCGTTCTGGTTTCCGACTGCCTTTCCCACGGGTAGTGCGAGAGCTGCTGAGTCTTGTTAATCTGGCACCGCATCAGATTGTGCCTAACGGATGGAGGATCATATATGCCTATATCTTGCTCTGGCCAATGGCCCTTGGACCAGGGCAGTATCTCAACGCATAGGAGTTTTTATGGATATACCGGCTTCAAAGGAACCCAAAATGTGAAGGCCTGTATAACTTTCAATCTCGGCAGGGAAATTTCATTTACATGGACGGCAAGTATTCCAGCAACCACGGGTGGAAAGCTAAGTACTTTTTTGCCACGGGTCAGTGGGAGTTCTACCCCATTAAAGTTACTGAGGGTCCGAGGGTGCCGCGGGAGACGAGTGTCCCTGCTAAAAATGCTTCTAAGGAACTTAGCGCGTGAACAGTATTTTAGCCTAGGCCTAGAGACATGAAAGCTTGATGTACTTCATCGTGCTGATCAGGACATTCTCTGAGGGAAAGGGTATCGACACCCTTGAGGGAGGTGCTGGAGAAAAAAGGAAGAGACTCGCCTTCGAGGTCGTCCGAGACCCAAGTCTTGCTGCCTCGGGTCCTCCAGCAGCAAATTCCCGAGGGGCTACCTCCCGAAAATCCAGGCTTGATAAGGGCAAAGAAAAAATGGTCGAGCTACCGAAACAAAAGAATATTCCTCTCTAGACTGGCAGAGCTTTCAAAATAAGTGGGGGTCCAGCTCAACCTGCAGCCCGGCAGTTCCGAACTACTGGACCCCTGAAAATGGATGTCTAGTCCAAGAAGCCTAGCACTCCTCCTCGAGTAGCCAAGGTTCTGAAATTGGTTGACGAGCCTGAGGACTTGAGGCCCCTCAACCGAAAAAGAGAAAACTGAAGAAGGTGGCCGAAAGAAAGGCGCAAGACGAGTTTGCCAGCTTTCTAGCCGCCAGGAGAAAAACAGGTCCTAAGCTTGTGGTAAGACCTGCGGCGGAGGTTGAGGCCTTCTTCGCAAACGAGCCCATCTCGGCTCGGTCGCTGAATGCTACTCCTCTAGGCTCAGCGGGAGCTACTGCAAGGAATGAGATCCCTATAGAGTCCGTGTCATTTCAACCTATGGGCTTGAATATCCAGCACATTTTGGACGAGACAGAGCTTGAAGAAAATTCTGAGGGCTTTGTAAGGATGGTACAAGAAAAAGCTGACGGGCATACTGTGGCTACAGATGAAGGCGCAGTACTCAAGCCGCTATCACCCATTGCCGAGGATGAGCATATGGCTCAGGCTCTGGAACCTGTCGAGGCTCATCGGCCGACACCTATGAATGCCGAGAAGGCCTCTGCTCCCGAGAGGGCCTCTGATGCTGAGAGGGTGTCGGCTACCGAGACCTCTTCTTCTTCCGAGGTACTTATAAGGCCTCAAGGGGTGAATTGGATTGTCGACAGACCCCTTGCTAGATTCAGTGGCCCCCATGAGGGCCTAAACATGGAACGTGACACATCTGCTCAGGGCATGACTGAGCAAATGATTTTCTTCCAACTTTTTGTAAGTTTTCTAACTTTTCCTTCTGTCTGCTTTTACAAACGCATGCTAACCAAATTTTCGCTGCAGAGCATCATGAAGTCCTTGATACTATACAATTACTTTCAGAAGATGGCACAGGACTTGGCCACTGAGACAAGTTGTCTTAAAGACAAGGTCGCTGAGCTGGAGTCCCAGAATGCAGAATTGGCGAAGGTCATGGCAGCGCAAGACGAGGAACTGCTACTCTCGGGTCAGTAGCAGTCTAAATTGCTAGTCGAGACTTCAGAGGCCGCCGCGGCTAGGGCTAGAGCTGAATCCAAAATTGCTGACTTGCTGACCGAGATTGAAGGCCTCCAAGCCGAACTGAACTGTTTGCAAGAGGACAACTCTATCATTAAGGAGGACCTGAGCTAACTGGAAGAAACTCACGCAGGGGTCTTGGATCTACTGAAATCAGCTCAAGATGAGGTCTCGGATCTGAAGGCCTCGGCGGCGAAGGCGAATGAAGCCAAAGTGGTAGCCGAGGAGAAGCTCAAATTCTTCAAAGGCAAGTATGCCCAGGTGAGGGCCCAGCTAAAGGAGGCTAAAACCCGAACCGCCAACTATCTGCGCCAGCTGAGTTTTGCCTCATGGGTTCAAAACTCTGCTTGGGCCGATGGGCTTATTCTGGGTTTTGAGACCTTCCAAACGTGGGAGAAGGATTCAGGGCGTCGGTTAGATCTTGACAAGGTAAACATCGAAGACATCTCTTGCTCAGATACGGCTATGACGTAGTTGGTCAACATGGGTTACGAACAAATGCCTGATGCAGCTGGCATAAAGGAATTCTTTTACGACCCCTTCTCGGATCAGCCTCACCAAGGTGCTGAGACCACTCCGGATAACGCCCTATCCGCCGAGGGCGATACTGCTGAGCTTACATCTGCCGAGGCCCCTAATGTCTTTCCTACTTTTCCCTCCAAAGAATGATAATGTAAAATATTTGAGGATTTTTTTACTGTAACTCAATTTTCTTTATGAAATGAGTTTTTATATATACTTTTGTGCTCAATGGCTTTGAAAGGATGATTAACATCAGGTCTTAAAACAATAAGTTTTTGATGTTTGCTTGTCGGTCAAAGTAGTTTGAAAGAACCCATAATTACGTTTCTCCAAGTTTTAGTCTCGGGAAGGCTTCCGGGTTTTCTGACTTAAACTCAGACTTAACCATAGTTATGCTACTCCTATTTAGGTCTCAGAGAGTTCCTTAGGTTTTCTGTTTTTACCTCAGACTTTCCCATAGTTATGTTACCCCGAGTTGGGTCTCGGGAAGTTTCATTGGGTTTCTCAATTCTAGGTTATGTTAAGTAAAGAGAGCAATTGCATCTCTATGGGTCTCGGAAAAGCCTTTTCAACTGTATTTTTCGAGACTTACAGAACCTTGTGCTTATGAACTTTGTATGTTGTTTAA
>NC_081545.1:7059227-7070842 GCF_901000735.1 Corylus avellana | reverse complement strand
AGAAATATTTAATGTTAAAAAACAAAGTAAGCAAAAACAATCACATGAATTCAATATTTACACACATTAAATTCAAGAGACCATTTACATAATATTGTAATCAACAACATTGTGAAAAAACAACAAAAAACAATGCGTCCACCTCTTGTCACATAAAAAAAAAAAAACAATTATAATAAAGTGAGTTTTGAAATAATTAAGACACCGCAAGCTTAATTATAATTAAAATCGTAATTGTGTTGCTCCAAAAATGAAAGCAAACAAATACTTTTAATAGGAGGCCAGGATTAGGTATTGGGATATATAATTCCCCGACACCATGCATTGATCGGTAAATATTGGAAAATTAAGATATATAGTTGTGAATTCCTCCCTCAGATCCTATAATTAAGGACAGGTGGCTTAAATGGCTCGATCCCTCTTGGTTTAAATTAGTGAAAAATATATATAATGAGTAAAAAATAGTTTACATAATTCGAAGTTTGATTACAGACATGACAAAATTAAAAACAAAAAAGATAGGAAAATTTATTGTGAGAATAAGCATGGCTTGGTTGGTCTTGAGGGAGCGCCTATGGTTCTCACTATCTAGACCTCTCCTGAGTGGCGCCCCACCTCTAAACTTCATACCCGGATATCTTTCCCATCTCCTACCCTCCATATAGTCACCTTCGTTATAATAGCCTTAGCCGAGATGATACTTCTCCACGCCAAAGATGGCCTTTTCCCCACTTTAGCTTCTAAAACCCACATCGTAGGATAATATTTTGCTTTAATAATTCGGGCTACTAGAGAATCCGGACTTTGCATGAGTCTCCAAATTTGTTTTGCTAGAATCGCCTTGTTAAATAAGACCAAGTCTCTGAATCCGAGACCCCCCTTTGCCTTGGACGTACTCATCCGCTCCTAACTCATCCAATGGATTTTGGATAAGTTCTCCTTATGTCCCCACCAAAACCTCTGCATAAGCCTATTAATTTCTTTACATAAAGAAACTGGCAATAAAAACACCGATATATAATATCTAGGAATGGCTTGAATAACAGCCTTCAGCAAAATTTCCTTCCCCGCCTGAGAAAGAAAATTGACTTTCCAATTTTGCAAACGGTTCCACACTCTATCCTTAATACTTTTGAAAGCTTTTGATCTCGATCTTCCCACCAAAGTTGGCAACCCCAAGTATTTCTCATATTTATCAATGGCTTGTAAACCTGATAGCCGAGTAATCTCTTCTCTTTTATCACCACTTGTGTTGCAACTAAAAAATAGGGAGGTCTTGTCCTTATTCAACTTCTGTCCGGAGGCCGCTTCGTATTTATCTAAAATCTTAGTGAGTCGTCTCCACTCCACCGAGTTAGCCTTACAAAAAAGGAGGCTATCGTCCGCAAAGAAGAGATGGCTGAGTCGTGGACCATTCTTTGAAGTAGGCACCCCTGTAATAACCCCATTTTCCTCTGCTCTGCTTAGCATAGAGCTAAGCGCCTCGGCACATATAAGGAAGAGATATGGAGATAGCGGATCACCTTGTCTCAACCCTCTCTCTGGGATTATATGGCCCACCAGCTGCCCATTGACAATTACTGAATAGGTGACAGTTCGAACACACTCCATAATCAATTGTACCCATATTGCAGGGAACCCCATCTGGTGCATTACTAACTCCAAAAACACCCACTCTACCCTGTCGTAAGCTTTACTCATATCCAGCTTGATGCCCATGTAGCCTACTTTACTCCACATACAAGTATGCATGGAATGTAGAGTTTCGTATACTGCTAATATATTATCTGTAATTAAACGCCCTGGCAGAAAAGCACTTTGAAAGGGTGAAATTACATGAGGTAGGACCTCCTTGAGCCTATTAGCTAAAACTTTTGAGATAATCTTATACAAGACATTACATAAGCTAATAGGCCTATAATCAGAAACACATTGGGGATTATTATTTTTTAGAATCAATGCAATGTGAGTAGTATTGAGAACAGGTTCCATGACAGAAAAATTGAGAAAATGTAGGACCGCTTCACATACCTCCGGGCCTATCGTACTCCAATGTTGTTGGTAGAAACCAGCCGTATATCCGTCAGGACCTGGTGCCTTTAATGGCGCCATCTGTTTAAGCGCAACTACAATCTGCTCCACAATGAAAGGCACCAAGAGCTTACTGCCCATTTCACAAGTCACCTTCCGCTCTACTGCATTTGTACATTCAGCAATAGCAGTCGGCCTAGCCGAAGGAAAGAGGCTCTTATAGTGAGCCACAAAAGCATTCTCAATCCCCTCCGTCGTATCCCACGCTTGGCCATTCCCATCTACAATCCGAGAAATTGTATTACTCGTTCTCCGTTGCGTAGCACACGCATGAAAGAACTTCGTGTTACGATCTCCATGGATAAGCCAAGTCTCCTTAGCTCTTTGCCTCCATTTTGTGTCTTCTTGCTCTAGCAGCCCATTCACCTCTTCCATTAGAGCTTTTTCAGCCGCCAGATTAATGTTCCCTTCCGCCCCTTGCAATTCTTCAAGCTCTTTAGTTTTATACCGAATAAGCTCTTCTGTAGCATGGACTGATTTTTTTACCCATTTCAAAATGGATCGCTTGCAGGACTGGAGCTTCCCATGTACATTCTGCAGTGGATTCTTCCCCCTTTGTTGCATGCACCAGCTTTTCCCCACCTCTTGCTTGAAGTTTGGATATGACTCCCAATTAGCCTCAAAGCGAAATGGTCGGCCAGCCCTTCTCCTAACGCCACCCCGCTCAAAACATAGAAGGAGAGGGTTGTGGCTTGAATTGCGCCTAGCCATCACCTTCACTTCGGAACAAGCAAAAATTGAGAAATTTATTAAATTTAAACAATTGTTAATTTCTGCCTTAAGGTGACCATTAATGAGTGGATCTATTAAACGAACATTAAACAGTACAAAATAGTTATAAATGCTACTTTCTACAGATTTAGCCACAATAAAACCACTTCTATATATATATATATATTAAATTTTGATTTTTTTTTTCTTTGTTAGAGCATATCATGGAGTTCAAGAACAACAGTCATAATATAAGGCTATTACTGACTTACAGTTGAAGAATATCACTGAGTCACACTTGAAGACTATCACTGAGTTACAGGTAAATAGTTAAAGATTATCACATAGCTAACCTAGCTAGAGTAGAAGTCTATTTGTATTCAATATGATTCTCCTATAAGAAGTAGCATGTTATATTGTAAATATTACTCAGAGAAATCAGAGCTTAATGCAGCCTTAGTGCTTGATCTTGTGGATGTAGGTCATAGACCGAACCATGTATATCTCTGTGTCACTATCTTATTAATTATGCTTTATTATTTCCGCATTATGAAATATTATATGGTATCAAAGCAAATAGGCTAACGCCAATTGTTAGATCCTAAATTGCAATTTTCTTTTATGTTTCTTATCATTTGTTTCGATTGATTTCACAATCACAAAACCCTTTTATCTATAATATTTTATTTTTGTTGAAAAAAAAAAAAAAAAAAAAAAAACTGTCGTCAGTCAGATCCACGCAGAGCCAACCCACATCCTTCGGCTAACCCTTACACGGCCATTTCCGATGTCGTTCTCAGCCCTTCAGTTCTCACGGCTCATTCACCAGCAGCCCTCACAGCCTTACCTTGGTCGTCAGAAACCCTTCGCCAGCGTCTCCAACTTCACACTTGAAGACTATCACTGAGTTACAGGTGAATAGTTAAAGATTATCACATAGCTAACCTAGCTAGAGTAGAAGTCTATTTGTATTCAATATGATTCTCCTATAAGAAGTAGCATGTTATATTGTAAATATTACTCAGAGAAATCAGAGCTTAATGCAGCCTTAGGGCTTGATCTTGTGGATGTAGGTCATAGACCGAACCATGTATATCTATGTGTCACTATCTTATTAATTATGCTTTATTATTTCCGCATTATGAAATATTATATTCTCAACCTGCTTTTTTATTAACTATCGATATGAACATATATGCACCCAAGTATAAAACTATTGGAAAGTTTTGGCCTATTTAACAATTTTACCCATCCTAAAACCATTGAAAATGTTAAATTGTTTGGTTATCGTGGAGGTAATATCATTATTATTATTATTTTTAACAATTTTTTCTCTACTGATAACGCTTATCTATTGTCATTAGAATATTTGGACTGAATTAAGAAGTTCCTTTGTCGCTTACAACTTAATTATTCATTTTCTAACTATCGCACTTCTTTCAATGACTACATAAAAAATAAAATAATGAAAAATAAAAAAAGAAAGAAAGAAAAGAAAAGTTACAGAGGAATTCATTAAATTCAAAGTTTCAACCCCTTAAACTAATAACCAATTAATAATGGCATCTCAAAACTTTCAAATAGAACAATACTCCCCTTGAAAACTAAAAGAAAAAAGTTGTCAAGGTCCTCCAACTCCAACTCCAAGTCCTACAAAAAATAAAAATAACTTTAAAAAGTTTTTGATAAGACAAAAAATACTCTTATAATTTTTTTTTTATTTTTATTAAAAACAAACACTAAAAACTAAAAACGAAAAATAAATATAAATAAAAAAAGAAAAATAATAAGGCAAAACGATGAGGATGGCTCCCTTTGGCCAAATCAAACCCACCTCTCTCTCTCTCTCTATATATATATATATTGCCTGCATGACTAGTAAGTGGGCATGTGATGGAGCAGTCGTCCGTGTCATAACATCTACTGGTAACCAGTGGCCCTCCTGGGTTCATAACAATCATCTTACTCATTTGAGCAATTTTCTGGCTTCCAGCAACCACGTGAACACAAATGCTCTTGAGGGTTATTTTTTGGATTCAATTATTATCATCTGCCCGTGTCCCACCTACCAGTCTAGCTACTTTAGATCATATTTGTCGGTGAGTCTTTGATTTCGAAAGTTTTACAGTTTATCCAACATCTTCAAATCCCATTCGCTGAAGAAATAAAACTGTAAAAAAGATCTCTGCTCTATTTTTGTACCTCAAAAAATTTATTTTACATTAAGCTGTCATCAAAACTTCCATAACCAGGTATATACGATTTAAAATCAGATCCTGCTATAGTGCTATTACAAAGAAGAGAAAGCTCGATCTATAACTTCTCTAGTACGGACTCTCCCCAACAGTATTCCCAGGAGGATCATAGAAACATATGGTTAGACTGGCGCTCTCCTTCACACATATTGCTTGAGCACACCCCAACTCCAGAGACTTCCTCCACACGACCTGAGTATACACCCCGCACGTGTGGTTCGGCAGGCACGAGTTGTCGGTGTGGTTGTAGTACTCTTTCTCTTTCACCCATGCATCGACTGCCGTGCGTGGCGTCACGGCGCCGCTTGCCCACAGCTGGTTTCCACCGTACTTGCTATTGGTCACGTTCGCAAACTTGCAGCCCATTTTGTCTCTTTGGTACCGTACTAGTCGGCTCGTGCCATTGGCTAGCCCCTCGCTCCATTTGAGTGGGCCAACCCCAACGGCTGCCCTTGCTTGGTTGTGTCCGTCGAGGAACTCCCGGGCTGCGGCTGACAATGGCGCCGGAAGGTTGGGGGTGGGGCTAGCTGAAGGCGTTGTCCCTTGCGCTGAGATGTGAGGCATGGCTAGAGCCATGATGAGTAGAAGGAAGGCGTAGGCCATTTTTCTATCTAATGTGCTATGACCGATGGCGCAAGTGGGGAGCTGTAATTATTTATAGATAGGCTAATTAAATTGGGTGGGTGGATAGGTCGTGAAAAATGAAAATCTTCCTAGTTTGTCCATATGTTTAAGGGAATTCATTATTGGGATGAAAGGGTAGTGTTGTCATTTCATGTTTCTGAATGGAGAGGCCACATATTATATGCGGTAAAGGGTATTAAGGGTTTTTTAGTGTAGGATAGAAGTGTGCTTCTCGAGGCAAGGTGGCAGAGGTAATGTGGAAAATGGTAAATAGCTGGAGAGCATTGGAGTCAAGAATCTTCTAGAATAGTCCTACGGCTTTTTTTTTTTTTTTTATCAATCATTTTTTTAAAAAAAATAAAATAAAAAATTATCTATAATATTTATTTAATTTAACACCAATTTATCATTAATATATATATATATATATATATATATATATATGAGCGTGTTCATAAGCTTAATCAAGTCAAGTCAAACTTATTTCATTTAATATTAGAGTCAAGATTTATGTTCACAAAACATTTCATTTAATAATCGAATCAATCACGAGTTGAGTCCGAGCTCACAAGCAAATGACTTGCTCGCCTAAAACCCCAAGCTGTGTGTAATTGAAATCCGCATTTCTATTTATTTATTTTTATGAGCGGTTGCATATGACCCTGTTGACCTGGATCTGAAAGTACTGAGCCTCATGTGACGTGTGCATTTATAATCTTCAAATCTTGTTAAGTACTAAGTACTAGGCCATTGGTCGCTCTTGTTTTCTTGAGAATAGGGGACTGAGCGTTAACCTTATTAAAGATCCATTGGGCCTAGTTGAGCCCATTTACCTTTTGTGTTGGTTGTGCTCGTCAATCAACAATGACTAGTTTTGACGGGTTAGCTTCCTACCCCAAGAGAGTTACAGACGGATTGTACTCGACCCGAGAAACGTTTGGAGAGCAACATCTAATGTGCAAGCTACTGGTAACCAGTAGCCCTGGGTTCATAACAATCATCCAGGTATAAATGTGCAATGAAAAACGTACGAGAGAAGATGCAGTAAAAAATATCAAGGAGACACAAACACCAAAAATTCTAGACCTTTCAATTTTTAAAGTCCCTGGTATATTATTTCACTGTAGGTCATTGGCATGGAGAAAGTCTAGACCTCTCACAACAAAAAAAATTAAAAATTAATTATTAATCTGTAGTGTAGTGGTCCGATGGAGGAGATTTTGGCTGCAGTTGAAAGCGGAGAGGCCCAAGAGTAAGGTGGAATGGTGCGTAAGGGGTGGGATTTCTTGAAGTGAACAAATCTGATTTTGAAAAAGCTAAATTCAAAAATTTTAAAAAGGAAATAGATTTTGTTGTTGGGTTTTGATTTTTTAGAATTGATATTGGGAATGGCTAGAAAAGGCGAAGACCAGATGATCCGTAATGGATGAGAAGGTGAGACATTTTTTGAAACAGGATAAATTGTCAGGGACGATGAATAAGGCCTCCAAAGAGACAAGTAGGACCTCCATAAAATAGTTAGAACCTCAAAAGAAGCAAAAAAGAGAGGAGTAGGAAGAAACTCTATAAATTTGTGACTAGTGACCATTTTAATATATATATATATATATATATATATATATATATATATATAAAAGAATGCACGTACTAGAATTAAAAAAAAAAAAATATACATGTACTAATTTCGCTAATGATGTTTAAAGATGTTGAATTCTATGATTCAATCAATCTTTAAGTGATTTTTCTTTTTTTCTTTCTTCTTTTAATTGAATGAGGGAAAATGACTATAGGGAATGATCTTTCTCATTTTTTATTCGAATGAAAGAGAGAATAAGCGATCACGTGGAAACGCTTCCAAAAGCAAGATGAGAACGATTCATTTGATTAAAACATGTGCACAAAAATTAGCATATCGAGACACTTTCAAAACATTCAAATTTTAAAAATGAAGCTAAAGCTAACCTCATATTGGGAAGAAGTTGGCACAGTTCAAAGAGACGTAATTTGGAAAATTAGTTTAAACACTTTAATAATCCTCGATGCTCCACACATACCCACACACAAAACTAAATATTGAAGCTCTTTAATCAATTGTCGAGGAAAAATCACGAAGGAAGGTGAGAGGATAGAAATTAGGTGATATTTTAGCAAAAATTCCCCACCGTTTCCGGCCATCCATGACAAGAGAGTCCCATTGAAAACGAAGAATTATAATCATCCAATTTACATAAAATCGAGATACAACTAAGACTCTGTTTATTTTGAACTAGAATATTTTTGGTCGAAAAATGTTTTTAGACATAACCGAACATCATATAACTTAATCATTAAATGGGTATTTTGAAAATCATCAAATTAACATTAAAACAACTGTCCCAATCATTTTCCTTCAACAATCAACATAACCGAACATCATATATTCATCAACGCCAAGACCCATGAAATATTTTTTCCAAAAATCCATGGAAAATCAATCAATCTCATCAAGCATGCTAGACCAATTGACAAAATTTATAATGCAATGACAAATTAAATACAAAAGCAGAAGAAAGAGAGAGCCAAGACAAAAATTTACTGGTAGTTTAGCATTTGATACCTACTCCACTAGGGAAGAGCCCAAAAAAGTTACATCTTGCTCTTAATATTTGATTAAATATACAGTACAAAATACTCTTGACTATAAGAAAATTGAGGTAGGTAAAGCTAAAGATAAGTATGGTAATCAAATAAAAATAATTTGATTACCATTAAACCTGATTATAATCAATCTTTTAAGATAAATATCCTACAGTGAATATATACCTATTATGCAATCATGTCTTATACTCTAACATCACTTCTCAAATTCATAGAGAAAAATTCTATAGGCTTGATTTTGAAAAGAATGACAATTTTTTTTTTTTTTTTCCTGCGACAAAGAACAACGGCGGTAGCGGTCAGAGATGATGTAGTAGACAACGGCGGTCAAATATAGGCCTTTCACAATAATAGGCTAAAATGGACTACAATAAGCCGAACAACTTGGGCTAAACAACAGGCTGGATATTAGCGCCAATTATAAGCCTTAAATGGGCTTGGGTCATCAAACAAGACCAATAAATGCCAAATGATTGGACCAAAAGATAGGCCACATGTGCCAAATATAGGTCAATTGGCCATTTTTCTTTTTCAACAGAATTTTTTCTCTAATTTTTTTTTTTTTTTTTTGGGAAAAAACAAAAATGCTAGAAACACACCACCATGTCCATCCATCCAGACTACAAATTCACGCCCAATGAAATTAAAAGGTTCTCATCACCTAACATTGCAGTTACCAAATTTAAGACGAATATATATATATATATATATATATATATATATATATATATAGTAGAGAGAGAAATGTTAAGATTAATATATATATATATATATGTATATATATATTTTTTATATTTGATCCATTTTATCTTACAAATCAACCATTATATTTATAGACTTATGTAAACCCCACATAAGTCAATAATAAACTCTACAAATTTAATGGTTGATCTATTAAATTTGTGGTAGAATATGATTCAAATATATAGAACTTATTATCTTTTAACATTTTTCAATTAATATATTTCAACTGCTTACGAGACTCGTAAAAATCTTTGGTAGTAACTGATCAATTTCTCCACAGTTCCAACACATTCAAACTTGGAGTAAGGGATTGCTTCAAATTGTAAAGGTACTTGGAGCACTGAACTTTAAACTTCACAACATCCTTAATCCTCTTGATTTTGATAGTGAGTGCATCCTTTATTTTTGGCATTTTGCAGGAACATGGAAATCCTTTTATCTCATGGATTTGCTTTGGCACTTGTGCGGAAGGAGTACTAATATTCTCAAAAATAAAATCCTTTTTAAAAATTTAATTTTTTTTTTTGTTTTTGTTTTGACATGTCCGCACAAGAGGGGGAGGGAGATTCGAACTTGTGACCTCCACTTTATTAGGCGTAGTCCCAGCCATTTAAACTAATTCTTGGAGACTAGTTTACAATATTCCTTTTCAACAATGACTTAATGATTTTAATAAATAAATAAATAAAGAGAGATATGATGATCGATCCTAGCGAGAGTGCCAAAGCAAATCCATGGCATAAATATTCTCATGGCCGTTTTGACTTATTAATGATTACAAATCAAATTCTCCACCAGTGTTCCTAGGAAGTCTTTGACCGATCCTAGAAATTGGAGGACCGATCCTTTTGTGTTAAATCATCCTGCTAAATGCATTTATTTATTTATTAAATTAGCATATGTTCATTGACAGCGACCCAAAACGGCCAACGACTTCCTATGAACACCGGTGGAGAATTTTGGCAAACTCTGAATAGTGACTGGCGGCGGACTAGCAGTGGTTTTCGGCGACCTCCAGCAGTGGATTTCGACAAACTTCGGTAGCATCTGAGTAAACTAAAAAGAGAATGGATGCCAAAAAGAGAAGCTCTAACTTAAAAAATTGTCTATAATTTTAAAAAAGGAAACCATTTTACAAAATAAATTAGATTTTTTTGACCAATCAAAAATATTTTTGATTTGTCCATAATTTTTGGTTATATCAAACACAAAAAATAGGAAAAATCCATCAAAACAAACAGAACTTACTGTCTTTCAAAAATTGAAAATGCATGAAGTGCCTCTTAAATTTACCTATGTTAGGTACAGTACTTCCTATATGGACTAATGTTAATGGCTACACACATATTGGCTTATAAGAAAGTAGGGTCCGATTCACACTCTTTGCAAGTCCAATAGAGGACAGAGTCATGATAACTTGCGTTGGTATCAAGCAGTATCATGTTTCTCTTCTAAACTACTAGTTAATTCTATGTATGTACTATCTGGTTTACTAGAAGAAGAAGCTTTGCTAGAAAGACCTCTCCATGGAATAAATGCTGACTGTTTTGGAGTTGGAATTGTTACAGCTTCACTGTCTAGCATGGTAACGACATTTGACATAGTGGGACGGTCATTTGGGTCTTCTTGTACGCATAAGAGTCTAACATTTACGCACTTCACAAACTGATCTGCATTGCAAACATTTTGTAGAGCTGGGTCCATTAAGTCCAACACCTTCTCTTCAACCCACAATCTCCACGCCTGTGACAATTTTCAAATTAGAGTTTTCTGGAGTATAACATAACCAAGGAAATTAATAACTACAAAAAGTTAAACACACTTACATAACCTATAAGGCTCATATCTTGTTTTGACTGATAAAATCCTGTATTCTTTTTCCTAGTTATAATCTCAAGTAGAACTACACCAAAGCTAAAAACATCGGATTTAACTGAGAAAAGTCCATCTAATGCATATTCTGGAGCCATATAGCCACTGCATGCCAACATATTTCATTAGTGGATAAGGTAGGCACTTATATATATACTTTGTGTAGACAAAGCTGGGGTATTGAAAATTGTGCTTACTAAGTTCCAACTACTCTAGTTGTGTTTGCCCCGGTTTCATTGCCTCCAACAATCCTTGCCAAGCCAAAGTCAGATATTTTGGGGTTCATTTCCTCGTCTAAAAGGATGTTGCTTGTTTTCAGATCTCTATGGATGATCCTCAATCTAGAGTCGTGGTGAAGATAAAGAAGCCCACGAGCTATTCCCAAAATAATGTTGACGCGCATTTCCCAGTCCAAACGCATGCTTAGCTTTTGATCTTACGAGTTTTCCATTTTCCATTCAAAGAATGGTGTCAACAACATAAACAAGTTAGCCTTTTCTCACACACACACACACACACACATATATATATATATATATATATATATATAGTCTATCAAGCTCTAACAGAGATTAGGAATTCACTTTAGAGACCAACCAAATATAAATGAGTCTAAGCTTTTGTTGGGCATGTACTCATATAATAAAATCTTTTCATCTCCTTTTATGCAATATCCCCGAA
>NC_081545.1:7056635-7059127 GCF_901000735.1 Corylus avellana | reverse complement strand
CGTGTAGTTTGATTGATAGTAGCAACACGATAAGTGCCACTAAGTGCCTTGAAGTTTACTTGGCCTATGGAATTGTCGCAGTAAAAACTGAAATACATGGGGTCACCACAATTTGGTCTAGTGCTCAATGGATAGGGGATCAAATTTGTGCCACAAGGCTCACAATTCTTAACAGTTGATTCTGCAAAAGTATACAATTTGGAATCCTAATTATAACAAGCAGCCCAAGGGTGACAAGTGATCATGTACAGCAAAGGTTAATTTCTCAAAACAAACTTAATCAGAACTATTTAATGTCATCGTCAAGCATAAAAAAATAAAATTATTTAAAAAACAAAAAAAATCCATACCAGCAGAGGTGGTTTCTTACTTCCTTTCTATTTTCCAAAAAATTACCTTTACTAAATTAGCTAGATCTGTATCTATGGATGCAATTAATCCCAGCATATCATTCCAATGTGTAAAAGGAGTACCTATAACAGATTTTGCCACGCGCACAAAGAGGTTAACACCGTTTGTGTACTCCTCTTGAAGATTACTTACATCCGAAGTCCAAATCCAGCAGGTGTCGTTCCCAGCAGTAGTCTCCCTTCTTAGGCTACTGGTTTGAGCTACCTCATATGAATAAGCTTGACACTGGCTGTTGTCAAGGCACTCATTTTTGCATTCTGTCTCGTTTTTAACCATGAAATCAGAGTCTGGGTTGCTCACTTTCATCATCGTTAAGTTCAAGAACATGTCGCTGTTGTCAGATGATGTCGACTTTCTGGTGCACCCACCCAAAAAATCTCCGGAATCCCAACGCTTCGGGTTAGTAGGCTGGAACCCTGGCAAACACTTGCATACGAATGGCCTATTGTTAATATTGCAGCTGCCGAATTTCCCACAAGCATTGTAAATGTTACATTCGTCTTCCGGCTCCCTCCATATCGAATCCCAATTTCCGTTGTCCACATCCCATTTCAGATATTGTAATTCCCCATTATATTTCATCACTAACCTTGTGTAATTAAGGTCTAGCTGCAATTGTGCTGATCTTTTCTGCGGAGGTAGGTTCTTGGTTTGCTTCACGCTCCTGCTGAAATTTGATAACAAGTAGGCTATGGCATAGGGCATTTCATCTGAGCTCAAGAACTTGCCTGATATCCAACTTCTCCAATAATCGCCTGTCTTTTTTGAGATAACGTAGTGGCCCTCTTCATCTTGATATTGCTTAAACGTGAAGTTCCCATTTCCCGGGTCACCGTCACCGATCCTTGAAGTCAACATCAGCTCGTCATCCATCTTCATACCAGAAAGAAATGTATCCGTTGGATTTTGGAAGCTCTCCCACAGACTCGTTCCAAACTGATCATTCCTTAAGACCAGGTTTCCAGAATCCAAAAGCTTCACAGATCGTCTTGTAGACCGAGAACTCTCATCACGTACACTCCAATAAACGTTTCCAGTATTAATATCCCATATCTGAAGCTTGCTATCTTTTGCAATTCCAAAACAAACTCCGGTGGAACCGTTAAGTACTGGGTAGTCTCTGTTGGCAACCCATACAACTGTTTGTTGATCCTGTTTGTACCGAATCCCAACGAACTTTTTGTGGCTAGAGCTCCTGATAGGAGTAAAGAATCCCAGTTCAAACGTTTCTCCACTGGAGACGAGCGTTTCTCCATTGTCAGTAATCCAGTCGCCCTCCTTCAGAGTATCTCTGGCATAGCAATAATCCACACGACAGGAAAACAACAAGAGTATGTACAAGAACAAGATGGAAGACAGCAACCAACTTGCAGACAATATACTACAGTTGATTTTTCTTCTATGGCTTATCATTACGAACAAAGCATGCACACAGGTAACTGATTTAACTGAAATTTTATATCATTTCAAGCACACTGAGGATGCTTATCATCTCATTGCAAAACATTCTGGTTCTATACTATACCCTTCAAGATTTTTTGGTACAAAAAAGCCACAATGTTCTTGCATGCTTTTTAACCCCTACAACATGTTAATTTTTTGAATTGCCCTAAAACTTGGAGAGATTCCAACTAAAATTAAAGTAATCATTGACGCATTGCATAACCTTTTGTACCTACCACACCCCTATCACCGTATATCCCCGGCTTCACGTTGCATACTTTTTTCTTCTAAATCGTCTTCTTCATTTCTGCTATCTCTTCCTCTGCTACTCTGGAGACTGAAGTGATAATTGAAAGAGTAACTCACAATGCTCACTTAGTGTAGAGTTATTGCTTATTAAATGTAATATGTTGACCGTTGATATATGTACGTGTGATGCCTGTGAGGTGTTGTCAGACTTTCAATTTTCAATAGAAAAAAGTGACTCATTATTATACGTATGTGGGCCGTGTCGACTGTGGATTTCAATTATCAACTACAATTTGCACATTTACTCTTTTACACGTACACTGTGACACCTGTTTTCTATGAATTAAATGCGTTCAAGTCAGTGAACAGAGGCTATAAATTACATTTAC
>NC_081545.1:7046853-7056535 GCF_901000735.1 Corylus avellana | reverse complement strand
TTTCACAACACCTCAGATGCATCACACGTACATATATCAACGGTCAACATATTACATTTAATAAGCAATAACTCCACACTGAGTGAGCGTTGTGGGTTACTCTTTCAATTATCACTTCAGTCTCCAGCGTAGCAGAGGAAGAGATAGCAGAAATGAAGAAGAAGATTTAGAAGAAAAAAATATGCAACATGAAGCCGGGGATATACGGTGATAGGGGCGTGGTAGGTACAAAAGGTTATGCAATGCGTCAATCATTACTTTAATTTTAGTTTTGGATTGGTTTGAATTAGTTGGAATCTCTCCAAGTTTTAGGGCAATTCAAAAAATTAACATGTTGTAGGAGTTAAAAAGCATGCAAGAACATTGTGGCTTTTTTTGTACCAAGAAATCTTGAAGGGTATAGTAGTATAGAACCAGAATGTTTTGCTATGAGATGATAAGCATCCTCGGTGTGCTTGAAATGATATAAAATTTCAGTTAAATCAGTTACCTGTATGCATGCTTTGTTCGTAATGATCATGATAAGCCATAGAAGAAAAATCAACTGTAGTATATTGTCTGCAAGTTGGTTGCTGTCTTCCATCTTGTTCTTGTACATACTCTTGTTGTTTTCCTGTCGTGTGGATTATTGCTATGCCACAGATACTCTGAAGCAGGGCGACTGGATTACTGACAATGGAAAAACCCTTGTCTCCAGTGGAGGAAGGTTTGAACTGGGATTCTTTACCTCCTCTAACCACAAAAGGTTCGTTGGGATATGGTACAAATGGGATCGACCAACATATGTATGGGTTGCCAACAGAGACAACCCGGTAATTAACAGCTCCACGGACGTTTATTTTGGAATTGCAGAAGATGGCAACCTTCAGGTATGGGATATTGCTGGAAAGGTTTATTGGAATACAAGTGTTGAGAATTCTTCGTCTACAAATCGATCTGTGAAGCTCATGGATTCTGGAAACCTGGTCTTAAGAGATGATCAGTTGGCGAGGAGTCAGTGGGAGAGCTTCCAAAATCCAACGGATACATTTCTTCCAGGTATGAAGATGGATGAAGAGTTGACGTTGACTTCATGGATAGGTGATGGTGACCCGGGACCCGGGAACTTCACGTTTAAGCAAGATCAAGAAGGAGAGGGCTACTACGTTATCTCCAAAAAGCCAAAGCCACTCGTTTATTGGAGAAATTGGATCTTGGGTGAAATGCGCGATACCATAGCTAACTTGTTATTAAATGTCACCAGATCCAACAGTACGGCCAGCTGCGAGCAGTATAAGAAATCGTCCTGGTTGGAGTATGCCAAGTGTATAGCTAATTACAAGAAGAATTCTAATGATAGTTGCGCAAGGTTAGTGATGAATTATACGGGGGAATTACAGTGCTATCAGAGCGGGGATTTGACATGGAGGGAACCGGAAAACGAATGTAGCTTTTACAATGCTTGTGGGAATTTCGGAAGCTGCAATGTTAACAATAAGTTGGAATGCAAATGTTTGCCCGGGTTCCAGCCTGCTAACCAGGGGAATTGGAATTCTAGTGATTTTTTGGATGGGTGCATCAGAAATTGGAAATCATATGACAAGAGCGACAAGTTCTTGAGCTTAAAGATGATGAAAGTGAGCAAACCAGACACTGATGTGGAGGCAAAAAACGAAACAGAATGCAGAAAGGCGTGCCTTGACAACAACCAGTGCCAGGCTTATTCATATGCTCTAAGCCGCTCGCAACGAACTCACAGGACCTACAAATGTTGGATTTGGACTTCTGATCTAATTAATCTTCAAGAGGAGTACACAAAAGGTGGTAGTGACCTCTCTGTCCGCGTGGCAAAATCTGCTATAGGTACTCCTTTTACACATAATTGGAATATGTTGTTGAAAACTAAACAAATCAAAACGTGAGAGTTTTTTCTAAATGGTAGCAGTTATAAGTTCTTTTAATTAATAAGGGACTTTAGTTTTTCTAAACTGATGTATTTATTTAATTCTCAACTGAAGTCTTAACTTATAGATGAGTTTTTGTTATTTATTACAATAAATATGGAGAAGGAAAAGCCTTGTAAGTTAGTCTTTGAATGCCTCTATTTATAGGCTTCGTAAGATGTATTTTATATACAAGTGAAATACAAAAAAGACTTCCTCCACTCTTCTCTAGTCTAATTTTGTTCTTTGTCTTTAGTAATAAAAGACGGAGAGAGAGAGAGAAAAATAGAAAGGTAACTAGTTTGTAAACTAGTTGTTTTATCTTTTAAATTGGTATCAGAGCTCAGTTGTGCCAATTCCCATTTGTGTCCCTTCTAGAAATGGGTTCCAACATAGTCCAACAACAAATCCGTAGATTATCAAAAGATAACTATAGGTCATGACCTATCCAAATGAGAGCCCTGTTTGGGTTTCAAGATCTGTGGGAAGTAATTACTAACGGATTTACAGAACCAACGGCGGAGGAGGAAGATGAATACACAGCAGATGAGAAGAAGACTCTTAAGGAGCAAAGGAAGAAGGATAAAAAGGCCTTGTTTCTACTCTATCAAGCATTGGACGAGTCTACCTTCGAGAAAGTTGCCGAAGCAATGACAAGTAAACAAGCATGGGAGATTCTAGTTTCCATCTTCAAAGGAAACGAATGGGTGAAACGGGTCCGTCTCCAATCATTACGGGGCAAGTTCAAGGCTCTTCACATGAAGGATGGAGAATCGGTGTTTGATTATTTCTCACGATTGCTGGTAATCATGAATGGTTTGAAAAGAAACAATGAGAAGGTCGATGACATCCGAGTCGTCGAAAAGGTACTTCGATCCCTTTCCTCTAAATTTGAACATGTAGTTGTAGCTATCGAAGAGTCTAAGGACTTGGAGAATCTAACAATTGAGGAGTTGTTCGGTTCATTACAAGTACATGAGCAAAGGATGCAAAGAATGCTAGTTCTAGTGTATTAGAACAAGCACTAGAGTCAAAACTGACTCTAAATGATCAAGGCAAGTTCAGCTCCTACCCTAGTCGTGGTAGAGGCTGTGGGCGTGGTATTTTCCAACAACCATGTCAAAGTATACAGGAGACTCAAAGCTTTAGAGGTCGAGGACGAGGAGGCTACCAAGGAAAAGAAAGATCCACATATGGACGTGGAAACTGCAAGAGTATCCAATGCTACAATTGCAAGAAGTTTGGACACTATGCCTCGGATTGTTGGCACAAAGATGATGAACAAGCAAATGTCGTAGAAGCAACATATGAGGTTCGTAGTGATTCTATTTTACTTCTTGCTCATGGTGTTTCAGATTCACAAGATGAGGTTTGGTACCTCGATTCTGGCGCAAGCAATCATATGTGTGGGAAGAAAGATCTGTTCGTTGAACTCACAGAAGGAGTTCGTGGAAAAGTGAACTTGGGAGACTCCACCAAACTCTCAGTTGAAGGCAAAGGGAAGATAAAAATCTATCAAAATGATGGTAAGAAAGGGTACATTTATGATGTTTATTATATGCCTAACATGAAAAGCAATATTCTTAGCATTGGGTAGCTGCTCGAGAAGGGGTACACCATACATATAGAGAACTACTCTCTCATTTTGAGAGATACACGTGGAGGAATTGTGGCTCGTGTTCCAATGACCAATAATCGCATGTTCCCGTTACATCTTAACACAAAGTCTGAGAAGTGCTTCTATGGACTCAAGGAAAGTGAGTCATGGAAGTGGCATCTTCGCTTTGGCCATCTACATTTCAGCGGCCTAAAGCTATTATCTTCATTTGGCATGGTGCATGGGTTACCAGTGATCGAGCCACCGAGCAACATTTGTGAAGGATGTATACTTGGCAAGCAGGCACGACTTCCTTTTCCCAGCAGCAAATCTTGGAGAGCAACATCACCATTGCAACTGGTTCATACCGACATATGTGGACCAATAGAGCCCATGTCCTTAGGAGGTAATAGATACTTTATTACCTTCATCGATGACTTTAGCAGAAAACTTTGGGTTTATTTTCTTAAAGAAAAATCAGCTGCCTTTATTGTATTCAAGAACTTCAAAGCCCTTGTTGAAAATCAAAGTGGCCATAAGCTTGTAACTCTTCGTTCTGACCAAGGTGGAGAATATACCTCAAAAGAATTTGATAAGTATTGCAGGGAACAAGGCATAAAGCATCAGTTGACTGCTGCTTACACCCCACAGCAAAACGGGATTGCCGAAAGAAAGAACCGTACCATTCTTAATATGACTAGAACTATGCTCAAGGAGAAAGGGCTGCCAAAACAATTCTAGGAAAAAGCTATGGCATGCTCATCTTATCTACTCAACCGATGTCCTACCAAAAGTGTCAAGAATATGACACCTCAAGAGGCATGGAGCGGCCACAAGCCAAGTGTTGCACACCTAAGAATCTTTGGGTGTGTTGCATATTCTCAAGTTCCCGAATCCAAGAGGAAGAAGCTTGATGATCGTGGTGAAAAGTGTATCTTTCTCGGATATAGCGAAGAGTTGAAAGCATACAAGCTCTACAATCCACTAACAAAGAAACTAGTAGTTAGTAGAGACATTATCTTTGATGAAGAAAGTGTGTGGAGCTGGAGCAATGAAGAGAAGGCTAGAACAACAAGTGTTAGAGGAGCCTGAAGAGCTCTCAACAGAAGCTCCACCAAGTACCCCATCATCTTCTCAGCCTACCACACCGTCCGCAGCACAGAGGGACTCTACATCTTCTATGAGAGGTAGCAGCAGCAGATCCTCCACAAATCAAAGTAAGATGAGAAGTCTCAGGGAAATCTATGAGCAAACATAAGATGGAGAGACTAATTTTTTCTGCCTATATGCTGATCATGAGCCTCTTACCTTTCAAGAAGCTGTTGAAGAAGATTATTGGAGATCCACAATGGAGGAGGAGATACATGCTATTCAAAAGAATGACACTTGGGAGTTGACAACACTCCCATCAAACCATAAGGCTATTGGTGTCAAGTGGTTGTACAAGATCAAACGCACTGCACAAGGTGAAGTTTCTCAATACAAGGCAAGACTTGTAGCTAAAGGTTACAAACAAAAGTATGGCATCGACTATGAAGAGGTCTTTGCACCAGTTGCGAGACTTAACACAGTGAGATTGTTAATCGCACTTGCCGCTGATTACAATTGGAAGATATACCAACTTGATGTCAAGTCATCCTTTCTCAATGGCATCCTTGAAGAAGAGGTGTACATACTACAACTGGAAGGCTTTATAATGGAAATAGAAGAAAGAAAGGTGTACCGCCTTAAGAAGGTGTTATATGGCTTAAAGCAGGCACCAAGAGCTTGGAACGCATGCATTGATAATTACCTTCATCAGAACAGCTTCACTAAATGTCCATATGAGCATGCTGTTTATATGAAGAAAAACCATCGTGGTGAATTTCTAATCATTTGCCTATATGTTGATGATCTGTTATATACAGGAAATAGTGGTGAAATGTTCAAGGAATTCAAGCAATCATTGTTTAAGGAGTTTGAGATGACAGACAACGGGTTGATGTCCTATTTCCCTGGTATTGAAGTGAAGCAACAACAGGGTGGAATTTTCATATCCCAAAAGAAGTACATGAGGGAGATTTTAGAGAAATTCAAGATGGATAGCTGCAACTCTGTGAATACCCCAGTTGAAACAAGCATAAAGTTGTCAAAAGAAGGAGATGGTCGAGTTATTGAACCAACTCTTTACAAGAGTTTGGTTGGAAGTCTGAGGTACTTGACGATCACAAGGCCAGATATTGTCTATGGAGTTGGACTTGTGAGTCGATACATGGAGACACCAATGGAGACTCATTGGTTAACTGCAAAAAGGATCCTAAGGTACATCAAAGGCACTCTGAATCTTGGTTTATTCTATGCCTATGGTGATGAAGTAAAATTAGTTGGTTATTCAGATAGTAATTGGGGATGTGACCAAGATGAGAGGAAAAATACTACTGGGTATGTGTTCAATCTTAGTTCTACAGCATTTTCTTGGACATCCAAGAAACTAGAAATCATAGCATTGTCTACCTGTGAGGCGGAGTATGTGGCGGCTTCATCTACTGTTTGTGAAGCTATATGGCTAAGGAATCTCTTGAAGGAACTGGAACATCCACAAGAAGAACCGACTATGATTTACAGGGATAACCAATCAGCTATAAAGTTAGCAAAGAATCCAGTGCAACATGGGAGGAGTAAACACATTGACACAAGGTTCCACTTTCTTAGAGACCATGTTAAGCGGAAGACAATAGAGCTCCAGTATTGCCACACCACTAAACAAGTAGCAGATATATTTACTAAGCCATTATTAGGTACAATTTTCATGAGGCTAAGAGGCATGCTTGGCATGTGGAGGTTTTGATTTGAGGGGGCGTGTTGGAAATTAAACAAATCAAAACGTGAGAGTTTTTTTCTAAATGGTAGAAGTTATAAGTTCTTTTATTAATAAAGGACTTTAGTTTTTCTAAACTCATGTGTTTATTTAATTTTTAACTGAAGTCTTAACTTAGAGATGAGTTTTTGTTATTTATTACAATAAATATGGAGAAGTAAAAGCCTTGTAAGTTAGTCTTTGAATGCCTCTATTTATAGGCTTTGTAAGATATATTTTATATACAAGTGAAATACGAAGAAGACTTCCTCCACTCTTCTCTAGTCTAATTTTGTTCTTTGTCTTTAATAATAAGAGAGAGAGAGAAATAGAAAGGTAACTAGTTTGTAAACTAGTTGTTTTGTCTTTCAAATGTTGGGATCATCTGGCTAATTTAGTAAAAGTTTTTTTATTATTTATTTATTTTTTAAGAAATTAAAAAATCATCATTGATGTTAAAAAGGAAGTGAGAAACCACCTCTGCTGGTATGGGTTGTTAAAATCACAGCACTAATCTTTCTTTTTATGCTTGACAATGACATTATATTGCACTCAAAATCCATAGTTCTGTTTAATTTTATTAGACAATTTGAAAAAATAACCTCGTCTGTACATGATCACTTGTCACTACTCGTGGGCTGCCACGGTATTTACAGAAGTACTTGACATGCCAAGCAGCTTGTTACCATGTTATAATGCTAGATAGCTTCATATAAACTACAAGGGTTAAACCTCATCTTTTAGTGTTTAATTAATGTTTCAAATTTTATACCTTTGCAGAATCAACTGTCAGAAATTGTGAGCCTTGTGGCACAAACTTGATCCCCTATCCGTTGAGCACTGGACCAAATTGCGGTGACCCAATGTACTTCAATTTCTACTGCAACGATTCCACAGGCCAGGTTAGCTTCAGCATGGCCAATGGCAGCTATCGAGTTGCGAGTATCGATCCAAGCACACGAAAATTTGTCATTCAAGAAAAACACGCAGAAAATCCTGATGCTAGAAATTCATTAAGAAATTTGCTCAGTGGGCCATTTAATGTGACCGGTTGGAATTTCTTTGGCAACAATAATTCTGAAGCTGAAGTTCACATCATTTGGGAGACCCCGCAACCGCCAACTTGTACTTTACCCAGAGACTGCAAGTACTTGCCAAATTCAAGTTGCCAAAAAGCAAAAAATGGAAAGAAGAGGTGCCTTTGCACTACAAAGTTCCAATGGAATGGCATAAATTTAAATTGTACTAAAGGTTAGAACACTATTTCATTTGCCTCTGGCAGATTAAGTTTACTCTATTAGTGAAGGAGCGTGTCCTACTTATATATTTTTTTTTCTTGTTTAAATTAGTAGTGATCATCAAACCCCGGACCTCTTTCTCCATTGCATTTCATCATTGTTAAGAAGAGTTTGCCTGTTCAAATGGGGATTTGTGCAGCTTTCTAAAAGTTTTATGTTCTTTTATGTGTAATCACTTCTAATTGTACGTTAGAATTTTGAAGGTTTTTGGAAGAACTTCCAAATCCTCTTTAGCTTATTGAGAGGTCTAGGTTTTTGATATTATGCTTACCTTGTACTAACAATAGGCATTAAAATTGTGATAATTAGTCTAAACAATATATTTGTGGAATTTGACTAATCATTTTGATCTTTCCATCAGAGCTTGTAGAAGTTGATTTTCCTCGGCCTTCAAAAGAGTATTCAAAAGGAAAGAAATCGTTGACTTTGATTGTTATGATACCTCTAATAGCAGTGTTTCTTCTCGCAAGTTCAATTGTTTGTATATATTTGTGGAGAAGAAATATGGTCAAGAGACAAGGTAATTGTTTTGCAAAATGTGTTAGAATATAAATTAAATAATACAATTCAGCCATTCTATCTGTTTAAACTTTTAGAATAATTGATGATTTTAACAATATGCAATATACCACGCACAATCTTGAATCAAAATAAAGCCATTTATTAGTTTTTTCATGTAATTATATATATGGTTGTCTTCTAAACTTAGAAAACACAAGAAGCGGTGGAAGAAATCGAGTACTTCGCACATTAGATAGTGAAAGACATCTCCAAGACATGATGGGCCCGGGTGAGTTCAGAGAAGAAGATGAGAAAGGCATAGATGTACCCTTTTTTGATTTGGAAAGCATTCGAGCAGCTACAGATAACTTCTCAGATGTCAACAAGCTTGGACAAGGAGGCTATGGGCCTGTATATAAGGTAATTTCAGCAGCATTAATTGGTGTTTATGTTCATGTAAACTAGTTTCTGGTTATTGTAACATTGTGAGTATGATATCTCAGGGAACATTTCCAGATGGTCAAGAAATTGCGGTAAAAAGGCTCTCAAGTGTCTCAGGACAAGGCTTACAGGAATTTAAAAATGAGGTGATGTTGATTGCAAAACTTCAACATAGAAATCTTGTCAGACTTCGGGGATATTGCATAAAAGGAGATGAAAAGATTTTACTCTATGAGTACATGCCCAACAAAAGCTTAGATTCATTTATATTTGGTTGGTCTCTAAAATGAATTCCTAATCTCTGTTAGAGCTTGATAGACTATATATATATATATGAGAAAAGGCTAACTTGTTTATGTTGTTGACATTATTCTTTGAACGGAAAATGGAAAACTCGCAAGATCAAAAGCTAAGCATGCGTTTGGACTGGGAAATGCGCGTCAACATTATTTTGGGAATAGCTCGTGGGCTTCTTTATCTTCACCACGACTCTAGATTGAGGATCATTCATAGAGATCTAAAAACCAGCAACATCCTTTTAGACGAGGAAATGAACCCCAAAATATCTGACTTTGGCTTGGCAAGGATTGTTGGAGGCAAAGAAACTGGGGCAAACACAACCAGAGTAGTTGGAACTTAGTAAGCACAATTTTCAATCCTCCAACTCTGTCTACACAAAAAATATATATAAGTGCCTACCTTATCCACTAATGAAATATGTTGGCATGCAGTGGCTATATGTCTCCAGAGTATGTATTAGATGGACTTTTCTCAGTTAAATCCGATGCTTTTAGCTTTGGTGTAGTTCTACTTGAGATTATAACTGGAAAAAAGAATACAGGATTTTATCAGTCAAAACAAGCTATGAGCCTTATAGGTTATGTAAGTGCGTTAAACTTTTTGTAGTCATTAATTTCCTTGGTTATGTTATACTCCAGAAAACTCTGATTTGAAAATTGTCACAGGCGTGGAGATTGTGGGTTGAAGAGAAGGTGTTGGACTTAATGGACCCAGCTCTACAAAATGTTTGCAATGCAGATCAGTTTGTGAAGTGTGTAAATGTTGGACTCTTGTGCGTACAAGAAGA
>NC_081545.1:7044869-7046753 GCF_901000735.1 Corylus avellana | reverse complement strand
AGAACGGATGTTGGCATACGATTTATGAGGTAGCATGCAGTAGAAAAGGCATCATCCCAAAATTTTGAGGGCATTTTTGCATGAGATAATAAGGCAAGACCAGTTTCGACAATGTGTCGGTATTTGCGTTCAATTGAACCATTTTGTTGGTGTGTGTGTGGACAAGAAACACAATGAGAGATGCCAAATTGAACAAGAATTTTATTTAAGGGACGATATTCTCCACCCTAATCAGATTGAACAGATTTGATAGTAGAGTTAAAATAACATTCCACATTGGATTTGAATTTCAAAAAAATAGAGCTAACATCACTCTTACATGACATTGGATAAAGCCACGTATATTTGCTAAAAGCATCTAAAAAAGATACATAATATTTGGAGCCAGATCTAGAAAGAACTGGAGCTGGACCCCATACATCGGTGTATATTAATTCTAGAGGACATGCGGCTATGGAATGTGAAGAATGAAAGACGAGCTGCTTGCTTTTGGAACTTAGACAAGCTGAACAAGGAGACATCTCTTTATTTGACGCAACTGGAAGATGAAAATTTGAGAGCACACGACGGACCACACGTAAGGTGGGATGACCTAGTTGGGAATGCCATTGAGAAGTAGAGACTCGCTCACCAACATAGACAAATGCAGGGAGCTTATTTGCGGAATTTGAAAATTGATAGAGGCCATGTTTATTCGGGCCGTGGAGCAAGATTTTCCTGGATTTGAAATCCTTCAAAAAAAAGTATTAATGTCTTTTGTGAATTTATGAACATAGATTAAGTTTTTGGAGATAGCAGGGACATGTAAAACATTGAAAAGATCAAAGTTTTGAGATGGAGTAAAAATGTAGGTGTTTCCAATGTTTTTGATTGAAAGCCCATTACCATTGCTGACTCGGATTTGATTAGAACCCTTGTATTCATCAGCCGTGAGATTCAGATTGTCAATGTCTGAAGTGAGATTATGGGTAGCACCGGAGTCAAGGTACCAAGCAGGATCCATTCCACCGGAAGGAGCAATGTAGTATGCATGTAATGAGTTGGACTGATCTCTGTGAAGATCTCTAGGATCTGCCTGATTGAATCGATTATAACAGTCGAATGCAAGATGACCCATTCGATTATATACCTGGCAGATTGGGCGGTGAGACTGTGACTGAGAGTAATTGTTTGAGGTGCCACGGCTTGAAGATGCCCCATGTGAGGATCCACGCCTCCTGCCTCGAAACGGACGTGATGATGACCCAGATTGGAAACCATGGTAGTTGTGGCGTCCTCCACGACCACGTGAGGGATAGCTACGATCAGCAACATTAACTCCAGCAATCGATAAGTCAATCGAATTGTGGTGTTGTTCTAGGTGCATTTCATGCGAGAGAAGATGGTCGTAAATTTCTTCAACGGAAAGAGGTTCAATCCGTGTGGTAACGGAAGTAACAAAGGGATCATATTCAGATCCTAGACCCCCAAGGAGAAAGGATTTCATTTGAACGTCAGTGAGAGGTTGGCCAGTACTAGATAAGGTATTAGTGAGAGCTTGAAATTTCTAGTAATAATCCGCAATGGATGAGTTGCCTTTCTTGAGAGTATTCAATTGATAATGCATCTGCATTGAACGTGCCTTAGACTGAGAAGAATATAAATTCTTCAGAGTGGTCCATGCTTCCATGGAGGTGGTGCACCGTGTGACATGGGAAAGCATCTTGCTGGATAGAGCAGATGTTATAGCACTAAGAATAAGTTGATCTTACATATACCAATGCAAATAGGCAAGATTGGAGGATGTGGTCTCAACTCCATCTGTTGTGGTGGTAATTGTTTCCGGAGGGCACTTGTGAGTGCCATCAAGATAGCCATAGACTTTTCAAAAAAAAAAACATAGCC
>NC_081545.1:7044242-7044578 GCF_901000735.1 Corylus avellana | reverse complement strand
GTATTTATAATTGAGTTTGTTACAAAGAGATAGAATCAAATACTAAAGCAAATACAATTTGAAATCTATTCTATCAAGTATAATTTGAAAGCTATACAAGATAATAAGAGTTATCTATTTATCTTATTATTTGAATTGTTGTGATCTTCATCTTCATTATCTTGAAGAGAGTTGGATAAGGAGATGTCTCTAACAATAATTAAGTCTCACATCCAAAGTAAAAAAATGGTAAAGAGTGAGTTGTTAGTATAATTGAAACGCCCCCAAATTATTTTGTTATTAAATAATATAGAGGGTTACTAGTATACTTTTAATAGTAGTTAAGCAATGGAATTT
>NC_081545.1:7038051-7044142 GCF_901000735.1 Corylus avellana | reverse complement strand
TATATAACATTACCCTTTAATTTATTGGAACCCACGTTAATCATCTAGATTCTAGATTATTCTTTCTCACAACGGGAACAAGAAAAGTAAAGGCGCCAAGACCATAATATAGATGGAATGGACAAATTGGAGTGCAAAATAATGAAAATTGCTGATGAGGAAGCAAAGAGGAGGCACAAATTTGTTTTATTAAGGGCGAAAACTAAAATAATAAAATGTAATCACAAATTAACTTCTTTTTTTAATAAAAATTTCCGTTTTAAAAAAAAAAAATTAAAATTTTTTGTTTAAAAAAAATTGTTTTTTTAAAAAATATTATTTTTAAATTAAAATTTTTCGTTTTTTTTTTTTAAATCAATTTTTTTTTTGAATTTATAGGGGCATTTTTGTCTTATTGCAAGTCTTGGGGAGGACATTGACAATGTTTTGGTAGTTTGGAGGGGACATTGTCACAATTGAAAGTTTGAGGGGATATTGCAATTGGGTGGTAGTTTGTTTTTTATATATTATGTTTTTATTATAATATATAAGGTATGGTAATAAGAATTTAAAATAGAAAACAACAAATAATAACAAATAACATACGTGAATGATAAAAATCTAATTGATGACTATGGGCTAAATTCTAAAATATAAAGAAGAACTTATAAAAAAATTGTTAATATTATCTTAGAATAATTACAAAATCAATCCTTGTGGTTGGGCTAAATGACAAATCACTCTCTATAATATAACATAATAATTAAGAAGTCCCCTCAGCCTAATTAAATTACAACATCGACTATATTGGCAAAATTATAACAAAAAAAAAGTGTTCATAAATTTCATTTGATTACAAAGATGTCAAACAAACAATCAAATTTGACTGAATCAATGCATTCAGATAAATAAAGATAAATCTTTTTTTTATTTTTAACGGGTTGGTGTAAATGTGTAAATGTAATTTATAGCCCTTGTCCACTAGCTTCAACCAGGTGCCATAGTTAAAATTTGAGAAGCAAAATTATAATTTCACTTTTAATAAACAATTTTGTCCCTAAAAAATAATTAATAAGTTCTTTATTATTTCATTTGAAATGGAGCAGAACGGTTTGCAAAAATTGATAGCTCCCGCATTTAATTCATAGAAATCGGGTGTCACAGTGTACGTGTAAAAGAGTAAATGTGACTCCGGGATGAGGGGGAAAAAAGGTTTTATGGCGGTCAAGCTCGACATGAGCAAGGCTTACGACCGGGTAGAATGGAGATTTTTGGCGGCAGCTATGAAGGGTATGGGCTTTGACGAGCGGTGGATTAGATTGATTATGATGTGTGTAACCTCGACAAAGTATGCAATTTTGGTTAATGGTTCTCCTTGGGGCAATATAATTCCTTCAAGAGGCCTAAGACAGGGAGACCCTATATCTCCATATCTGTTCCTAATCTGTGCGGAGGCGCTAAGTGCCATGTTGACAAATGCCCATTATGACAGGAGGCTGTCGGGTGTTCCTACCTCCCGACGAGGTCCCCTTATTAGTCACCTGTTTTTTGCAGATGACAGTTTACTATTTTGCAGGTCTACTCAATCCCAATGGCAGGCCATGACGGAGATTTTGAAGATATATGAAGGGGCATCCGGACAAAAAATGAATGAAAATAAGACCTCCATCTTTTTCAGTAAAAATACTCCATTTGGGGATCGTCGACAGATTTTGGAGTTAGCTGGAATACCCTCCACTCAACGATATGAAAAATATTTGAGGTTACCAACACTTGTGGGGAAATCGAGAACGGCGGCTTTTCGAAGCATTATCGAGCGGATATGGAAACGCCTCCAAGACTGGAAACTTCAGTTCCTCTCTCAAGCTGGAAAAGAGGTCCTATTGAAGGCGGTCATTCAAGCAATCCCTACTTATAGCATGAGCGTGTTTTTATTTCCAAAGTCCTTATGTTTGGAAATAAACTCACTTATGCAAAAGTTTTGGTGGGGCCATAAGATGAAGGAAAACAAAATTGCTTGGATGAGTTGGAGCAAGTTGGGGGCCTCAAAAGGGTCCGGAGGTATGGGGTTTCGGGATTTTAATTTTTTCAACAAGGCCCTTTTGGCGAAACAGGTGTGGAGAATGTGGGAGTCGCCGGACAGCTTTATTGCAAAAATTATGAAAGCAAAGTACTTCCCAAACTGTTCTATCCTAGATGCCCCAAAGGGGAAACGGCCTTCTTTTGCTTGGCGGAGCATCCAAAGCACGTGTGATATCGTTCGGGAGGGTCTTATATGGAGAGTGGGAAATGGGGAGAAGATTCGCATATGGCAAGACAAATGGCTTCACAATCCGAACGACTACATGATACAATCCCAACCGACAGTGCTTGCCCCGACGGCTCGGGTGTGTGAACTTGTGGATAGAGACACCAAATGGTGGAAAACCAACCTCATCGAACAGATTTTTTCTCCGGCAGAAGTTAAAATGATTCTAGCCATCCCCCTTAGTAGCAGAAATCAAGAAGATTGTATGGTGTGGAGGGGTACGGTGAAGGGGGAATTTTCGGTTCGCAGTGCTTACCATTTGCAAAAGAAGAAGGAGGAAGAGGGACGTGGAGAATGCTCAATACGCAGTTCTAGTAGAGCCGTGTGGAAGCTGATCTGGAAATTAAAGGTACCAAGTGTGGAACAAAATTTTCTTTGGAAGGCTTGCCAGGATATATTACCCACCAGAGAAAACCTCCACAAGCGACACATCATAGACGACCCAGGGTGCCCTATATGTGGCCTAGAGGTTGAGACGGTCTTCCATATTCTATGGAGATGCCCATCAGCTATGGATGTGTGGGGTGAAGGGGATCGTAAATTTCAGAAAAGCTCCCTCAATGGTCCTCAATTTGTCCAAGTTGTGGAAAGAATGTTCCAAGTATGTAATCTGGATGAAATGAGACTGTTCGTTGGATTGGCAAGGCGGATATGGTTACGAAGAAATGAGGTGATACATGGAGGTTCTTTTGCCTCTCCGAAAGAGCTGCTTATACGTACAAGGGGGGCTCTATTAGATTTCCAACAAGCCAACGAGACGCCAGTTGTGCCGGGGATACCAGCCAGGCCAGTTCAGGTGATGACTCCTCCGAATGGGTGGATTATTGCACATTGGGACGCTTCGTTGGACACGGACAGAGGACTTATTGGACTGGGAGTGTTACTGCGAGACCACAAAGGGAAGATGATTATGGCAAGAAGTCTCACACGACGGGGTTATCTTAGTGCTATCGATGCGGAGACAATGGCAGCTATTACTGCTGTCCAAATCTGCCGAACCTGGGGTTTTGATAGCACGTTGTTTGTGGGTGATGCACAGCTGGTAGTGGAAGCAGTTCAGCAGGGGGCGCGAGGTTGGAGTAGGCGGCACCCTCTTCTCGAAGACCTTCACCATCATCTGCGTGAATTGTCACACTGGAAGATAGCTTACAGTGGAAGGGAGGCCAATCGGCCAGCACATGAGCTTGCAAGAATGGCAACTAAAAGTGTAATGGATGCTATGTGGGTTGTTGACCCTCCTCTCTGTATTCAGAACCTTCTGGTTCTTGAGGAAGCTATTTTTGATGCTTAATTGGAAATAAAAGTAACACAGTTTATCAAAAGAGTAAATGTGCAAATTGTAATTGATAATTGAAATACACAGTCGACACGGCCCACATGCACCTACTCAACTCAATCACTCGTACGTATAATAATGAGTCCACATGCTTTTTTCTATTGAAATTTGAAAGTGTGACAACACCTCACATGCATCACACGTACATTTATCAACGGTCAACATATTACCTTTAATAAGCAATAACTCTATCCACACTAAGTGAGCGTTGTGAGTTACTCTTTCAATTATCACTTCAGTCTCCAGCGTAGCAGAGGGAAAGATAGCAGGAATTAAGAAGAAGATTTAGAAGAAAAAAGTACCCAACGTGAAGCCGGGGATATACGGTGATAGGGGCGTGGTAGGTACAAAAGGTTATGCAATGCGTCAATCATTACTTTATTTTTAGTTTTGGATAACTATTGGTTTGAAATTAGCTGGAATCTCTCCAAGTTTTAAGGCAATTCAAAAAATTAACATGTTGTAGGGGTTAAAAAGCATGCAAGAACATTGTGGCTTTTTTGTACCAAGAAATCTTGATGGGTATAGTATAGAACCAGAATGTTTTGCAATGAGATGATAAGCATCCTCAGTGTGCGTGAAATGATAAAAAATTTCAGTTAAATCAGTTACCTGTCTGCATGCTTAATTTGTTCGTAATGATAAGCCATAGAAGAAAAATCAACTGTAGTATATTGTCTGCAAGTTGGTTGCTGTCTTCCATCTTGTTCTTGTACATATTCTTCTTGTTTTCCTGTCGTGTGGATTATTGCTATGCCACAGATACTTTAAAGAAGGGCGAGTGGATTACTGACGATGGAAATCAAACAACCCTTGTCTCCAGTGGCGGAACGTTTGAACTGGGATTCTTTACCCCTATCAACAGCTCTAGCCACAATAGATACTTTGGGATTTGGTATCACAAATGGGATCAACAAACAGTTGTATGGGTTGCCAACCGAGCCGACCCAATACTTAACGGTTCCACTGGAACTTTTGGAATCGCAGAAGATGGCAACCTCAAGGTATTGGATACCACTGGAAAACAAGATTATTGGTCTGTGGATTTTGGTTCCTCGTCTACAAATCGGACTGTGAAGCTCATGGATTCTGGAAACCTAGTCTTTAGCGATGAAGATGATCAATCGGCGACGAGTCTATGGGAGAGCTTCCAAAATCCAACTGATACAGTTCTTCCAGGTATGAACATCTCTGAATTCCTGTCATTGACTTCATGGAAAAGCGATGGTGACCCGGGATTTGGGCAGTTCATGTTTAATCGAAATCTAGAAGTGATTGGGGGGGGGGTGCATTTCGTGGCTACGTTTACGTTATCTCAAAAGATCGTGACACAGGAGTGGATTACTGGAGAAGTAGTTGGATACGAGGCAGCTCAGATAAAATGCCCGATGACATATATAACTTGTTATCAAATAGGAGCAATCGCGGGAATTTTAGTTACGAAAGGATAGTGATGAGTTATACGGGGGAATTACAGTACTATCGGAGCTCGGGTGTGGACCAGCTGGGAAATTGGTCTTTGATTTGGAGAAAGCCGGAAGACAAATATTGTAGCATTTACAATTTTTGTGGGAATTTCGGCAGCTGCAATATTAACAATAGGCCACTCGTATGCAAATGTTTACCCGGGTTCCACCCTAATTTCCCTAAAGATTGGGATAATTCTCGAGATTTTTCTGGTGGGTGCACAAGAAATTCGAGATTATTTGACGAAAGAGACATGTTCTTGAGCTTAAATATGATGAAAGTGAGCAACGAAGACTATTATGTAGCGGTTCCGAATGATACAACATGCAGAAGGCTGTGCCTTAACAACAACCAGTGCCAGGCTTATTCAAGTCCGCACCCAGTATGCATTATTTGGACTTCGGATCTAAGTGATCTTCAAGAGGAGTACATAGGCGGTTTTAACCTCTCTATCCGCGTTGCGAAATCTGATATAGGTACTCCTTTTACACATTGGAATATGCTGGGATTTATTTAGTGCAAGTATTTTTCTGGTAATTAAAAAAATCATCATTCGTGTTAAAAACAAAGTGAGAAACAACCTCTCCTGGTATGTGTTAGGTGTGACTTGCCACCCATCACACATGGGCCCCACTAGTTCTCTACTCCTTTTGGGTTTAGGAGACTTTTGTCCAAGTTTGTTTTGAAGTCCTTCTCCTATGTGTAATTAGACTCCTTGTTTGACTTATAGTAGGAGTCCTAGACCAATAAGTAAAAGGAGAGTTAAGCTTCTATATAAGGAACAAAGCACAAGGTGAATTTGTGTGTGTGTGCCAAAAACGTGAAGCACCAAAGGGAGGAGAAAAAAGAGAGAATTTGAGAGAAGGAGGTACAAGGGCAGCAAAGGTGTTTTCTTCTTAGTGGTTTTTGGAGGAGCCAAAAACAAGTGATTAGAAGAAAAATGGTGCTGCAGAGTGAGAGAAGAAAATAGAGATCAGCCGCCATCCGTTCCAGCAAAAGAA
>NC_081545.1:7013948-7037951 GCF_901000735.1 Corylus avellana | reverse complement strand
TCTTTTTCCTCCCTCAAGTTCCAACACACCGTAGAGTGCAAGTACAGTACCCTGCAATTTTTTTTTTCCTTCTCTCTCTGCATGAAGGAGAAGAATAAAAAGATGAAAGAATTCATGAATATAATTAAGAAGAAAACCTAGCTATTTGGATGCAACGACAAGTTCATTTCATGTTTGTTTGTTTTATCTCCAATTAAATAGTGTTTTTCAGTGAAAAAAAAAGACATAGAGATAATTAGATTTTAATTTCTATACTAAGCGAAGGGATAGGAGAGAGACAGTGTTGGAAAAATAAATGAGGGGGAAGAATAAAAAGATGAAAAAAGCGGAGGGAAAATAAGAAGAGGAAAAAATTTCAAAATTTCGGTCTTTTTTTTTTTCTTTTTCTGACGTGCAAGTATTTAGCACGTTAGAAAATTTCTGACGCGCGAGTTTGGCACGTCAGAATTTTCTGACGCGTGAAACTGGCGCGTCAGAAAATGTTGACGTGGCAAAAAATATGCACTGTTTGCCACGTCAGAAAATACCTATTTTTTTGTAGTGTATTAATATTTCACTATGTTGGCATAGTGAAATAGTAATGAGATATTAATTTGGTACATATATAACATTACATTTTACTTAATTTATTGGAACCCACGTAATCATCTCGATTATTCTTTCTCACAACGGGAACAAGAAAATGGACAAATTGGAGTGCAAAATAATGAAAATTGCTGATGAGGAAGCAAAGATGGAGGCACAAATTTGTTTTATTAAGGCCGAAAACTAAAATAATAAAATGTAATCACAAATTAACTTTTTTTTGTTGTTTTTATTATAATATATAAGGTATAGTACTCAGAATTTAAAATAGAAAACAACAAATAATAGCAAATAACATACTTGAATAATAAAAATCTAATTGATGACTATTATCTAAATTCTAAAGAATAAAGAAGAACTTATAAAAAAATTGTTAATATTATTTTAGAATAATTGCAAAATCAATCCTTGTGGTTGGACTAAATTACAAATCACTCTCTATAATATGAAATAATAATTAAGAAGTCCCCTCAGCCTAATTAAATTACAACACCGACTATATTGGCAAAATTTTAACAAAAAAAGTGTTCATAAATTTCATTTGATTACAAAGATGTCAAACAAACAATCAAATTTGACTGAATCAATACATTCAGATAAATAAAGATAAATCTTTTTTTTTTTTTTTTTTAATGGGTTGGTGTAAATGTGTAAATGTAATTTATGTTCACTGGCTTCAACCAGGTGCCACGGTTAAAATTTGAGAAGCAAAATTATAATTTTATTTTTAATAAATAATTTTATCCCTCAAAAGTAATTAATAAGTTGTTTTTCATTTCATTTCAAATAGAGCAGAACGGTTTGCTCCTGCATTTAATTAATAGAAAACGGGTGTCACAGTGTACGCGTAAAAGAGTAAATGTGCAAATTGTAATTGATAATTGAAATACACAGTCGACACGGCCCACATGCACCTACTCAACTCAAATCACTCGTACAGGCGTACGTATAATAATGAGTCCACGTGCTTTTTTCTATTGAAATTTGAAAGTTTGACAACACCTCACATGAATCACACGTACATTTATCAACGGTCAACATATTACCTTTAATAAGCAATAACTCTATCCACACTAAGTGATCGTTGTGAGTTACTCTTTCAATTATCACTTCAGTCTCCAGCGTAGCAGAGGAAGAAATAGCAGAAATGAAGAAGAAGATTTAGAAGAAAAAAGTATCCAACGTGAAGTCGGGGATATACGGTGATAGGGGCGTGGTAGGTACAAAGGTTATGCAATGCGTCAATCATTACTTTAATTTTAGTTTTGGATAACTATTGGTTTGAATTAGTTGGAATCTCTCCAAGTTTTAAGGCAATTCAAAAAATTAGCATGTTGTAGGGGTTAAAAAGCATGCAAGAACATTGTGGCTTTTTGGTACCAAGAAATCTTGATGGGTATAGTATAGAACCAGAATGTTTTGCAATGAGATGATAAGCATCCTCAGTGTGCGTGAAATGATATAAAATTTCAGTTAAATCAGTTACCTGTATGCATGCTTAATTTGTTCGTAATGATAAGCCATAGAAGAAAAATAAACTGTAGTATATTGTCTGCAAGTTGGTTGCTGTCTTCCATCTTGTTCTTGTACATACTCTTGTTGTTTTCCTGTCGTGTGGATTATCGCTATGCCACAGATACTTTAAAGAAGGGCGAGTGGATTACTGACGATGGAAATCAAACAACCCTTGTCTCCAGTGGAGGAACGTTTGAACTGGGATTCTTTACCCCTATCAACAGCTCTAGCCACAGTAGATACTTTGAGATTTGGTATCACAAATGGGATCAACAAACAGTTGTATGGGTTGCCAACCGAGGCGACCCAATACTTAACGGTTCCACTGGAACTTTTGGAATCGCAGAAGATGGCAACCTCAAGGTATTGGATACCACTGGAAAACAAGATTATTGGTCTGTGGTTTTTGATTCCTCGTCTACAAATCGGACTGTGAAGCTCATGGATTCTGGAAACCTAGTCTTTAGCGATGAAGATAATCAATCGGCGACGAGTCTATGGGAGAGCTTCCAAAATCCAACTGATACAGTTCTTCCAGGTATGAACATCTCTGAATTCCTGTCATTGACTTCATGGAAAAGCGATGGTGACCCGGGATTTGGGCAGTTCATGTTTAATCGAAATCTAGAAGTGATTGGGGGGGGTGCATTTCGTGGCTACGTTTACGTTATCTCAAAAGATCGTGACACAGGAGTGGATTACTGGAGAAGTAGTTGGATACGAGGCAGCTCAGATAAAATGCCCGATGACATATATAACTTGTTATCAAATAGGAGCAATCGCGGGAATTTTAGTTACGAAAGGATAGTGATGAGTTATACGGGGGAATTACAGTACTATCGGAGCTTGGGTGTGGACCAGCTGGGAAATTGGTCTTTGATTTGGAGAAAGCCGGAAGACAAATATTGTAGCATTTACAATTTTTGTGGGAATTTCGGCAGCTGCAATATTAACAATAGGCCACTCGTATGCAAATGTTTACCCGGGTTCCACCCTACTTTCCCTAAAGATTGGGATAACTCTCGAGATTTTTCTGGTGGGTGCACAAGAAATTCGAGATTATTTGACGAGAGAGACATGTTCTTGAGCTTAAATATGATGAAAGTGAGCAACGAAGACAATTATATAGCGGTTCCGAATGATACAACATGCAGAAGGCTGTGCCTTAACAACAACTAGTGCCAGGCTTATTCAAGTCCGCACCCAGTATGCATTATTTGGACTTCGGATCTAAGTGATCTTCAAGAGGAGTACATAGGCGGTTTTAACCTCTCTATCCGCGTTGCGAAATCTGATATAGGTACTCCTTTTACACATTGGAATATGCTGGAATTTATTTAGTATAAGTATTTTTCTGGTAATTAAAAAAATCATCATTCGTGTTAAAAACAAAGTGAGAAACAACCTCTCCTGGTATGGATTTTTAAAATCACCTTCACCCTTGGGCTGTCAGGGTTCATTTAGAGTAGCATTTTACATGTCAAGCAGCTCGCTACCTTGTTATAATGCTAGACAGGTTCATAACATTATATCTTTGCAGGATCAACTCCAAGGAATTGTGAGCCTTGTGGCACAAACCTGATCCCCTATCCGCTCAGCACTGGAACAAATTGTGGTGACCCCATGTACTTCAGTTTCTACTGCAACAATTTCACAGGCCAGGTTAGCTTCAAGACACCCAGTGGCACCTACCAAGTCGCAAGTATCGATCCAGGTACGCGAAAATTTGTCATCCAAGTCAAACACGCAGGAAATGATACAAATTCAACAGGAATTCTGCAGCTCAATAAGTCATTCTTGTTTAATGCGACCGTTAATTCTAGCAACTATAGTTCTGAAGTTAAAGATGAAATAGAGATTAGTTGGGAGCTCCCGTTGGAGCCAAGCTGTAATTCATCTAGAGACTGCAAGGACTGGCCAAATTCAACTTGCAATCACTACAAAAAAGCAAGGGTTTAGTGACGTGGCAACTGTTTATTAGTTTTTACCACGTCACTAAATTGTAACGTGTTAAAATACTACACGTTACTATGTTTATTGGTAACGTGGTATGTTTAACACGTTACCATATGGTAACGTGGCAAAAATGCCACGTAACCAAATGGTAACGTGTTAAAATGACACGTTGCCATATGGTAACGTGTCATTTTAACACGTTACCATTTGGTATTTATTTTAACTTAATAAAAAAACAAAATTTTATAGAAATTTGATAATAAAATTTTTTTTCAAGCACTCTTTGCATTATTTGCTATATGAGAGGTGTAATTTTTATACTATTGTAATCTTGTAATTACACTTGTAAACAAGATTAATCTTGTAATTTTTATACAATTGTATAAACAATCATACAATTTTGTTGACATTAATTCATTCTATTATTAATAACTTTGAGAAAAAAATATTAGGGCTTAGAATTTTGTGACTAACAGATCATAATCTAGATTGCATGTGAGTCCCCAAACAAAGATCTAAACCCAAAAAAGATATGGCTAAGATATGCCTCTAAAACACTAAAGGCATGCTAGACGCTATCAGCTATATAACAGTAACACCATGCTCTATTTCATATAGTCAGGATATGCACTATCAATTAATTAACCAAATTAAGGAAATTGGCCGATGCATGCCCTGAATATGCATGGTAGAAATATACGTAATATTACACATATATATTTAATATTATGTATAATTAAGTTGATAATTAATTAATTATCAATTACTAAGCTTAATATATATAACGAATGCTTAATAATTGCAAGTATTATATGCTTTATAATATATCAATTAAGTACGCACTTAATTAATTGATATAACGTTTAATAATTTGCAAGTATATATTAATATAAGGCTTTATATATATCAACTAATATATATATATATATATATATATATATATTTAATTAAATATATTATAAAAAAATTGTAACGTGCCACATAGGCACAGGCACGTTACAAAAGAGTAACGTGCGACATGTGGCACGTTACTCTTGTAGTAACGTGCCTATGTGGCACGTTACTACCTGCCTTGGGACCACGCACACGCTCAGCTTTTCTCTTTTTTTTTTCATTCTTCTCCTTCTCTCCTGTTTTTTCCCCTGGCCGGCCATCGATCTGCTTCTCCGCGCAGTGCAGCTTCTTCTACCTCCCCAGTCAAAATTTTCTCTCTTCTTCTAACATTTTCCAGCCACATTTTCATCAATATTTCTCTCACATTTTCCAGCTTCTTCTTCGGATTTTGGAGCAGGCCACCACCTCATCACCACCGTCTTCTCTCTCCGCCGGCGAGCTCATCTCCGGCCGCCAACTCACCTCTATCTCACGTTTTTTGCGTCAATCGATCAGGTATATATGTATATATAATATTTTTTAAAAATATATATTGATAGTTTTTAATTTTCTTTGCAGTAATGCATATTTCCAATTTTGTATATGTATATAAATTTGATTCTTGTAATGTATGGGTTTATAGAATATTGTATATGTATATGTTCAATTTATTTTGTTAGCTAATTAACTTATTAATTTGGTTGAATTATATATTGCTTTTAGTGTCTTATGTTTGTACGTAGAAATGTAGGATTGTTCAATATAACCATGCATGCAAAATATTTATAGACACGTCTTTAGGTAAGTAGTTTGAAATTAGCTAAATTTTTTTTATTTTTTATTTGGTGTATGTTTTACAAACCTAGCTAAGAAAGAAAAGAAAAAACAAATATAGGGGTTGTTTTTTTTATTATATAAATGATCATTTAGTTTAAAATATTCTCTGAAAAATTTGATACAAATAATAATAAACAATACATAATGCTAAAAAAGAAAAGAAAATAATAATAAACAATACATAATCCTAAAAAAGAAAAGAAAAAACAAACCTACCTAGGTAGCTAGTTAGATGAATTTTATTTAGGGTCCCCATATGAAGTTGAAATTATGTAACTTTATTTATTTTTTAAATAATTGCGACAAAAACATAACTTAAATTTATTTTATTTAGACCCCCCTAACAAATTACAACCTTTTCAATTTGTTTAATATAATTTGGTTTAGGTTTTACAACTTTATATTAGAGTACATGTTATTAAATAAACAACAAACGTAGATGTCTTTTTTAAGTACGGTACCCATGACAAATGGTTTTAATTTTGTATTATAATGTGGTTTAAGGTTTGGAAATTTACTTCATATAAATTTTAACCAAGAAAAAAAAATAACAAGGAAAGAAAAGAATAACAAAAAAGTAATGAACCTAGTTTTACTTATTCACTGTTATGGTCTCCATTGGCCCTAATTTAGCATAATTCTTACATATTTATGTTTAAGTTTAGCGGAATTCTTACATATTTATGTTTCTAATGTACGTAGTAACACTATGGATAAGAGTTGGATGAAGAAGTCTAGGGGTACAAAGGAATACAGAGACGGATGTAGAGCGTTTGTGGACTTCGCAGTTAGGAACTGTAACACTCCAGACAAACTTATTGTGTGCCCCTGTAAGACATGTCGCTGTAACAGGAGACACCCCCCAAATTTGGTATACGACCACTTGACAGGGGGGAAAGGAATGTGGCCCCAATACACGTTCTGGATTTATCATGGCGAGAGGCCTGTTAGAGCTCCCGTTGATGGCTCGAATTCATCATGTCTGGCAACAGCTGCGGGTGCAAGCACTGAACAAGGTGGAAATATGCACGCCATGTTGCGTGATGCATTAGGCATGCACGAAGTTAGAAATGACAATAGTGAGCATCGGGTTGAGGTGCACGGAGAGGAAGAAGACATTGTGCATGACAAAGCCGATGGAGATGACGTACGAAAGTATGAGGAATTGCTTAAAAAGGCAGACAAACCGCTTCATGATAAGACCAAATATAGCAAGCTAAGTGCTACTGTACATCTGTATAATTTGAAGTGTGTGGGTAGAGTTAGTAATACGATATTCTCGTGTTTCCTCAAGCTAATCAATCAATTGCTGCCTGTAGATGATGGAGCTCTGCCAATTAATACATATGAGGCCAAACGGTTTCTAAGGGACATGAGACTCGGGTATGAGAAGATTCCGGCATGTCGCAATGATTGCATGTTGTTCTGGAAGGGCAATAAGGACTTAGATTCATGTGTCAAATGTGGTAAATCTAAGTGGAATGACGAAATTCATTTGGACGAGGATGGCCACCCCTTAACGTCGAGTAAGAGACGTCCGGTCAAGGTTTTGCGGTGGTTTCCCATCATACCACGACTACAGAGGCTTTTTATGTCAGAGCATACTGCATCCCATATGAGGTGGCATGCAGAAGGCCGCACTAAGGACGGCGTATTGAGGCATCCAGCCGACGGCGAAGCATGGAAGTCATTCGACAATTTACATCCGGAGTTTGCAACGGACAGTAGGAACTTAAGACTTGGCCTAGCCTTGGATGGATTTAATCCTTTTGGGAACATGAGCACATCCCACAGTATTTGGCCTGTAATGCTTGTACCGTACAACCTGCCTCCTTGGATGTGCATGAAACAAACGTCTTTCATATTATCTCTGATTATTCCAGGCCCAAGTTCACCTGGAATGGATATAGATGTCTACATGCAACCGTTAATTGAGGAATTGCAGGAACTATGGAGTGTGGGGATTCGAACATTTGATGTCTCCTTGAAAAAGAATTTCATGCTCCGAGCATAGCTGATGTGGACAATTAATGACTTTCCGGCATATGCGGACTTGTCTGGGTGGTCTACAAGAGGTAGAAAGGCATGCCCTTGCTGTATGCATGCAACAAGGTCTAGACGGTTAAAACACGAAAATAAGTTTTGCTTTATGGGGCATAGGCGATACTTGCCCATGGATCATCCGTGGAGGCGGAATAAAAATACATTTGACGGTAACCAAGAATTAGAATGTGCCCCCGATGTGCCAAATGGAGATGAAATCCTAAAACAGTTAGAAGATATGGTATTTGGAGATGAGAGCGCCGGTAAGTCAGTTAACATTGAAAATTCACATGCAAAGAGGAAGAGGACTAATAATATATTGTGGAAGAAGAAAAGCATTTTTTTTCCGTTTGCCGTATTGGAAGGATAATTTATTGCGGCACAACCTTGATGTCATGCACATAGAGAAAAATGTGATGGACAATATAATCGGCACAATACTCGACATTAAGGGGAAAACGAAGGACAACCTTTAAGCTCGTAAAGACTTGCAAGAAATGAGTTTGAGATCAGCACTTCATCCTTTCACAGATGATGATGGGAGAATCTATATGTCTCATGTAAGCTACACGATGTCGAAAGAGGATAAAACTAGTTTCCTAAAAGTGCTTCGAAATGTAAGGGTGCCAGACGGATATGCCTCGAATATTTCTAGATGTGTAAAACTTAAAGACTGGACGATATCAGGTTTGAAGAGTCATGACAATCACGTATTGATGCAACAACTTCTTCTGATTGCATTGCGTGGATCACTGCCCGGTAACGTGGTTAAACCGTTGGTTGAGATGTCTGCATTCTTCAGGGGCATATGTTCAACGGCGTTGACCCAAGAGGATATGACCCGACTTGAGACTGGCATCTATATCACTCTGTGTAAGATGGAACAGATATTTTCCCCCAGTTTTTTCACCAGCATGGTTCATGTTGTGGTGCATCTTGTTCGTGAATGCCGACTCGGTGGACCGGTACAGTATAGGTGGATGTATCCGGCAGAGAGGTAACATTTCCCCTAAAAGATTAAAACTAAAATTTCTTTGACATTTATTTATTTAAAAACAATTATTAGATGTAATAATTGACTAGTTTTGATATGTAGGAGCCTCGGGGTGTTCAAATCTAGTGTTCGCAATAAAGCGGCTCCTGAGGGCTGCATTGCGGAGGGCTACATAGCAATCGAGTTGGTGACGTTCTGTTCGATGTATTTAGAGAACGCACCGACATTTCACAATAGGCCGCAACAAAACCCGGATGGGCCTAAAGGGGCTGGAACCCGAGTCATCCTCGACCAACTCACGTTGACACAGATTCACCGTTACATTATGTTTAACTCAGATGACTTCCTCCAATTGCGGACGTGAGTATTGTGTAATAAAGATATGTATGCTCATATCCCGCAACAACGTTCGTTGTGAATTAAGTTTAATTGATTTCATTTCAAAATATAGGATGCACAAGGATTCCTTAATACAAACCACAAATGGGGGGCGAATGACGGACGATCAGTTGGAAACTCAACATTTTGACCAATTCTGCGATAGGTACCGTGACTACGTAAGATTAATGTCATGCACACCTACTGAATTTCATAATGTTTCCTCATTGCACTAATTACACTTCGTCGTTGTATATGACTCGTAGGTCGATTATTCGGACAATCGACGTAGGAAAGATATGGGTGACAAACTAGTAATGCATTGTAGAGGGCCGATGGTTTCAGCAGTCCAATATAATAAATATGTGGTCAACGACAAGTTTTTTCGCACTGTCGAACATGATATTGGAAAACGGTCTCAGAATAGTGGCGTGTGTGTGCCGACTGTTGATGGCGAAACATACTATGAGAAGGTAACTCAAATACTCGAGGTAAAGTATTACGACAGGACAAAGTATGTTATGTTCAAGTGTGATTGGGCGGACACCACAAGGGACAGAGGATACAAGGTCGACGAGTATGGCATAACACTTGTAAACTTCAAAAACCTTGTCCATAAGGGGGAGCTGATTAGTGATGAACCGTATGTACTAGTTTCCCAAGTGGAACAAGTTTTTTATGTCAAAGATGAAAGGAACCCAGATTGGGCTTGTGCGGTGAGGACTAAACCAAGAAACATATACGACGTTGGTCAGGGTCAAGCCCCTGATGATGATCATGCCAACTATCACGAGAGTGAGCCACTCACTTTAAATAATAATCAGTTGTGCGATCCGAATGATGACATCCAATATGTCCGACCCGGCTTTGCACCAATCGAGCCGTATGTCATTCTATATGAATTCAATATTGTACATTGATTGGTTTGTTATTTATTTGTACATTAATTGTCAATTTTTCTTAGGACTTTGTTGTGAAATTTGGTTGCACTATGCACTATACACATAACTAATTGAGTGTGTGCTGTATTTTGCAAGTCAAAATGAGTGCTCGGGGGAAGTCAAGAGGGCGGAGGGCACAATCTTCTGGGTCAAGATTGCAGCATCGCTTTACCGATAGTGAGGCGCAGGAAGCTGCTATGCTTCTTCAGCAGCAATCAGGGTATCGACCCATACTTCCACAACATGTGGAAGGGCATACACATGCGGGAGGCGACAATGACTACGACATTCCTGGCTCTTCGGTTGATCATATCACGGCTTTTCTTGACCCATCCCGTCTGACGGGGCTTACCCAGCTAGGGTATCAGAGATATGAGCCTACTCCCCGCGACTCAAACGCATCCCCGCATATGCTATCCTCGCCACCCAGATTCACACAAATGGGTTTATTACCGCACGGCTATTTCGATCCGCCGCCACATAGCAGCACACCTGTGGATGATACTGAGGCACAGGCCGCTGATGACATGGATGATGGTACAGGTGGCGCGGACAATGAACAGCACAATGACCCTGCTTGGCCAGCATTGGAGATTGACGAGGTTCGCACGATAGGTATGTATGCATGCTAGTCCGAAGCTTAAATATGCACATATTTACGCATGATGGTACATGTAGTTAATTAGTATATCAATTTAAATAATATATGTGTGATCATTTGTGTGTTAATATATACTTCATCATTGCAGATAGCGAGAACAACTTTGAAGTGTTGATCGTAAGTGATTCGCATAAGTTGTGGGACATTCCCGATGGGAAAAGGGTCGTTATGGAGTATAATGGGGCGTGGCAGCCTGTAGGACAAAGCGACAAAAAGTTTAGACGGATGACCGGCAAGGCGTGCAAGGCCGGGACCTTTATTAGGCTATCCGACAATTGGGATGATGTACCAGAACAATGCAAGGAAGATTTATTTGAGTCTTTGATGGTAAGTGTAGATTAGGTGTTATTAATTAATTTATGATATGTACCACTTGTATATTAAATTTATTTTATACAATAAGTGTTTTAATACTCTAGTTTTTAATTGATGCAGCGTTACTTTTACATCATGCCTGGGTCGGATATGACGGCAATTAAGAAAGACGCTTTCAGGGACATGGGCGAGAAGCAGAAGCTTTTGAGGCACAAGTTAAGGAAGAAGCTCAGGATTCAGAGCGACGACACTCCTGCGACAGTGTCGGCAAGGATGGCCCAGACCATTTCAAAGTACAACCCCGCAGACGTTGAAATATTGTTGGGGAAATGGTGTGATCCCGCTTATCAAGTAAGTCACTTCAAACTATTTGTGTTTTGTTAGTTATTTCCTGTTCGATGGTTTAGCTATTAATAACGTATATATGTTGTGTTCATAGGCTTTCTGTGCGACCATGAATCAGATACGAGCACAAAATCAAATACCACACTACATCGGCTCGAAGAGCCTTGCAAGGCTGGCACATGAGGAAGTATTACTCTAACAGACCATAACATCTTTATATATTTCATATATTGCGTACTATATATATATATATATATTTCATTGGTGGTTTGAACTTATTGCAGATGCTTAGTACGGGCAAGTCTCCTACGCGAGCGAAAACTTATATCAAGGGCCATAAAAAGGCAGATGGTAGCTGCCCAAATCCAGTAGTCGTAGCGAGGATTGTAAGTAGCAGACACCTTGTTATGAATGTTTATTTATGTATTAACTTATTGAGTCTTCAAAATTATATATATAACAATGATCGTGTACAGGCTCGAATGGAAGAGTTATTGGAGAATGACCTTGTGGAACAGGTTGAAGGGCCACATGGGACGATAAGGTGGACATCGGATGATGCTTATGCTCAGGGGCACGACAATAAGCCTGAGTATGCAGGTCGTGTCCGAGGGGTAAGTAAGAATATTTTGCCTGCGCGCAGCACGATCCACTCATATTATACACCATCCCAAACACAGTCGCAGAACCATGGTGGTCCAATGGTCTCGCGTGAAGAATTCGAAAGAGCCATTGAAGCCGAGAGGGAGAAGCACAGAGAGCAAATGGATGTGAGGCTAGCGCAGCAGAGTGAGGAGATTACTGCGGCGGTGACCACGCGGGTGACTCAGCAGGTGACTCAGCAGATGGCTGCTCAGATGGCAGCGCATGAGGAGCGAATTCGTAGCCTTGAGGGGTCGAGACGTGTGGGGTCGGAGCCGGAGGTGACGACGATCAGGAATCTACAAGATGCAGAGTCCCCAGCCCGAGTGATTGCGAGATCTTCAGTTGATAGTCGATCAGGTAACAATATATTTTTTTTATTTCTATTTGAGTAACACGATTATCTTACGAGATGAATATCATTTTAAGGGCTAGTAATTTTGTTTGGTAAATAAACTTTGTTCGTATCTAACACAATTGTATATAACACAATTGCAACGTAATATGCATGTGTAGATGACGTAAGAGTAGAAGCTGAGGACGATGATCACAATGAAATCCAACACAAGACGCCGGTTGGACAGAAGTCTCGTTTGTCTCAACATTATACCCGTCGTTTAGGCACCCCGTAAGTATATATATATATATATATATATATATATAAAACTCAAAATAATCTACTATATTTGCATAGTTAGTCGTACCATATTTGTTGAAGACGCTTCATTAAATAAATGTATATGTGTTTATGTATGTCATGCAAATATATGCATAGGTTGTGCAAATATGAATGTCGATATTGTGTATGTGACAATTATTCGATTGTTTTCTCACTTGGACATTGCTTACCTATAAGGAGTTGATAATATTATATCACAAATGTCAATTAACTAACTAATTGATTGCTTGTTTTATTATTTGCAGTTAGTGCGGAGATGTCGGGAGATAATGGTCATGATGTTCACTCGGCTATGGTCGGAGTAGTGTATAACCGTACATGTATATTTGTATAACGTTGCACATTTGCAGTTAGGCTTTTGGATTTTGTATTTGTGTATAACCTTAGTTGTAGTGTTTGGTTAGTGTTGGATTAATTATGGTAGTTGGATTGTGGTAGATCGACTATATTTGATGTTGGATTGTGGCAATATATTTGATGTTGGATTGTGGATTGTGGCTATATATTTGATGTTGGATTGTGGATTGTGGATTGTGGATTGTGGCTATATTTGATGTTGGATTGGTCGAATATTGGATTTTGTATATTAGGTAACGAGCGGAAAAAATTCAAAAAAAAAAAAAAATTTTTCCCTGTCAAATTTGGTAATGTGGCATAGTGTACCACGTTACCCTTTTGTAACGTGTTGCCACGTTACCATTTAGTAACGTGGCATTTTATGCCACGTTACCAAATGGTAACGTGGTACACTATGCCACGTTACCAAATGGTAACGTGGTACACTATGCCACGTTACCAAATGGTAACGTGGCACCACGTTACCATTTGGTAACGTGGTACAATATGCCGCGTTACCCTTTGGTAACGTGGCAACACGTTACAAAATGGTAACGTGTTCCCACGTTACTATACGTTTTAACGTGTCAAAACCTGACATGTTACCAAATGGTAACGTGTCAGAGTCTGGCACGTTACTAAAGTTCCAGTAGCTACGTCCAATTTCACCACCTGTCAAACATGTTACTATCCACACGTTACTACACTTTAGTAACGTGTTAACACCATATACACGTTACTAATGGTCCGTTGCAAAAAAAATTGATTCTTGTAGTGAATGTAGCAGGAGATGGAAAGAGGAGGTGCCTTTGCACTAGAAACTTCCAATGGAATGGCTCCAATTTAAATTGTACTAAAGGTCAGAATCCTATTTCATGTGCCTCTTGTAGATTAAGATTATTCTATTAGTGAAGAATGATTAGACCACTAAGAAGCTAGGAGGATCTTGTTCGATTGATTTTTTTTTTTTTCTTGTTTAAATTAGTTGTGATAATCAAACCCCATACATCTTTCTCCATTGCATTTCATTAGCTTTCTAAAAGTCTTCTTTTTCCTTTATGTATAATCAATAGCTACTAATAGTACGTTAGAAATTGGGAGGTTTTTGGTAGAACTTTCAAATCCTCTTTATCAATATCAAGCTTACCTTGTACTAATAATAGACATTATAATTACGACAATTAATCTAAACAGTAAATCAGTCGAATTTGACTTATTAGTATTTTGATTTTTTTGTCGGAGCATGTTCACTGTGAAAAAAATTATGGAGTCATTTTCATATTTTGAATATTTATGTGAGAGTATTCCCCTTTCTTTCTTGTAGAAGGTTCTTTGTCTTTGGAAGGAAAGATGCAGTTGACTCTGATTGTCATGATACCTCTGATAGTAGTGTTTCTTCTCACAAGTGCAATTGTTTGTATATATTTGTGGAGAAGAAAGATGGCCAAGACACAAGGTAACTGCTTTGTGAAATGCACTCTACCTTGCACAATCTATCGTATTTCCATTTCAATCAAAATAAAAGCCACATTTTAGCTATTTGATTTAATTAATTATCATGTAAGTGTAATTGATTATATATATATGGTTTTCTTTTGAATTCAGAAAATCAAAGAAAGCGAGCACTTCGTGCATTAGACAATGAAAAACATATCAAAGACTTGATAGACTCGGGTGAATTCACAGAAGAAGAGAAGAAAGACATAGATGTACCATTTTTTGATTTGGAAAGCATTATCGTAGCTACAAATAGTTTCTCAGATGCAAACAAGCTTGGAGGGGGGCTATGGGCCGGTTTACAAGGTGATTTCAACAGCATTAGTTGGAATTTAATCTTCATGTAAACTAGTTTTTGGTTAGTAGTAATATTGTGAGTATGGTATTGGTGTCTCAGGGAACATTTTCAGGAGGTCAACAAATTGCTTTAAAGAGGCTCTCATGTGTCTCACGACAAGGCTTACAAGAATTTAAAAATGAGGTGGTGTTGATTGCAAAACTTCAACATAGAAATCTTGTTAGGCTTCAGGGATATTGCGTAAAAGGATATGAAAAGATTTTACTCTATGAGTACATGCCCAACAAAAGCTTAGACGCATTTATATTTGGTTCGCCTCTAAACTGAATTCCTAATCTCTTGCAGTGCTGCATAAATTATATATATATCTTGTTTGAGTAAAAGGCCATTTATTACTATTGCTAAAAATATTGTTCTCTTGAATGGCAAATGGAAACTTTTCAAGATCAAAAGCTAAGTGTGTCTTTGGACTGGGAGATGCGCTTCAACATTATTTTAGGAATAGCTCGTGGGCTTGTTTATCTTCATCATGACTCAAGATTAAGGATTATCCATAGAGATCTGAAAACCAGCAACATTCTTTTAGACGAGGAGATGAACTCCAAAATATCTGACTTTGGCTTGGCAAGGATGATTGAAGGCAAAGAAACCGAAGCTAACACAACTAGAGTAGTTGGAACTCAGTAAGTTTACATTACAATGTAGCACAATTTTCAACTCCGCAACTCTCTTTACAAAAAGAATATACAAGTGCCTACCTTATCCACTGATAAATATTATTTTGCAGTGGTTATATGTCTCCAGAGTATGTATTACATGGACTTTTCTCAATTAAATCCGATGTTTTTAGTTTTGGTGTAGTTCTACTTGAGATAATAAGTGGAAAAAAGAATACTGGATTCTATCAATCAGAACTTGCTATGAGCCTTATAGCTTATGTAAGAGTGTTTAATTTTTTATAATCGCTATTATTTTTTCCATCTTATGCTTTATTCCAATTCTAATTTTAAAATTGTCCCAGGTTTGGAGATTGTGGATAGAAAACCACGTGTTGGATTTAATGGACTCGGCTCTACATGAAGTTTGCAATGCAAATCAATTTGTGAAGTGTGTAAATGTTGGACTCTTATGCGTACAAGAAGACCCAAATGATCGCCCCACCATGTCAAATGTTGTTGCCATGCTTGATAGTGAAGCTACAACAGTTCCAACTCCAAAACAGCCAGCATTTGTTCCATGGAGAGGCCATCCTATTAGAGCTAGTTCTTCTAGTGAACCAGAATTAACCAATAGTTTAGGAGGAAGATGATCGATAATGTATGATACCAATGCAAGTTCTCGTGAGTTTGTCCTTTAGTACTACACTTGCAATGGTTCTATAAATGGACCAAACATTTGATATCAATTTTGGTAGAAAAACCAAGCTGCTCGTAGATATATATGGTGCTTACGGGAAAAATCTCATGTAGTATTTTGGACTGTGGTTTTATCATTCCTTTGCTTATAGTTACCAGGGGAATAAGATTTTATTTAATTTTTTTATGAGCAGCTTTTTATATCAACCATATCACTTTACAACTTCTGAAAAAAAATAAATAAATGCAAGAACCAGACATTGAAACAAGTTTCAAAGACTAATTCAAACTACCACTCAGCTACTAAACAAATTAACCAACCATAAACAAATATATGCAAAAAGAATTGTATATACTAAATATTTGGATCAATCCCCTATATTACAGCAAATGCTCTCCCTACCCCTTGTCCTTTTGAATCTTCCCTTTCCCCTGATACGGGATCTAACCTCTTTGAAAATTTAACCCATCCATCCAAAAAGGAATTACCCAACTCACAATTCATCAATCACAGCCCCTATATTCGGTCAACCCCTGGAGAAAAAGAAAAAAAAAAAAAGAAAAAAGCCAAACCAAGAACCTTTAGAAATTTTAGCAAATGCTACCTATCAAGAGCAAATTATTTAAATCTAAAACAAAACACCCCAAATTTGCTCCAATTTCAGCCCATACGGAGAATATCGAAACCTCATTCGTCCTCCTCCCATAATCAATCAAGCCACCCAACATAACACTCTAACTTTCCTTTCATAAATTGGCTAATATCCAGAAAATTAAACAATAAAATTACTTCAACTATAAAGAACACCCCAATCGGCTATATAAATCAAAGGGACCCCCATAAATCAACCAAAAATGATTCAATATCTACCAATTTAACCAATGGGAAAAGCCGAAAAGGGAGTTGGAATCTCACTACAAAAAAACAGGGAATTAGTGACGTGTCTATAGTGCAGGTGTTTTTGACACATCACCAATTGGTGATGTGTCAACTTCTTACACGTCACCATTGTTTTTAGTGACGTGTCAACTACTAATTCAAAAAAATGAAAAAATATTTTAGAAAAGGAAAAAAAAAATTTGAAATTAAAATAAATTGTGACGTGTTGTTTTAAACACGTCACCAATTGGTGATGTGGCACTAGCTAGTACATGTCACCAAGTGGTAACGTGTGAAAGTGACATGTCACCACTTCGGTGACATATATGCCACTAAGGCACGTCACCAATGGGTGATGTGTCACTTTAGCACATTACCATTTTGATGACATGTCACTTTGGCACATCACCACTTTGATGACATGTCACATTGACACATCACTCAATGGTGACGTGTTATTGTGGCACGTCGTCAAAGTGGTGATGTCACTTTGACATGTCACCAAAGTTGTGACGTGCCTACAATGACATGTCACTATATGCAATTAATTAATATAATTAATTCCTAAATGCTCTATTAATTTATATGATAATTTGAAAAATATAAAGGATATAAGCATCAATAGATATATATAGGGTTGTAAACGAACAAAACTACCCATGAGTTTGCTCGGACTCAGCTGACTCATGCTCTTTAACTGTATTTATACATGAATTAGCGGAAGATTGAAGTCATAGACAGCAATTAGTTGTAAAAATTTTTGTTTGTATCTATGACTTTGTAACTTCATAGCGTGTGGCTATGATTTTGCAGAATTTTATGCTTTGATATAAAAATATATATAAGTCTCTATATATTATAAATTATTTTTTTAGTGAATATATAAATTATAATTACACATTGACTGCATATTGAATAATATAAATGTACGTCGTATAAGATCGATACTTAATATCATTAATTAACAATATGTCAATGTATATTAATTATTATGTGTTTCAAAAAAATATATTAAGTACAAAATTTAATTGGTATACACTATATCATTACATCTATCATGATTATAAGTATCCATATTATATGTATAGGTCCATATAATATATTATAAATTAAACTATAATATATACGTATATGATTAGCGAAATGTACAATTTTGGACCCTATAGTTTAGAGTTTTGACAAATAGCTCTATGGGTTTAAAAAAAAGTTATTAATCAATTCATAGGATAAGCAAAGAGAACAAAGTAATCATTGCTATTAGAAAGTTAATAGAATTCACTAATGTGGGGGTACGTGGTTCAGCTACCCCCTCTAACCGGTTTGATTCGTCTTGATATAATACATTAATAGATTTTGTCAACTTTTCTAATGACATGAGCTAATTTGTTCTTTCTTTACTTACTAGATGGAGTGATTAATCACTTTTTAATACTCGGAGAGTTATTTGTCAAAACTCTAAACTACATTGACCAAAAATGAATTGATCCCAATATTTTAAGAAAAATGTTTATTTCATCCAAATGCACATGTCATTATTAAACTTTTAAAGGACAAAGTTTTCCTCCAAACTAGGTTGGAGGAATTTCCTTCAACTTAATCTATAAAAGTGCCATGTGTCCCATGAACATGTGAGATGCATATGTTTTTTTAATAGCAGGGATAAAGTTGGAATAAATTTTATTAAAAACTCATGTGCATCTCACATGTTATTAAAAAAAAGGACACATGTCATTTTTATAGATTAGGTTGAAAGAAATTCCTCCAACCCAGTTTGGAGGAAAACTTTGTCCACTTTTAAATGGTACAAAAACAAAAACAAAATTATAATTCAAGAGCCAGTGATCATAGTCGTCTGATGCCTTAATTCCACATTCCATTCTGTATCCTAATTAGTCAACTAAAATATAAAATACTTTTTTCCTTTTATTTTGTCTGTGTTCTTCCATTTATTTTGCTGTCTTCCATCTTCTTCTTGTTGTGTTCCTGTCGTGTGGATTATTGCCTTCAATCCAGAGATACTTTGAAGAGGGCGAGTGGATTACTGACAATGGAACAATCCTTGTCTCTAGTGGAGGAAGGTGTGAACTGGGATTCTTTACCCTATCAGAAGCTCTACCCACAAAAGGTTCGTTGGGATTTGGTACAAACAGGATCAACAAACAGTTCTATGGGTTGCCAACGGAGACAATCCTAAACTTAACGGCTCCACTAGAACTTTTGGAATCGCAGAAGATGGCCTCCTCAAGGTATCGGATTCCATTGGAAAACAAAATTATTGGTCTACGCCTATTAGAAATCTATTGTTGACTATTGGCAAAATTCTAAAGTATAAAGAAGAACTTATCAAAAAAATTGTTAATATTATTTTGGACCAATTGCAAAATCAATCATTATGGTTGGACTAAATTACAAATCATTTCCTGTGATATAAAAAATAATTCAAAAATCCTTGGCCTAAATTACAACACGGACTATATTTGCAAAATTATAACAAAAAAATTGTGTCCACAAATTTCATTTGATTACAAAGATGTCAAACAAACAATCAAATTTGACTGAATCAATATGCATTTAGATAAATAAAGATAAATCTTTTTTATTTTTAATGGGTTGGTGTAAATGTGTAAATGTAATTTATAGCCCTGTCCACCGACTTCAACCAGGTGCCATGGTTAAAATTTGAAGAGTAAAATTGTAATTTTACTTTTGATGAATAATTTTGTCCCTCGAAAGTAATTAATAAGTTTTTCTATTACATTTAAAATGGAGAGATTTGATTGCATAAATTGATAGCTCCCGCATTTAATTCAGAGGAAACAGGTGTCACGTACAGTGTACGTGTAAAAGAGTAAATGTGCAAATTGTAATTGACAATTGAAATCCAGTCGACACGGCCCACATGCACCTACTCAATCACTCGGACGTACGTATAATAATGAGTCACGTGCTTTTTTCTATTGAAATTTGAAAGTTTGACAAGACCTCACATGCATCAGACGTACATATATCAACGGTCAACATATTACATTTAATAAGCAATAACTCTATACTACGTGAGCGTTGTGGATTACTCTTTCAATTATCACTTGAGTCTCCAGAGTCGCAGAGGAAGAGATAGCAGAAATGAAGAAGAAGATTTAGAAGAAAAAGGTATCCAACATGAAGCCGGGGATATACGGTGATAGGGGCGTGGTACAAAAGGTTATGCAATGCCTCAATCATTACTTTAATTTTAGTTTTGGATTGGTTTGAATTAGTTGGAATCTCTCCAAGTTTTAGGGCAATTCAAAAAATTAACATGTTGTAGGGGTTAAAAAGCATGCAAGAACATTGTGGCTTTTTTGTACCAAGAAATCTTGAAGGGTATTGTATAGAACCAGAATGTTTTGCAATGCGATGATAAGCATCCTCAGTGTGCTTGAAATGATATAAAATTTCAGTTAAATCAGTTACCTGTATGCATGCTTTGTTCGTAATGATAAGCCATAGAAGAAAAATCAACTGTAGTATATTGTCTGCTAGTTGGTTGCTGTCTTCCATCTTGTTCTTGTACATACTCTTGTTGTTTTCCTGTCGTGTGGGTTATTGCTATGCCACAGATACTCTGAAGCAGGGCGAGTGGATTACTGACAATGGAGAAACCCTTGTCTCCAGTGGAGGAAGGTTTGAACTGGGATTCTTTACCCCTATCAGAAGCTCTAGCCACAAAACGTTCGTTGGGATTTGGTACAAACCGGATCAACAAACAGTTGTGTGGGTTGCCAACCGTGACTAGCCACTACTTAGCGGTTCCATTGGAATTTTTGGAATCACAGAACATGGCATCCTCAAGATATCGGATACCACTAGAAAAGAAGATTATTTGTCTGTGTCTCTTGATTCCTCGTCTACAAATCGGACTGTGAAGCTCATGGATTCTGGAAACCTGATCTTTAGCGATGATGATGATGATGACCAGTCGGTGACGAGTCACTGGGAGAGCTTTCAAAATCCAACGACTGATACATTTCTTCCAGGTATGAACATAGATGAATTCCCGTCATTGACTTCATGGAAACGCGATGGTGACCCGGGACAGGGGCAGTTCACGTTTAAGCAAGATCAAGCAGAGAGCAACTACATTATCTCAGAAAAGCAAGAACGCGGTTATTGGAGAAGTAGTTGGATAGGAAGCAGCCCAGATGACACGCCCAATGACATTGTAAGCTTGTTATCAAATTGGAGTAATATCGGGAATTATAGTTACGAAAGGTTAGTGATGAATTATACGGGGGAATTACAGTACTATCGGAGCTCGGGTGTGGACCAGGGAAATTGGTCTTCGATTTGGAGAAAGCCGGACGACAAATATTGTAGCATTTACAATTTTTGTGGGAATTTCGGCAGCTGCAATATTAACAATAGCCCAATCGTATGCAAATGTTTGCCCGGGTTCCATCCTACTAACCCGTGGAATTGGAATTCTAGAGATTTCTCGGATGGGTGCACCAGAAATTCAACATCATTGGACAAGAGCGACATGTCCTTGAGCTTAAAGATGATGCAAGTGAGCAAGCCAGAGCTTTCTTTAGATTCCATAGGCAATGAAACATATTGCAGAAAGAAGTGTCTGACCAACAGCCAATGCCGAACTTATTCATATGGTTATTTAGATTTAATACAGAAAAACTACGATTCGTTTTTTCTTGCCTGCAATATTTGGATTTCGGATTTAAGTGATCTCCAAGATCGAGGAGCACACAAACGGTCTTAACCTCTCTGTCCGCGTGGCAAAATCTGTTATAGGTACTCAATCTTTTTACACATTGGAATATGCTGGGATATATTGATTCGGTAGCTGAATTACATCCATAGAAACTGATCTAGCTAATTTACTTTTGTTTAAATTAAAAAATCATCATAGATGTTAAAAATGAAGTGAGAAACCAACTCTGCTGGTATGGCATTTTAAAATTATAGCACTAGCTGATCTTTCTTTTTATGCTTCACTATTAATTTCACCCTTGGGCTGTCAGGGTTCATTTAGAGTAGTATTTTACATGTCAATTTTTAGTTCCTATTTCAGACTTTAAAATATCTTTGCAGAATCAACTCCAAGGAATTGTGAGCCTTGTGGCACAAACCTGATCCCCTATCCGCTGAGCACTGGAACAAATTGTGGTGACCCCATGTACTCCAGTTTCTACTGCAACAGTTCCATAGGCCAAGTTAGCTTCGACACGGCCAATGGCACCTATCGAGTCGCAAGTATTGATCCAAGTACACGAAAATTTGTCATCCAAGTCAAATATGCAGGAAATTATACAAATTCAACAGGATTTATGCAACTCAATAAGTCATTCCTGTTTAATAAAACCATTAATTCTAACGACTATAGTTCTAAAGGTAAAGACGAAATAGAGATTAGTTGGAAGCCGCCGCTAGAGCCAAGCTGTAATTCATCCAACGACTGCAAGGATTGGTCAAATTCAACTTGCAATTTAACAAGAGATCATAGAGAGAAGAGGTGCCTTTGCACTGGAAACTTCCAATGGGATGGTTCAAATTTAAATTGTACTAAAGGTCAGGATGCTATATATATATATACACATATTAGTGTTGTTGTTAGATCAGTTTGATAATCAAACCTAGGCCTCTTTCTCCATTGCATTTCATAAGCATTCTAAAAGTTTTCTTTCCAGTTATGTATAAATTATAATCACTTCTAACAGTACGTTAGAAATTGGGAGGTTTTTGGTAGAACTTTCATATCCTCTTTAGCAATATCATGCTTTCCTTGTAGTAACAGTAGACCTTATAATTGCAACAATTAATGAATTCCACAATATAATAGTGGAATTTGACTTATCATTTTGAATCTAAGTAGAGATTGTTCACAGTCGAAAAAATTGCTATGGGGAGTCCTTTCATATTTTAAATTTTAATGTGAGAGTAGTCCTCTTTCTTTTTTGTAGAACCTTCTAAAGGAAAGATGTTGTTGACTCTGATTGTTATGATGCCTCTAATAGTACTAGTGTTTGTTCTCACAAGCTCAATTGTTTGTATATGTTTATGGAAAAGAAAGATTGCCCAGAGACAAGGTAACTTATTTGCCAAAATGCACTCTACCTTCACTACAAAAATTATGGTCATTAGCGGCGACTCCAAGTTGCCGCTAATAAGGAAAAAGTTGCCCCTATTCACAAATACCGGCGACCCGTGGCTGCTATTTGGTGGTTAGTAGTAAGTGGACGGTGAAGCTAAATACCGGCAACTCTCAAAGTTGCCGCTATTTGTATGTCAATAGCGGCAACATAGAGTTGCCGCTAATACCTTTTTTTTGGTCGGAAAAAATGGTTCAAAATGGTTCGAAGGTTGCCGCTATTGTATATCATTAGCGGCGACCTAGAAGTTGCCGCTATTTGTATGTCATTAGCGGCGACATAGAGTCGCCGCTAATGATAAAAGAAAATTGAAAAAATAAAAATAAAAAAAGTCAATAGCGGCAACTTAGAGTTGCCGCTATTGCTCTATCATTAGCGGCAACTCATAGTTGCCGCTATTTATCCAGCATTACCGGCGACATAATAAGAAAATTAAAAAAAAAAATTGGAAAACGTCAACAGCGGCAACTTCAAGTTGCCGCTATTGCTCTATCATTAGCGGCAACCCAGAGTTGCCGCTATTTAAACAATATTATCGGCAACTATATTTGTAATAAGAAAATTAAAAAAAAATAAATTGGAAAAGGTCAATAGCGGCAACATGAAGTTGCCGCTATTTGTCTGTAATTAGCGGCAACTTAGATGTTGCTGCTAATGAATTAAAAAATATAAACTTAATAGCGGCGACCTATGGGTCGCCGCTATTTAAAAAAAAAAAAAAAAAAAAAAA